>NC_069078.1:49833023-50158623 GCF_025698485.1 Gossypium arboreum
GCCTACTTGAAATAAGGTAAGTATACGACTTGGTACTTGTTACAAATTATGTGTGATGCAAATCAGGATTACATGTGAATTTAGTAAGAATATTCGGCCTCATGAATATATGATAAAAATTTTGTGGAATTGATACTTAAATATATGTAGATATGACCATGCATATTCGGCCAAATATAAAGTTTATGTATCGAATGTTTTATTATGATTTTCGAGCTTGTCTATATGATTATATGTATAATTGATTAAAAAAATGACATTGTGGCTTTGACGGTTGAATGAAATTTTGTCAATTTGCTTGTGTGAGTATTCGGCCAAGGTAGGGAATGTGTATGAAAATGTATTAATTATGAAATAGATAAATTTGAGATTAAGCATGTAATGTTAATGTAATTCGGTTTAGTTTAAAAAATGAATTGATTATATCATTGGATTGTTTATTTGCTTATGACTTACTAAGCCTAGATATCTTACTGTGTGTATATTTGCTTCTGTTTTATAGATTTTTTTATTTCAAGTTACGAGCTCGGGGATCGTCAGCTAAGCCTATCACACTATCAACTGTCTTCGGTATTTATAAGCCGAATTTTTGGAACAATGGCATGTATAGGCTGGACTATGTTTTGGAATGTTGTATTTTGGTCTATGTATAATTAGAGCCATGCGAAAATGGCTTAACTATTATGCTTGAGTTTTGTTTTGGTTAAATTATGATTTGAGCTCATTTTTTATTGTCATGCTATGTGCCATGGATGGGAGGTATTTATGATATGTGTTTTGAGCATTGAAGTTGATTAATGACTTTGGATGTGGTATGAATGTATTGGCCTTAATATATATATTAGGTATATTTGGATAATTTGAATGTGGTTCAATCTAAGATTAGGTACTTATGTGAAGTTTGATAAATATATTTAAGCTTGGTTGTTAAGAATGTTCGGTCGTATGCTAAAATTTAGGTAAGGTAATTACTTGACTTGTAATTCAGTTCTTGCTCATATTAATATGCCTTGGTACATAATGTGGCAATGATATGTGCTAGTACATGACCTTTAGGTATATATATATATATATATATATATATATATGTGTGTGTGTGTGTGTGTGTGTGTGTGTGTGTGTGTGTGTGTGTTTGAACATGTGTTTCGGTTATGAAATAATAATGGATGGGTATTGTGGCTATGTCGCTTGATAGCTAATTGAAATCAATAAATATGTATAGGTAAATTTTGGTTAGCCGAATAAATAAAAGATTAATATGGTTTTTTTTTTTTGGTTCCTAATGGTACATTATTTGTAAATTTTGGTTAATTATTTGAGTAGTTTAATTAGTTGAGTTGGTGATATATATATATATATATATATATATATATTATATACTCATGAAATGTGAACGTAGTAACAAGTCAACAAATGTGATTATGGAATGTATCATTTGTATGAAAGGAAATGATGTGTGATTGCTTGTATAAAGTATGCGCATGATTTATTTAAAAATAGGTCTAATATTCAAGAATGAAGTTATTGATGTGTTATATGTTCTGGATATGCATAAATTGTTTAGATATATATTTTGGGTTATGTTTAATTTATGCTGTGGTGAATGATAAAAATTTTAAGAGTAGATATTTGATTAAGTTATAAGCATAGATGAGATCTAAATCTCAAATTGCAATGAACGTATGATTTGCATATGTAATATGGTTGTTAAATGTATATGATTATGACTTGAATTAATATGAAAATGTTCGGAACTGTGCTTTCGTTCAGTAATGCCTCGTAACCCCATTTTAGCGAAGGATACGGGCTAAGGGTGTTACAAAATTACTATTCATTAACCAAGATTTATTCATAACGTCCCTTTAATGGACCCTCGAGGTCGAATTCGAGCACTAAATTTGAGTCGGGACTTAATCGGGACCTCTAAGAACTTTTCGCGAAATATCAAAAATTTTCCATGGTGTAGACATCATGTTTGACGACAAGCATCGGCTAAGTGGGGGGGAATTTGATAGTAAGATAAATTTTTGTTTTTAATGTATTTATTTGGGCTAATTTTGGAATAAGATGCTACTAAACTTGGGTTTTTCTTATCAGGAATGAAGTTGGTGTGCTGAAATTTAAATCATACAAAAAGGGGCTAAATTGGGAAAAAAAAGCAAAGAGGAGGGGTAGATTGAAAGATTGAAGATTTGAAGTTGGCTGGATAAAGATTAAAGGATTGAAGGTTAAAAAAATTTGACTGGATAAAAGTCAAATTATTTTTGTTATTGTCAAAATCCTGTAATTAGTTTAAATTTGATTTTTAAATTTTGATTTATGTAGTGATAATGTTTAGGAAAAATCTAGCTAAAATTGAGATTAGACGTGAGTATAATACTTAGTGGCAATGACCACAGGGACAAATTTGGCTTTTGAATAAAAGAAATTCATTTATTTTCCTCATCCTTGCATCAATGAATTTGGCATTCAACCGTTCTTTTTCCATTTTTAACATTTTGGCTAAATTGCCTCTCAAGTCCTTTCCCCTTTTCACTTTCCACCATTTCCATTAAAAAGCTACTTCTATACTCCATCTAGCATGATTAATTTCATGCTTAACTAAGTCTCATTTAGCCTTAGTTCGGTCATCACTCCGACAAAATAATTATGAGATATGAACCTACACTAAATATTTTTTAATTTGGTATTTGTTATCTTTCCGGTATATGGAATAGTACAAATTCGTCCCTTAAAGTTTATTCGATTTCAATTCAAAAAGCGAGCATTGGGTTGGAATTGTTTGGTGCACAGTTGGGAAATTGAGTCGGTCATGCTGTATTCAAAATCCCGCAAACATATTGACGTGTTCAATTGGAAAAAGCTAATTGGATTCCGTCAAGGGAGATAGTGATTGGATTTAAACAACCCATGCAATTGAGGTCATTGATTCGAGTTCGGCTTTTCGGATAGTAAGGCTATCTTAAAGTACAGGCACGTATCATGTGGTTAGAAATTCGACAATGGTCGATTTGTAGGTCGTACCGAAACCGACTACAAGAGGAAAAGCTAGTGGTTTGAGGCGTCCTCAATCGCTATAACCAACTTATAGGTTGGAAGGGAAAAACTTTTTTTCAAGGATCGGTTCGAGCTCAGACTGTACCGAAACTAAGGCTAATCTTTAATATATTTTATTTACCAATTTATTTTATTCGCTTAATTTAATTTTGCAATATGAAATCTGTTTTCATTTTATTATATTACACATTTATTTATTTTATTTTCCTATCAACTAAATCCCCTTTTTCATTAATTTTACAGTTCTACATGCACAAGTCGAGGGCACGATACTCAAAAATCTGGTCACGAAAACAGTAAAATTAAAAAATCCTGTCCCTGTGGGATCGACCCTACTACTCTAAACTACTATTCAATTAAGCTAGAACATAAAAAATTATATTTGATGGTTTCGACGTTTATCAGTCAACCAATAAATATTAAATACTCTTGGCCTCAAAAGTAAAAATAAATATTGGAGTAAATTAATATATAATCCATTTTCTATTGAGCACTTGAGAATAGTCTCTTCCATAAGCTTTAGCTTCTATATTCACTATTTATATATATATTACAAGTTTTTAATAAATAATAAATTATTTTTGAGTTTTTACACATTTAAAATTTATATATATTTTAGATTTTATTAATAAATAATAAATTATTTTTTGATTTTTAAACATTTGAAATCTATATATATTTTAAAAATTTTAAAATTTTAAAAATTTTAATTTTTTATAATTTTGAAGTTTTCTAATTTTTGCACTCGTCCAAAATGAATTTAGACAAATAAATTTTTCATATTCAAATGAATTCTTATAACAGTTTGTCCAGATGTATATTTTAATTAATTTTAAAAATTATTTTTAAAAATATTTTAAATTTTTTTTTTGTTTTTGTTAATGTGACATGTCATGTTAGCATGCCATGTGATAGCTTCTGGTAGCTTTCATCAGTCACGTCAATAAAGTTAACAGTCAAACCGGTCAACTAAAGATTTTTGTTAACGAAAGAAGTCAATTGATTTTTTTAGTCACTTGAGGGCTTTATTGGGTGCACTTTTTTCATAAAAGTTCAATTGATTTTTTAATTTTTTACTAATGACTTTTTTTTACCCTTTAGCTCCCAAAATAGTTAAGATTAATCATAAAATTATGTCAATTAGTACGAGATATAAAACAAGAGAAAAAAAGGTGAGACAATGATTGTTGGAATTGGGTTCGACTAATTAGTCAAATCAATTGGGTTTAGAACTAATTGACATACTATAGGACAAAAAAAAGTTGAATTGATTTCTAATCGAATCAATTGAACTATGATAAAAAAGTAATTGAATTGATTTTTTTACAAATTTTTAATAATTTTTATAAAAATTTTAATATTATTTAATTGAAATTCGACGGACGGTAGTACAGATATCTTGATTTTTAAAACCTTGGACGAGACTTCAGGCAAAGATTTAGTATTGTTGTTGACAAGTACAGGCGAAAACTTTGGTCAAAAATAGCGTTATGCCATAAACTGACAAGTAAAAATGGACAAGAAAAATCAACATGGAAACGATGGATCAAAATATGTCCTCCCTTCTAAAAATTAAGCAAATCGCATTTCATTTCAATCGATTTTTGACACTTTAATTATAAATAATTTCCATTTATGAACTTGTAATTATCATTCGACTCCTTCAATGGGCACAAAGAATTGGGCAAACTGGCGTTTTAATCTTGTTATATCTTAGTATTTTTAGCCTCATTATCTGTTAATTTAAACATTTGCTTATTTCAAATGCTCCATGTATATTACCAAAAAAGAAAAAAAGAACACTTGTGATTAATTAAATGGATATCAATGCTAAGTATGAAATGACACAATTTTCAAACATTCCCATTTGCAAATACTGTCCCCATTTAATTTTTAAACATTCCCATTTGCAAATACTGTCCCCATTTCTTCATATTAGTCAACATTTATCCACTCTAGACTGTATATATTATATATAAATCAAGGGCGGTCCTAAAATATAAGCTCACCCTTAAATAACAGCCAAAAAAGTTAAATTAATGTAATCCTATCTATTATATTCATTTATAAAAACGTTATGACCAGATTCAAAAATAAGAAAATATATTGATGAGACTTTGACTATGTATTTAACAAAGTTGAGGCAACTAAGCAGACAAAATTGTTATTCTTATTGTTGTTAAGATGGGTTTATCCTCCTTCTTACGCCCTCTCATTGTCTTCCTCATCTTCATAATCTCAGTGTTGGCCATTCAGATCACTCCTGTTGCTGCAGGTTTGTAATATACTTTTAACTGGATCTATAAAATTTTCATTTATGATTTTATTTTCTTGCATCTGTCTTTTATCATAGGGTAAAACATCATAGTAGATTTTATTTTTATTTTTTAAATTGTTGGATGGACCTTTCTTGGTTGCATAGATATTGAGCATGTTGGGGTTAATGAAAATGCAGAATTGAAGGTGAGCACAAAGCCACAAGGTGATAAACGCATGCCGAATCCGCCACCAACTCCGGCTCGAAACATGCCACCCGACGGTCCACCTCTTTAATCGTATTCATCTATTGCTCATAATTACAACACCAAATGGCCATTTACAACTCTATGTATGGCATTTAAGTTTGCAATTAGAGTATGGTCTTTTTCATTATATTGTGCAAAGGGGGATGATGATACTTCACTTGTTTACATGTTGATTGTTGTTCGAGTATTGTGCTAATTTATGAGATGGATGATTATTTCATTTTATGTCACGATTGAAAATGATTTTTTTAACAGAAAATATAGATTCATGAAAAAAAAAAGACGATAAGGATAAAACAATAAGCGCACTTAAATTCAAGTCATGATGTTTACTCTATGCATCTGAGCCTAGGTCCTCTTCATGTCAAAGCATAAGCAGTTTTATTAGCCTCGGTATAAATCCAACTAAAGGAGAAAGATTGAAAACTGAAGACAATAGAGAAAATATTTAAATAATAATTTTGAATCAGAAGCATCCAAATAACCAAGACTAAAAGCTTGGTAGAATCGTTGACTATGATTGAGGAAAATATTTTAGCAAAATTCATGATGAAAATATTTTCGTTGGCCAAGCCCAATCAACGCACTTAGGAGCTTGTCCATGGGTCTAGGGAGTAGAGTGCCTCATTTATTATCCGTCTTTTGAAACTAATACCACGATGATTATTACATAACTAAGGCTATGTTTAAGTATTCAAAATTTTTAATATTTCTATTTTTTATGTGTTTCATAATCTATATTAAATTTTATTTACAAATTTTTAATGAAATCTCCAGTCAATTTCATTATTTCTTAACAAATTACATTTGGTAGGAATTACCTTTTCATTTTCTTAAAAATAAAATATTCGAATGATTGTTTTTATCTTATATCCAAAATTACCAATATAATATAAAATATTATTTTCTTTTGAACCAAATTTAATCAAACACTATAGGCCTAAAAGAGGACTATATGTGTCCCTATCAAGACTACCTTGTGTTTCAGACGGTATTATAGAGTTGACTTTGAAGTCATGGTTAGAGGCGTGCATAGGTCGGGCCGGGCTGGGTTTGGGCCAGGCCTAACTAAAAATTTAAGCCCATTTGCTAGGTCCAGGCCTCATCCGGCCCAAAAAATGGGCCTAAAATTTTTTTCAAGCCCAGCCCGAATAAAAATGTTAAACCTGAGCCCAACCCGGCCCATCCATATTAATTTTTATATTATTTTTATATAATTTTAAAATATATATAAACCATCAAAAATACTAAAACCATCAAAATAAATATTTCTCAACAAATTGAAAATAAAATTTAAAAATATGTATACTTAAATAACACTAAAATAGATGCAATTTAACAAGCAAATAGTAGCAAAATAGGGAGAAAATAATAAGAAAATAATATTAAAAAAATAGATTTTTTTTTCATTTAGTGAATTCGGGCCGAACCCGGGCCAAAAATGCCTTACCTGAGTCCCGACTTATTTTTTAAACGAGCATTATTTTTTTGCCCAAGCCTATTTTTCGGGCCTATATTTTTGCCCAAACCCTCCCACATTTTGGGTGAGCCTTCGGGCCGGGCCACCCATTCACACCTCTAGTCATGGTCAGCCTCGCCTCTTAGTTTGCTATTTGATTTTATAAGGATACTAGATAATATTCTATACAATTGTAGCTTTAATATTGAACACCAAAATTAAATTAGGAATACTAAAAATAAATCTGGATTAACATAACAAATTACTATTGAATATCAAATGCGATAGAATAATTAATAAATAAAATAATAAAAGAGAAACATGCTAAATTTACGAGGCTCGACAAATTGCTTACGCCTTGAGCACTAACATGGATGATAACTTCATTAATACTAAAAAATTTACAAGCTAATGAAACCCTTAATTAAAAGGATTTCCCAAATGTATACTAAAGTATATCAATAGAAGTGGGAGAGAACAAAGGGTTAGGGATGCTATTTAAATTAAGGCATTAAGCCTTCTTTTATAAGGTGGTTGAGGTGGCATATTCTTTTCAACTATCAATGTGCGATTCCCACGAACTAATGACCAACAAATATCCACCTTTAGTGAGTTTATCAATCTCACTTAACTTTCGTTGTTTTACACTCCTCAAACTTCATGAAGTTATCTTCAAAAGTGCCTCCAAATGCAATCTCAAGAGCCATACACTTGAAGGTGTTCAAAATTGCAAGATGTTAATCAAGTTCAAACAATGATTGAATTTTATTGTTGCCACCACCATGGTTAACATATATGTAGGATTTTTAGTTGCAATCTTCTGAAGTAGAATCTTCCCTTCATTAAAGATTTATCGCACAAAGTGATACCTCACATCAATTTGCTTAGTTTTTGAATGGTAAACTTGATTTTTAACTAAATTAATAGCGTTCTAATTATCATAATAAAGGTTAATGTGATTTTGAACAACTCCCTAGTCTTCCATCAATCCATTAAGCCAAACAACCCTTTTAAAAGATTTTAAATTTGTCATATATTTTGCGTCTATCATTGGTAAAGCTACTATAGAATGTAGACTTTAGACTTATTAGGGCTTTAGAAAGAATAAACATATGCCCAGTAGTAGATAGAAATTTATCCAAATCACCAGCATAATTTGTAACGCCCTGGATTTTGGGGTTAGAAGTTTTGTGATTTGTAGTGAGGGTCAGTGGCTCGAATGAACAATTGTATTTGGTTCCGCATTCTAGTGTCAGAATGGGCCTACTGGTTTTGTGTTTAGTTGTGTGTTAGTTTAGCTTGGGGTCTTGTGTTGGAATCCTAGTGCGAGCATGGATGTTTATTTTTGTCATAGCTGTCTGAAAGAGAGTTCGAATGGGTTTAGAAGTTTGTATAAGTGGATGAAAGAGTGGGTAGTTGAGTTAGTAAGAAATCATGCCTTGACTTAGGGGGATGTTAATTGTTTTTATTTTTATTTTTTTAGGAAAATTGGTTTCTCCTTCTTTAAAAAAAAACAAACTGACGTCTGTTGTACTCCCCTTCCCTTTGCACTTTTGTCTTCCCTTCGACTTTTTCCTTTCCATTTTTTTTTGGTGTTTGGGTAATTCAAGGATTCGAGGGAGGAGAAATCGTGTTGGGGAGGCGTTCTGGTCTTCGTTGGTGTTTGGAATCGCGAATTTAGGTGTGGGATTCGAACATTTCATTTTCATTAATGAAGCTATGAATTAGATATGTGAAATTCAGTAGTTATGGGGGTATTCTAAATCGTTAAGTTTCGATGTTGAATTGCCGATTTTTCTGTGGAATTCGGCAAAAACTGTATGTTTTAAAATTATGCAATTTAGTATTGAATTGTATGATTTTGGCATATTTTGGTATCTTGCTAAGTTACCAAGGGTTCGGGAACTGTTTCGGTAGCAAATTCACAATTTGTAACCTATTTTAGAATGGTTTCGTGACCACACGGGTGGCCACACGACTGTGTGCCCCCACACGAACGGTTCATATGGATGTGTGCAATTGGAATTTAGGGTTCTCGAGCTAAATTGGGTGCCACACGACCATGTGGCTAATTTGGGGAAAATAGTCGATTTTCACACGGTTGTGTCCCTTGGGCACACGGGCTTGTATGATTGGGAATTAGAGATTTAGTGATTTGGTACAACACGGCCATGTGGATAATTTGAGGATTTAAGGATCTCAAACTGGCGTGTATTTTGGACACACGGCCATGTTTGGTAGGCACACGGGCGTGTGAGACCCTCACACGAGCTTGTCTGCCCTGTACCCTATTTTAGCACAAACGGACAGAAAATTACACAGCCGGATCACATGGCAATGTCTCTAGGTCACACGAGCGTGTGCCTCTATCCACACGGGCGTGATCCTCCTTCCATAAGGGCGTGTGCCCCTCCACATAGGCATGTTGACCCCTTACACGACCGGGGCACATAGCCGTAGGGCCCTTTCTCGCTGATTTTTTATCTGTGTCAATTTCAGGCTTGATTGTGTTTCTGTAGGTTCTGACTCTTAGCTAAGTCTCAGTAAGGGTGGTCGGGACTTTGTTTCGGCTTTGACTTGTGTGTTTTCATTGTTACAACTTTATTTAAGCAACTCATTGAGGGTTATTCGATGTTATTATGAAATTGTTTCAGAATCTAGGATAGTGTGTGTACGCATTTCTAAATCTATTTGATTGGTGTGTGGGAGTTTGTATGTGATGCGTATTCTGTGGCTGCATGAGAATTCTGTGATTGATTGTCTAGATGTGAGTTTCTATGTCCAAATAACTGTCTGGAAATTTTGTCTTTTGGTTCTGTATGCCTATCTACATACATACTTTTGCATAAAATTATTTGGGGTTTGGTTGTGAAGAGAAGGAAGACTAATTCTGATCTGATCTGGCAATTTAACTACAACTTATCGGCACAGTGGTTTATCACACTGTACCCCATGTATGTCAGCTTTGCTACGTACTATTATTTGATTTGGCAGTTTCAACTGCAATATGTTGTACAGTGGTTTACCGCAATGCACTGTACTGCAGATACGTCAGCTTTGCTACGTATTATTATCTGAGTAGCTTAGTCCACATACATGGTGTGTAAGGTTGGATGAGCCTTTTGAGGTCCTATGTGGTGTGTTTGGTTGAATGAACTTAAATAGCTCTATTAGGGTGTGATCGGGGGGCGGAGAGGTGTTTTGGCTGGATGGGTGGGTTTTCACTACTTGATTACATTCATAAACATTTGTTTAAGTGCTTGGGTATAAGTTTGTTTATCTACATTCTGTCTGTTTGACTTATCATTTATGATTGTTCTTGTGTGTAATGACATTTGGTAAGCACTGTGTGTGATGATAAGTGTTTTACTTAAGTACGTTTCACTGTTATATTGTTATATGGAATTCTGGTCTGTAATTTTGTTATTGATTATATCTTGAACTCACACTGAGCTCGTATAGCTCTCCCCCTTACTGTTTCCCCTTTCAGGTACATTCTCAATTTCTGTAGCTAGACTCGGTACGCAGAGGTCTCAGAAGCGTTATGTTTTAAACAAGCTATTAAAGTATTTTCTTAAATTCGGAGTTTTAAATAAATGGTTTTGGACTGTAAGGACTAAATTAAAAACTGTGGTACGAATTCTTGTGTTCTATGCACGTAAGTGTTAATTAGACTAAATGTTTTGGGAATTTTGGGATTTTATTTCTGAGCATTTTTACGTGACTTAAATACATTTTTGTAACGCGATTTGTTAAACTAAAAATGTTTTCAGGTCATTTCGGTTATCAATGTGACCTACGAGATTTGGTCTAAACTTCTGAGCCGGGTTTTAGGGCGTTACATATTTAGAATTAGCATATTTGATAAATACTAACCAAACATTATATCTTGCTCAAACATCAAACCAATATCTACAATTTTCAGAATATATTGCAGAATCCATTTCACAGCTTGCTAATGTCCTTTATTAGGATTGTGCATATACCTTCTTACAACTTCAACTGCTTGAGAAATGTCTGGCTAAGTACATACCATCGCATACATCAAGCTCCCAACTGTATTAGCGTATATAACCTTTGCCATATATTCTCATTCTTTATCACTCTTAGGAGATAATTGAGTACTAAGTTTCAAATGAGAAGTAAATGGGGTACTTACATGTTTCATATTTTCATTCAAAACAAAACATGATAATATTTTTATTAAATATTGTTTCTGAGTCAAACAAAGTTTTCCTCTCTATCTGTCTCTATGTATCTCCATGTCGATAATTTTCTTGGCCTCACTTAGATCTTTTATCTCAAACTCTTGATTTAGCTGAGCCTTCAATTCACCTATTTCTTTTTTACTTTTTGAAGTGATCAACATATCATCAACATACAGGAGAATGTATATGAAATCCATCTTGTTGCTTTTGTAAATATAAACAAAGGGTCATATTTTCTTTTAGTGTACTTTTGCATATTCATAAAGCTATCAGCTCGCTTGTACTAGTACTTCGGGGATTGCTTCAACCCATACAACAATTTTTTTAGCTTATAAACCCAATTTTCTCCACCAGTAACTTTTTGTCGTTCTAGCTAAGTCATATAAATTTCCTCTTCTAAATCATCATGCAGGAAAGTCATCTTGATATCAAGTTGAGCTAGATTCAAATTCAACTGTGCTACCAAAGCAAACAAAATTCTAATGGAGGAATGCTTCACAAGGAAAATACTTCATTGTCGTCAGTTCCCTCCTTCTAAGCATATTCTTTAGCTACCAACCTTTCTTTAAAGCGAATATCTTTCTTGTTAGGAAATCTATCTTTCTTTGCATATACCCACCATAACACCCCTCACCTGACATGATCACCGGGTCTGAGTTACAGGATGCTAAGTCATTACCAGAGCAACTACTGTCAAATACACAGTAAATAAATAAATCAAACAAACAATCCATCATGTCTTAAAAACAATCATATTAAGGTATACAATTAAATCCGAGCCTAAATCAAGCTTACATTAGCTCTTTTATAGACCAGAGCATGAAACAAGACCAAATTACAATGTTTTAAAGTTTTCAGAATAGGTATTGATACCCCATAAAGGTACCGATACTATTTTGGACTTTGATGTTTCAAAATAATTTGAATTAAAATGAATGTATCAATACCAAACATAAAGTATTGATACCCTATTCAAAATATCGATACCTTATCTCTTCATTGATACCATTTTTAGGTTTGATATTTTGAAAATTAAGAAAGTTTTGTTGATGTACCGATACCCTTTTTTAAGGTATCGATACCTTATAGAAAAAATGTAAAAAATATGCATTTTTGGTACTTATTTCATGCTAAGTTATCAAGTTACCCAAATGATGCTTAAATGCACACTTAACCCTACACAAAACCAATCCAAAAACATACCAAATATTGCATATAATCATTTCCAAAATCAACTAATACAATATGCCTCAATTTGACACCAAATCAATTTAATTCAGATTCATAATAATAAATGAAGTCTAGGTGGATTCTTTCCTGGGTATTGTTTCTCTCATTGGTTATTATTCAATTATTTTCCTAATTTATTCTCTGTTGAGTTCTTTAGTTAAATTAATTTAGTAATTTTAGTTTAAACCAATCACTCCAATTTGTCGACTAAATAATAGAAAAATGTTAATTACTAGTACTTTTAGACCTCGTGGATATGATATCTTTCCTTACCGTAGCTATACTATCTATCGATAAGTGCACTTACCTTTGTCGTATTTTTAGTTAGTAACGTGGATACACATCAAGTTTTTGGCGCCGTTGCCGGGGACTGAAATATTAAGAACACTTTATTTCTATTAATTTAGCCATTTCTATTTTTTTGTTTTCATTAATCTTTTAAATTTTAATTTGTCTTTTGTTTGCTTCTGGCAGATTCTTTTTGTTTATGACTAGAGGAAACTCGTCGAGACTATTATTTTTCGACAGTGAAATTGAAAGTATTCTTCGCAAAAATCATAGAGAGGTTAAAGAAGTAAGGTAGAGTCGACAGAATATAGTAGACGAACAAGAGAACAACAATATTACTAAGGAGATTGGTGATAATTAGAATATTCAACTACCTCCTACAAACCTTGTTCCTCATACTATGTACTATTTTGCCAAGTTAACTCTAATTGGGGTTAAATCAAGTATTGTAAGACCTACAATTACCGCAAATAATTTTCAACTGAAGCCGAACACTATTCAGATGGTACAATAGTATGTCCAGTTTGATGGTTTGCAAAATAAAGATCCCAATACTCATTTGACCAATTTCTTAGAGATTTGAAACACTTTCAAGATTAATGGCGCCACTGATAACGCCACTCGCTTATGGTTATTCCCATTCTCATGGAAGAACAAAGCAAAACAATGGTTAAACACTTTACCATGAGTTTCCATCACTACATGGGCTCAAATGATCGATAAGTTTCTTCTAAAGTACTTCCCACCGACTACAATAGCTAAGTTGAGGAATGACATTTCTTCCTTTTCCAAAATCAATTTAGAGACATTATATGATGCATGGGAGAGATATTATGACTTATTAAGAATGTGCCCTCATCATGGATTACCCCTGTGGTTACAAGTTCAAACCTTCTACAATGGTTTGAACCCCTCAACTAGGCAATTAATTAATGCATCAGCTGGTGGAACATTGAACAATAAAACACTCGAGGCAACTTATGAGTTTATAGAGGAGATGGAACTAAATAATTATCAATAGCAAGTCATGAGGATGAAACCAATGAAAGCAGTCGGTGTTTTTAATCTAGATGTCGTCACCATGTTATCAAACCAAATAGAAGCACTAAATAAGAAAACTGATGGTTTATATTTATCTACGCAGGTGAATCCAGTGATGCAATGCAATACAAATAGAGGTGGAATGAATAATCTAGAATGTTTACCCTTTGGTCCTAGCACAGAGAATGAACAAATCAATTATATGGGGTGGAATGAATAATTTTAGACCTCAAAACAACCTTTATAGTAATAACTATAATGCAGGTTGGAGGAATCATCCCAATTTTTCTTGGGGTGGTCAAGGAAATCAAATAGCACAACCCCATCCAGGCTTTCAACAACATTATCAGTAAGAGAAGAAGTCGAACCTTGAGCAGATGTTGGCAAAATTTATCTCGGTGTCAAAAAATCATTTTCAAAACACTGAGGCAACACCGAAAAATCAGTAAGAATCAATTTAAGGACTCAAAAAACAAATAGGAAAGCTTTCTAAATTAGTTTCAGAATGACCATAAGGTAGCTTGCCTAGCAATACTGAAACTAACCCAAGGGAGCAACTTACGCAATTACTGTTCGGGATGTTGAAGGGATAGTTGAACCTGAACAAGAACTGAGGTAAGAAGATGTGGTGAACAATAAAAAGGTTGAGGAAGGAAAGAAAGAGAAAAACTCAATTGTTAATGAATACACACCTCGAGTGTCATATCTAACGCGTTGAAGAGAGACCACATAAACGAGTAATATGGTAAATTCTTAAGCTCTTAAAAAAATTTACACATTAACTTACTGTTTGTTGAAGTTCTTTTGAAGATGCCAAATTATGTCAAATTCTTAAAGGAGCTGTTAACAAACAAGAGGAAGATAGACGACTCGTCGGTGTGGAACTTAATCTAGTTTGCTCAACTATTCTCCAAAATAAACTGCCCAACAAACTTAAAGATCCAGGGAGTTTTACTATTCCTTGTCTCATTGATAGTTTAAATATTGAAAATGCTTTGGCAGATTTAGGCGATAGTGTTAATGTGATGCCTTATAAAATGTTTAAACAACTTGGTCTTAGGAAACCCAAACAAAATAGGATGAGTATTCAATTATCGGATATAACCATTAGATATCCTAGGAGTATTATTGAGGATATACTTGTGAAAATCAATAAATTTATATTCTCCGTTGACTTTGTTGTGTTAAACATGGATGATGATAATAAGGTACCTTTGATCTTAGGTTAACCCATTTTAGCCACTATTGGGACTATTATTGATGTTGGTACGGGTGAACTTGTGCTTCGTGTAGGTGATGAAAATATTTTTCTTCAAGCACGTGATTTTGTGAGAGTCTCTAGTGAGCAAGATGATTTAAATTGTTCCGTTAATATTGGTAACCATGTGGCTCAACGTTCTATGCAGAAAATCCCTCGTGAAAACATATGAAGAGTGAATAGTACAACTCGATGTACTATATGAATGACAAATGCATGTTAAGGAGAACTAAGACAATACGATGAAGACACGAAGCAACACCATAATGTGTAAGTGATAAGAACGAACCAGTTTAAGGTTGGGGACAAAGTACTGCTAGACAAATCAGATCCACGAATCTCCCATTCGGAGCTTTAGTCAAATAGATCGAACCCATTTATGATACTGAACGTCTTCCCATACGGTACAGTCAAGGTAACACATTCTGAGTTCGATACATTAAAATTGATAATGAGAGATAGGAGTTTTGGCTTCGAAAATCATTGTAACTGTGAGCGTACAAGGTAAAGTCGAGCTTAGACTCTCAATAAGCGCTACTTTAGTGGCAACTTGAGTGCCTAAATTTTGTTAATTCTTTTAACCTTATTGCATGTTAATTTAAAATTAATTAAACTAAAATTAAAAAAATATGTTTTTGAACCACACGGCCAGGACACACATGCGTGTCACAAGCTGTGTGCAGAATGGGGTATTCTACAGTGAGTTACAAGGCCTGGCAACATGGTCATGTGGCACACACAGCCTAGACACATGGGCGTGCCCCAGGCCATGTGCATGTTAGAGCAAATAATAAAAGTTACACGGTCTGAAGATATGGCTGTGTAGGTCACACAGCCTGGATACATAGGAATGTCTTAAGCCTTGTGAGTCTTGAGACTTAATATTTCCAATTTTAATGGTTACACGGCCTCAGGTGATCCACACGGCTTGGCGACACAGCCGTGTGACACACACGACCTGGACACATGGGTGTGTCCAAGGTTGTGTGAATACTGGAGTTAATTTTTCAAATTTATTTACAAGTCAGTGAGTTATACGAGCCATGACACAACCATGTGCAAGACACGACCTGTCACATGGGCGTGTGTGAGATAGTGTGCCCTGGACGGCCTCTTACACGGGCTTAGGAAAAGTAAAAGAAGTTCACACACCGCCTGGACAAATGGGCATGTCTGAGGCTCTGTGAAAACTGGGCTTAAATTTTGAATTCCACACAGACTGATAAACCTCGACACGGGCATGTGACATGACCGTGTGGCCCAACATGGACCTAAACACGATTGTGTCCCTTTAAAACCCTAATGCCCTTTAGTTTTGTCATATTCCTCCTAATCCTTTCCCACAAAAACCCTAGTTGCCATCAACTCCCCCCCTTTTTTCCAGTCTGACCACCCCTTTCCATCCCCATCTCACACCATTCATCTCATTCCCCATCGCAGAAGTGTCATAACCCTTCCTTCTTCCCTTTCTTTTCTTCTCTCCCTCGATGAATGTCCCCTCTCCCTTCATCGTACCACCATTCCAGATTTCCCTTCCCTTTCTCCTTCTCCCTTTAACGCTGGAACCTGCCCCTAATCCTCCCCTTTCTCCTTCCTTTTTCCCTTTCATCCCTTTCACCCCTGTCTGTCCACCACCCACGCACGAGCCACCCTATTTCTTTCTCCCTTGAAGGTAAATCGCCACCCTATCCGCTTCTTTCCAAGTCTATCATCCATCCTAGACATCCCTGTCGTCATCCTTTCACCATCAACCACCGCCGTGCGCATCTCCGTCGCGTGCACCCCCAACGACCTTTGTTTTCCCCTTCACTTATTTTATTTATGTATTTCTTATTCATTTTTATTTTATTTATTATTCTTTGTTTTATTATTTTTATTTCCCTTTATTGTGATTTCAATTCTTGTTTTCTTTATTTTCTTTTGGTTCTTTTCATATTGTTTTTATTATTTTCATTCATCATTTTAATTATTTTTACTGAGTTTTATTCTTGTTATGCTTTTAAGTGGTATTAGTTTTTAGAAAGTTAGGACTATTGTTACTCTTATTTTAGAATTGTGTTTTCTATTATTATTATTATTATTATTATTATTATTATTATTATTATTATTATTATTATTATTATTATTATTATTATTATTATTATTATTATTATTATTATTTTTAATGCTTCTTTTATGTGAAGTTTGGATTCAAATATTTTTAGCTGAATGTTTGATCTTGTGATTCTGGATTTTAGTTGGATTTGACTTTCATTCTGTGGTTATTTAAACTGATCCATTGTGTTGATTCGTGCTTTTAAGTTGAATGCTGGGATAGTTGTTTGGTTATCGAACACTAGAGGGAAATCTAAAGTCGTCTTCCCTATTTCAAAAAAGTGGAAGACACCAGGTGCAACCTGTTCGACGGGCCCTTCCACCAATGCATGCCTTTCGTGTTTATGATTTTCACACGGTTCTCAATAGGACCTATGTCAGCATCTTTGACAATGACCACTGAGATTAGCTTGTTGTATTGATTGGGTGGCTTTGGAGTAGATTCATTTAGCTGATAGAGTCCTCGCACTGATTGCTACAGCCTCATGGGACCAATTTTTCTCCATCATCAAGCCCACATACTAGGAGTTTACCCTCGAGTTTGATAAACCGTAATTTATACATATTTTTACCCCATGCTTAATGCATTCTATGGATGATTTTTCATTAGAATTGGTGAATTCGATGCTCCTAATGTTTTAATTTCATGTTTTATACTTTGGAGAGCATAGGACAGCAAAAGGAACGAGAAACAGGCCAAAAACGGAGAAAATGGGCCAAAGTACAAAATCAACACGGCCTGGACCTCCTCACATAGGCAAACCACACGGCCGTGTCAATTTGGCAGGCTCGAGCATGGCCTGAAGTAATCGCACACGGGCTTGCACCTGCCGAGCCCAAGTTGAGTCCAATTCAAAAAAGGCTAATTTTGAGGGCTCTTAGGCATTCCAAAGCCCATAAATACACCCTAGAGGAGGAAGAAAATGAGGCACAGAATAGTGAGTAAGGAATTACTCCAAGGAAGCTGATTGATCCATCTCAGAAGCTGGATTCACCATCAAGACTGAAGATCTCTCCTCAATTGTATTCTTTATTATTCTGAAATGTTCTCTTATTTAGTTATGAACTAAAACCCCTAAATACCTAAGGGGAATGAAACCTAAGACGAATCTTGTTATTATTTTCTGAATTGTATGATAAATATTTAACTTGTTCTTAATTATGTGTTCTTAATTCTTATTTTGATATCCCAGGATACTGATTCAAGATAAGCTTTTATTCGGAGGAGGAATAGACCCTGTATAAGAGTACATTTGTCATAATTAAGCGGAGTTGTTTGCGCGCCTAGACATAGGGTGACAAGATTTTTCCTTAGGTATTGTCTAAATTCAATTGATTTTCCCAAAAGCAATTCCCCAATTCCATTCTCTGTGAATTCTTAGTTTAGATAATTAGTTAGTTAAAACAAAAACCTCTTTATTCTTAGGCTAGATAATAAAAAGACGGTCATCATTAGTACTTTTAGCTCCTTTAGGTTCGACAATCCGGTCTTGCTAAAACTATACTACTGTTCGATAGGTACACTTGCCTACATCGCGATAATAGTTAGTTTCAAGAATGATTAATTATAAATATTTAAAACATATCACGAAGTCACGCGATCAAGTTTTTGGCACCGTTGCCGGGGAACTATGATATTAGGAACGCTCAATTTTTATTACTTTAGCCATTTATTTTTCTTTCAATTTAATTTAATTTTTTATTATTAGTACTTATTAATTTACTTTTTCCTACTCTTGGCAGGTTTTTATAGTTTATGACTAGAAGAAACCCATTAGGACCACTACTTTTTGATGAAGAAATCAATCGCACAGTTCACAGAAACTAAAGAGAAATAAGGCGAAGCTTAAGATACATAGAGAACGAGCAAGGGAACGATACTCAAACCCCAACCGCAGAAATGGCTAAAAACATAGACAATCAGCTATCTCCTGCAATTGCAGTTAATCAAAATCCTGCTCCACGCACTATGTATGATTATGCTAAACCTTCTTTAACAGGAACTGAATCGAGCATAGTTAGACCTGCTGTAGCTGCAAATGCTTTTGAACTAAAACCTAACACTATTCAAATGATACAACAACTTGTTTAGTTTGATGGTTTGCAGAATAAGGATCCCAACGCTCATTTAGCAAACTTCTTAGAACTATGTGATACATTTAAAATCAATGGCATTTCTAATGATGCTATACGTCTTCGGTTGTTTCCCTTTTCATTAAGAACAAAGCTAAACAGTGGATGAATTAAGGAACAAAGCTAAACAGTGGTTGAACTCGTTACCACAAGGGTCAATTACTACTTGGGAACAAATGACCGAAAAATTTTTACTAAAATATTTTCCGTCAGCTAAAAACGGCTAAATTACGTAATGATATCTCTTCTTTTGTGCAGATGGATTTAGAAACACTCTACAATGCATGGGAGAGATACAAGGACCTTTTGAAAAGGTGCCCTCACCATGGGTTACCGCTTCGGCTACAGGTTCAAACGTTCCATAATGGTCTGAATCCTTCGACTCGACAAATGGTTGACGCAACTGCTGGTGGAACCATCAATAATAAAACACCTGAAGATGCTTATAAGTTTATAGAAGAGATGTCACTGAATAACTATCAGTGGCAAGTCATGAGGACAAAGCCAACGAAAATAGCCAGCGTTTATAATGTTGATTCGGTCACCATGCTCTCTAATCAGGTAGAACTCTTGAATAAGAAAATTGATGGTTTTCTTAGTTCTTTACAGGTTCTCTCAGTAATGCAGTGCGAAGCAAGTGAAGGTGGAACAAGCCATTCGGAATACCAACCTTATGGCCACAACATGGATAACGAGCAATTAAATTACATGGGTAATAATCCTCGACCTTAAAACAATCCATATAGTGACACTTACAATACAGGTTGGAGGAACCACCCCAATTTCTCGTGGGGCGGTCAAGGAAATCAAAGACCACAACCACCTCCAAGCTACCAACAACCACCCTACAATAGGAAAAGAAGCCGAAGCTTGAAGAGATGCTCTCAAAGTTTATATCGGTGTCAGAAACTCATTTCCAGAACACCAAGACAACACTTAAAAATCAACAAGCGTCGATCCAAGGGCTCAAAAACTCAGATAGGCTAGCTTTCCAAACTAATCTCCGAACGACCACAAGGTAGTTTGCCAAGTAATACCGAACCTAACCCAAGGGAACAGCTCAACGCGATTAATGTTCAAGATGAAGAAGGATTTGTTGAGCCTGAGCCAGAACTGAGGCAAGAAACTGTGGTAAGTAAAGGTCAAGGTGAGGTAGATCAAAATAAAAATAAAATGGTGAATGTCGAATATAAACCTCGTGTGCCATGCCCCAACGCAATAAGAAAAGACTACTCAGATGAACAATTTGGTAAATTCCTTAAACTCTTAAAAAAATTACATATTAACTTACCGTTTATTGAAGCACTATCGCAGATGCCAAATGCAATGAAATTTTTAAAGGAGCTTTTAAAAAATAAGCAGAAGTTGGACGAGGCATCGCATGTGGAGCTAAACGCAGTTTGCTCAGCTATTCTCCAAAATAAACTACCCAACAAACTAAAAGATACAGGGAGTTTTACGATTCCTTGCTTAATTGGTAGTTTAGATGTTAATAATGCATTAGCTGATTTAGGGGCTACTATCAACGTCATGCCTTACAAAATGTTTAAACAATTAGGTCTTGGGAAACCCAAAGAGACTAGGATGAGCATTCAATTAGCAGATAAAACTATAAGATTTCCTAGGGGTATTATTGAAGATGTGCTAGTTAAAATTGATAAATTTATATTTCCCGTTGACTTTATTGTTCTAGACATAGAGGAGGATAGCAACACTCCTTTAATTCTAGGAAGGCCCTTTTTAGCAACTACTAAAACAATTATTGATGTTGGCACAAGTGAACTCACACTTCGTGTGGGAGACGAAACAATCACCTTTCAAGCTCACAATTCTGGCAACACAATGGAAATTGAAGGTGATCGTCTAAACCATTCTATTAAAACTGACAATATGGTGCAACCTTCTTTATAGGAAATAAGTCTGAAGGAAGTACATGAACCATTCTCAAGCAATAGTAGAGGACCCATTCATGAAGATCGAAGGCTACAAATCGAGGAGCTAGATGAATGGCGAATGCATAAACCGAGAACATCTGACAAACCGAATCTACGACAGAACAAGTGCAATCCCTTTCCAAATCAACTTAAGGTTGGAGATAGAGTCTTATTAGATGCCACAGATCCCCACATTGTCGCTACCACATTGAATGAAGAAATCCCTCTTACGGTACTCAGCATTTTCCCATTCGGTACAGTCGAGGTGAGTCATCCCAAGTTTGGCACTTTTAAGGTAAACAAAACCATTTTAAAACCTTATTTTGATGAGATTAATAGCATGAATGAAGAGTATAAACTTCTCAAACCACCATGATCATTCAACGGAGAGGTAAGTCGAGCTTAGACTATAAATGAGCGCTTCTCGGGAGGTAACCCAAGCACTAACTGTATTAACTTATTTAAAATTTAGTCTTCAACATCTAACTTACTAACGGAGCACTTGAATACAGGTTTTCCACAGGGACATGGCCAAGAGCACGGGCGTTCTTAGGGCTGTGTGAAAATAGGACAATAATTTTTTCCAAACACGGGCTACGATAAAACGCTACGGCCGTGCGACATGGCCGTGGTTGAACCTGCCAAAAAAAAAGAGGCGTGAGACACGCCTTTGTGGAAGAACCATGGGTGAACCTGTTAAAACAGCACGAGCGCGCGACATGCCCGTGTCTAACACCCGTGGCCAAACCTGTCAAATTAACACGGGCGTGGGGTTTTCATACACGGGCGTAGGAGAAGTGAACAACGCCAGCCACGGGCATGTTTAACACCCGTGGCCAAACCTGTCAAATTAACACGAGCGTGGAGTTTTCATACACAGGCTTAGGAGAAGCGAACAACGCCAGCCAGGTCGTGCGACACAGCCGTGTTCACCCACATGCCCAAGGAACACGTGCTTGTACTAAATGTCAAACGCGCTCAAATTCAAAATTTGCAAATCACACGGCCTGAAATTAGGGAACACGGACATGTTACTTGGCCGTGTGCCCCAAAATCTATAAAAACCCTGCACTATTCATTGTCTTCCCCACCCAAAAACCCTAACCCTAGCCGCTGCAAGTCTACACGACCTCCTCGCCATACCTGTATGCCGCATCCAAGTCCATTTTTGCCGCTCATTCTCCCTTTTCTAGCGTTTGTTTACTTTTTTTCCCTTTAATTGCACTCATTTTTCATGTTAGTTATTATAGTACTATGCATTTTTCATGATTATTTTCATCTTTCTATCACTCATATTTTATTCATAGAACAAGTTATTCTCTTTTTTTTTTCATGTTCAAATTCTTACTCTTTATATGATTTCTCTACTTTATTTGATTAGTTAAAAGTAAATATTCATGATTAGAACAATATACATACTCATGCCTTTAGTGTTAACATTTTTCATCCGTCACACATGTTGCATTCCATGAAATTCGTTGCCATTTTTATACCATACAATTGATTGCTTTGATTAACTTGTTAGTCTTAGTAGTTGCCGAAATTATGATTGTTATTTACAAATTATCTTCATTTTACTTTGATCATTCCTCAAAATGAATTAATGGTTTTGATCGCAGGTACCATGTCGTCTTCACAAGGAAAGAAAACTGCCGTACCTGCTTCAAAAAAATGGAAGGGAGCGTCATCTTCCGCGGGTCCAACCACGAAAATTTGTCACCCTCTCCTACAGTTCCCCCATTGGCCCTAGGAAGAACTTTTCCAAATCCTTCGGGCCTGACCTTTAATTACAGGCCACTGCATCGACTGGGCTGCCGTAGAACAAGTTCAGTTAGCTAATGCGATTCGGGCCCTCCTAACCACCGACCCTTGGGAGTGTTCTTTAGGATCATCGAGCCAATATACCTCGAGCTCACGATGGAACTATGCTCAACGTTCCATCTTTAGACTGTAATGACGAACTACGATGATCCCAGCACAGTCTAGTTCCGCCTAGGCGGGTTAGTCTGCCAGCTAAGCGTCCTAGAGTTCGGTGCTGCACTGGGCTTATATACGGAGGAGTTAAAGATGGAGAATGAACTACATGCTCTCACTCGCCACATACATTTCTCTCCCTCGAAGTGCTGGCACACTTTGGCCCCTGGCGCAGCCTCCTACAATCCTAGCCGCTCTAAGGCATCAGTTATCCCACCATCCCTGAAGTACCTACACGCCATTTTAGCTCACACGATTACAAGGAGACGAGAGAGCACTAGCATTGCCAACACTCACGACGCCTACTTTTTATGGTATATGTCGCACGGACATGTCATCGACCTTACCTATTTCATCGCCCTCACGATTTAGCACCAGACGGAGCGGCATAGGAAAGGGGGTCATCTCAATTGGCCCCTATGTTACTCGGTTGGCTCGACACTTCGGGCTCCTCAGCACTGCGGCCCACGAATCATCCCTTACCCTCATCGGCCAGATGTCTCCACAAGGCATCTCGAGCATGCTTAGCTTGAGGATGATCGAGAGGCGCCGAGGAACCTACCCTCTTCAATATCATCTCGCCCAATCTACCGATAAGGAGGCCTACGAGGACATTCTTGATGATGTCCCTCCACAGCACGAGGACCCACTGACTCAGCCACGACCACCCTTTCGTCCAATTCATGCGGCGGCTTCATATGCTGACATCTCTGAGCGCGTCACTCGATTCGAGCAGCAGTATTTTCAACGATTTGACAACATTGATGCTACTCTACAGCAGATTTGTCAGCACCTCCACATCTCATCACCAGTCCCACCTCGCGAACTATCCAGAGATGAAGATGTTTAAAAACATTTATTTATTATTTTATATTTTTAATTTTTATTAAAACTACTTTTGATTTTTATTAGATTTTAGAATTTTATTTTTAATTATCAATTTCAGTTATTTCTTTATGAGTAATTATTCTTCCAATATCCCCTAAAAAGTTCCTGATTTTATCACAATTATATAGAGCTCTTAAGCTCATCATCGAATAGGAACTAACAACTCCACCGGGAAAGGTTCTTTACGACTGCCATGTCCTGATCGACCACGACCATAGCTACCACTAGATATAATATTCTTTTGGCACAAGACTTATGGACTAATAAACCTCTACGACCGCCGGAGTATCCTCCTCCACTCTCGAACCGATTACTCTCCAAAACTCTAGTTCGAAAAATTCATCATACAGGAAGTTTCACTTCTCTCCCTATCTTATTTTTATACTCTAATATCTATCTTTGTACATTGAAGAAAATGTACATCTTAAATGTGGGGGGGTATTTATTTCATTATCAGAAAAATCCCTGAATGACTACCTTGTTCTCTTGAAAAGCTTTCATATCATATTTAGGATAAGTTTTGATTGATTTATGATTTTGATTGAATATCTTGAACTAAAAATAGGCATTTATGCATTGATTGTTTAAACTTTAAGACATTAGAGAATCAAGCATAATAAGTTGATTTTTAAGAATTTAAAATCTTAGGTTGTTTCCCCAAAGTTTAGGTATTACTTTTAGATAGAATTCACAAGTTTTAAACATCAAAAAGCCATAATTTTTGTGAGATTCTTGAGCCTTTTAAGCATCTATTAATTCTTTCATGCTCACTTTTATTATTGCTTTGAGTGTGTCAGTATTGAATTGTTATTCTAGAACTTGTTTGATTATGCACGTTGAGACCACACCATTTGATTTGATATGTCAAAATGATTAAGGCATTTAGGATTAACCCACTCATGCCATGAAAAGCCTACCTCCACGATTAACCCCTAGTAAACCCCCTTGAGCCTAACAAGCCATTTCTCGTATTACCCTTAATATTAACCCTTAACCCATTATTATTGAAATCCCCTAAATTAATCCCTATTTATGTCGAGATTTGAGCTGAATAAATTGCTTAGCTATGTTTTGTTCTTAATAGTTAGTCTATGTTTTTTTAACTTTTTCTTAAAAAAAAATGTGTGTATACATCTTAATAGTAGTAATCTTCTAAGCTAAAGAAGTTAAATTCCATTTTCTGAGAAAAGCTCTGTTGTATGCAAGTGATGATTAAATCTTTTTTCTAGTAAAGTAATTTTTCAACTTAATCTCGATTCTAACCCTTTCTTTCAGCTTGTGACCACACCCCATAACTAAGCCTTATTACAACCCTCTAAAGACCTTTTGATTGATGTATCATCTTAAATTATAGTGGCGGAGATTTGATTTTCATGCAAAACTATGGTAATGATTTTTCATTATTGACTATTGAGTGATTCATTTATTGTCCTTAAACACCTCGAGTGATTTGAGTGAATCTTGAGTGAGGATGTGAAACTCTGTGATATTCTGAATCAAAGGTAATTACTTAGATGAGGGGAGACACCTATGTTTGCATGATTAAATACTCAACTTGGAATGTTTGAAACTTTTATGTTCTTTTAGTTGAATTCTCAATGTATGATTACCTATGGATTATTTTGAGATATTATCGATAGAAATTATAAGTTGGGAAGAATTTATTTTGATTATAAGTTGAGAATTTTGCTTAAGGACAAGCAAATGCTTAAGTGTGAGGGTATTTGATAAACCATAATTTATACATATTTTTACCCCATGCTTAACGCATTTTATGGATGATTTTCCATTAGAATTGGTGAATTCGATGCTCCTAATGCTTTAATTTCATGTTTTATACTTCGGAGAGCATAAGAGAGCAAAAGAAATGAGAAACAGGCAAAAAACAGAGAAAATGGGCCAAAGTACGAAATCAACAAGGCCTGGATCTCCTCACACGGGCAAACCACAAGGTCGTGTCAATTTGGCAGGCTTGAACACTGCCTGAAGTAATCGCACATGGGCGTGCACCTGTCGAGCCCAAGTTGAGTCCAATTCGGAAAAGGCTAATTTTGAGGGCTCTTAGGCATTCCAAAGCCTATAAATACACCCTAAAGAAGGAAGAAAATGAGGCATAGAATAGGGAGTAAGGAATTACTCCAAGGAAGCCGATTGATCTATCTCAGAAGCTGAATTCACCATCAAGACTGAAGATCTCTCCTCAATTTCCCCTTCAGGAGTTTTGGGTTTTCTTTATGTTTTGTATTCTTTATTATTCTGAAATGTTCTCTTATTTAGTTATGAACTAAAACCCCTAAATACCTAAGGGGAATGAAACCTAAGATGAATCTTGTTATTATTTTCTGAATTGTAAGATAAATATTTAACTTATTCTTAATTATGTGTTCTTAATTCTTGTTTTGATGTCCCAGGATACTGATTCAAGATAAGCTCTTATTCGGAGGAGGAATAGACCCTGTGTAAGAGTACATTTGTCATAATTAAGCGGAGTTGTTTGCGTGCCTAGACATAGGGTGACAAGATTTCGCCGGATTAGGGTGAAACCTAATAAGGGGATCCATAGATCGAGTTAATGCAACCCTAATATGTTAATTAAAGAAAGGTCTTAATTATTCAATCTAGGGATTAGACATTATTAGTCTTGAATAGGTATAATAACATAACTTAGGGATCTCTACTGAACAAGTTAAATGAATAAATCGTCTGATTCGGAGCTAGAATAACAAGTACCTCTAGGTGGATTTTTCCTTAGGTATTGTCTTAATTCAATCGATTTTCCCAAAAGAAATTCCCCAATTCCATTCTCTGTTAATTCTTAGTTTAGATAATTAGTTAGTTAAAACAAAAACCTCTTTATTCTTAGGCTAGACAATAAAAAGACAGTCATTACTAGTACTTTTAGTTCCTTTGGGTTCGATAATCCGGTCTTGCTAAAACTATACTACTGTTCGATAGGTACACTTGCCTACATCGCGATATAGTTAGTTTCAAGGACGATTAATTATAAATATTTAAAACCTATCACGAAATCACGTGATCAGAGTTCTATTCGACATTCCTCTTATAGCACATGATGTCGAGCCACGATGAGTCGCGCACTATTTCTTTCAAACTCGATGGTACGATGAGTCATCTGAGCGCCCTAGACTTTGGAGTTGCCCTAGGACTCTATATTGAGGAGTTCATGAGTGTCGAGGGGTTCCTCACTTTATATTGGCACATCTATTATTCGTCGTCTCTATGCTGGACAGAGCTTGCAGCTAGTATGACACCCTATGAGCCGAGTCAGCCGAAGGCTACTTCCTTACCTATGGCCTTGCACTATATTGGCCCACACATTGTGTAACACCCCAAGCCTAAGTCCGATCACCGGTTTAGGCTATAAGGTATTATTGAGCTAAACATTTAATTTTTCATTCACAAAGTTAAATATAAAAGCAGAAATTTAGCTGAATACATACTGAACCTTGAGTTATAAATGCCATTTTCATATGGCCAAAATATTTACAATTACAAAACATATTCGTCAACAGCCTAATCTATACATGCCATATCGAGTCCAAAATATAACTGTACCAAAAAGATCGATAGTATGAAGAACTGCTGACGATCCCCAAGTCGGCGGCCAAAGTCAACAATCTATAAAATAGAGAAATAAGAATTAGAGTAAGCTTTCGAGGCTTAGTAAGTTTTAAGCAATTTATACTATTAAAGCTTGTCATTAAAATTGGACATTGAGAATCACAAAACTTGTATTCTAATTGTAATTCACTTGACCAAATATACACCAGCACATTAGTTACAAAACCCATTGGCCGAATATATATGTATGTATACACAAGAAACTCCTTGCACATATTTCACTATTTACAAAGATTATACTAATACCTTTAATTACGTTCTTTCATATGATGACTTACAATAACCAATTATATTGTTTTCTTATCCTCAAATACCGAATTCATTCACACACACACACACACATATATATATATCGTTCTTTGATACTAGTAAATCACTTAGAAATCAATTCAAATATGAGCACATAACACGAACCTTAACGTTTAAAATCTATAATACTTATGCAACGATGTTTACCACTGACATTCGAAGTCACAATCTTACTTAACTTACTGGCATCGGTTCTGTCAAATCTTAGAGCTCGGAATACATTACTAGCATAAGCTCATGGTCTTTAACCGGATATTTTTCCAAAGACGTAGCTGCAGACCTCAAGTCCGGATATATTTCTAGCATATAGCCTGCGGATCTCATGTTCGGATATTTTTCCAGCATATAGCCTGCGGACCTCATGTCCAGATATATTTCTAGCATATAGCCTGCGGATCTCATGTCCGGATATTTTTCCAGCATATAGCCTGTGGACCTCATGTCCGGATATATTTTCAATCTCATACATATTTGATCATATTTTAACACATCTCAGTCATCTTATCACTTAATAGTCGTATATTACATTCGAATATAAACTCGATATGCACACCATCATTCACATTTCAGCTCAAAGGTTATATCTCATATCACTCATTCTCTTCACCATTTAATCTTAAATTCAAAGTGGCCATCAAACTATAAGTCATATAGATGCATTATCTATTATACATCTTAATTCAAGTGCAAGCCAAAGATCACAATTTACCTACTATACTCTTATAATGGCATCGTCAATTATATACTAAAGGAAACTACTTAAGACTTACCTCGGATATTTTGAACAGTTGCGAATAATCTACTCAACTGCTTTCTCATTTCCCTTATCTGATTTAGACCCTCTTAGCTCTTGAGCTTGATTCAAACAAATAGATCTATTTAATTACTTATCAATTTAACAATTCGATTTAATACATGTATATCGTACCATTAAGTACAAATGATTTTATTAACTAGTTATTTAAACATCATACATATGCTCTACTCATGCAGAATCGAAAATATTACTAGCGTATTACCTTGCATTTTCGAATTACATAACCATCACTTAATTTAATAAAAAAAAAATACACATATTATCTCAGATTAACACAAGAATCAAATGCATCACTCAAAATGCCAAAGTCCAACTAAGTCTACCATTATAGCATTATCAAGTTTATGTACTTGGTAATTCACATTCAAACACATTCGGCACTATGTCTCTGATCAAATGTTTCATTTAACGCTAAACTCAACTTATAACCTTCCCTAATTAAAACATTCAACACCCACTAGACATGCTTACAAGCCTAAGCCGAATATCATTTTAGACATTTGAGAAATCATTTCTCAATTCATCTTATTAGTGTTTACCTCACTCAAAACATTTACACCAATTTATTATAATTAAGACCCTTGTTCAAAATAATATTCACTATAATACTATGGCCGAAACTCCCAAATAACTAACATAGTCTCTTAGATTCAATATAATCACGAATATATATATATACAACCTAAATTCCTCTCTTAACACATAATTTACTATCTTGGAATTCATTTCCTAACTAAATTAACTTACTCCAAAGCCGAATGCTACTTAAGCATTAAGCTCATGTTCTTTTCATTATTAAGCAATTTTCATAACTCAACTAACATCCATTTTCAATTTAACATCCACGTTAAAAAAAAATTAACACAAAAATTCATAGCCGAATGTTGTTTATCTTAAGCTACCATTATATATTTACTTATCACTTCATACCATATTATCAAAATTGAACTAATTATACTTATATAAGTACTATCAAAGCCGAAACCTATGCATAGCATTATTCAAGATTTATACCCTTAAAATCATTTACAAGGCCGAATTTGTTCAAGTAACTCAACAAGTCCAAGTTCATCTATTTCATATATAAATACTAACAATTAAGTATTAACTAGTTCAAACTTCATTTAACCATAAGAACAACAATCTATCCCCTTCAATTTCTCCCATGGCCGAATGCTCAAGACACCACACAACTCAAAATTTTGTCATGGGTTAAGTAAAGAACTTAATAACTAACTCAAAATATGCTAAAAATCCAAGAATTAACATGAATTACTTACCTTATTTAAAGTTCAAGATCACCGAATGGTTTGCTCTTTTCCTTCTTTAAAATCGGCTAGGAAGAAACAAGGATGAATACTTTGTTTTCTTTACCCATTTTCTACCTTTAATTATTATTATTCTATAATTTAAAGCCATTTAATTAAAAATAATGCTAATAGAAAATTCATATATTTTATACTAACTAACAACATGGCCGGCCACTATCAAAATGGGTAATTTGACATGCAAAACCATTCTTTTCAATAAATACATTATTAGACCACCTTTAAAAATTACCTATCACCTTTCACATTTTTCTCACATAAGTTCTATTTAATAATTTCATATACAAATGACAAAATTAAAGCATGAAACTTTCATATATGCATGTACACATATAATAAGCATAGAATATAACAATTAATTATTTTTGTGACTCGGTTTTGTGGTCCCGAAACCACTTTCCGACTAGGGTCAAATTAGGGCTGTCACACATTGACCAGTCGGAGGGAGAGCATCGGGGTCGTTGGTACATTCAACGCTCACTTCCTTTAGAGCATGGCGATGTGGCACACTTTCGATCTTGCTTACTTCGTCACCCTTACTTGCTGCCATCAGACAGATGTAGTAGTAAGGGTTATATCTACTTAGGCCCTTACATGACTCGCCTCGCACGACATTTCAGCCTCCTCGACACTCAGGAGCAGTCCTCCTCCTTCACACTAGTTGGACAGATGACCCTACAGAGATTATCAAGTATGAGTCATATGAGGATGATCGAGTGGCTGCGTAGAATGGATCCTCCTCGATACCGATTATCTCATTCTGATCCTTAGGATGAGCATGAGAACTTTACTGATGATGTTCCTTTCCACCATAAGGATCCACCTCATCATCCACCTTAGGGTTACCCTACTACTTCCTCTGCTATTACCTTAGTGGACCTCTCCGAGCAATTCACTCATTTTGAGTGGCATTATTTTGAGCGGTTTGATAGTATAGATGCGACGTTGCAGCATATCTATTAACATATCCACATTTCTTCTTCTAAGTCGGCGTCTCACGATCTCGATGCCTCTCACTATGAAAATTGCTAATTTTATTTTTGTTCTTTTCAGTCTTATTTTTATTTTTGTTTTTATTTGTTTTATTTTTATTTTTGGGACTTCTTTCTTTTATCTTCTTTCGAACTATGTTTTTATTTTTATGGTTTTTTTTTCTAATTGAGTTTGTAACCTCTTAATCTTTTTCATTATTTGTGTTTATTTTCTTATTAGTTTGCTTGGAAACATTACATTTTCATTTTTCCTACAATTTCGATTTCCACTATTCTGGCAATTTCATCCATATTCAAGGCAGTTTCAGTTTTCTCCCTCACTTATGATATTCTACTTATTTTGTGCTTATATCTATTTGTACATTGAAGATAATGTACATCTTAAGTGTGGGGAGGTTATTTATATAATTATTAGAAAATCTTTGAATTATTTTTTGTATTTAAATAATCTTCTCATACTTCTATTAGAGTGAATTATTATCGATTTGAGATTTTTATTGATGTTGTTTTGGATTAATTTGTAGATATTTCTGCATTGGTTGATTTAAACTTTAAGACGTGAAAGAGTCAAGCATTATAAATATTTTTTCAGAAATAAAATTTTTAGGTTGTTTCCCTAAATTGAGGTATTATCTTGAACTTTTAAATTTGTAAGTTTAACATCAAAACCATAATTTTTTGTGAGCTTTTGAGCCTATAGAGCATACATTTTTATGCTCATTTTGTTATTGGTTATGAGTGTGTCAACTTGATTTGTTATTCTAGAACTTGTTTTGATTATACATGTCGAGACCACACCTTTGATTTGATATACTAACATGATAAAAGCACTTAGGTTTTAACCCACATAACCTATAAAAAACCTACCTATTGAATTATCCCTTAGTGAACCCTGTTGAGCCTAACACACATTTTCTTGATTAGCTTGTAAATGTTAACCCATAACCCATTTTTTTGTTGTGACTCTTTCCCGTTTTATTGACTCTCATTTTTTGTCGAGATTTGATTTGGTTAGTTGCCTAACTATGCTCCTTTGTTTGAATTGCTGAATTTCTTTTATTGCTCTAAAAATATATATATTGATTGATGCACTTTCTTATAATTCAGCAGTTGCTTAGTTTTTTCTAGTTTGTTAATTTATCAACTCAATTTCGATTATAACCAACTTTTCTAGCCTTTTTCCACACCCTTAACCTAAGCCCCATTACAACCTCTTAAAGACCTATTGATTGGTGGTCATATCATTTTATAGTGGTGGAGATTTGATTTTAAAGCAAGATTATGGTAATGACATTTCTTGTTCGACCGTTGAGTGCATATTTCTTGAGCCTTAAACACTTTGAGTGAATCTTTAGTGAGGATGTCAATTCTTGTTGATTTTGAATTAAAGGTAATTACTTAAATAATGGGAGACACCTATGCTATCGTGCTTTAAAAAATTCAGTTTGGATTGTTTGAATCTTTAGTGCCTTTTTAGTTGAATTGCCAATGCATGATTATTTGCAAATTATTTTGAGACATTATTGATGAGAATTACAAGGTGGGAAAGATTAACTTTAATGTGAGTTAAGGATTTTGCTTGAGGACAAACAAATACTTAAGTGTGGGGATATTTGATAATTGATAAAAGTAACATATTTTAATCCCGTTCTTAATGTGTTTTTAGATGATTATTTATGCAAATTGGTGAATTTTATGCTCATAGTCCTTTGAATTCATGTTTCTAAACTTAGGAGAGCATTTGAGACAAAAAAGAATGAAAATTGAATAAAAAGAGCAGATTTTAGGAGCCAAAGGGGCTAAGCCTTCCCAAATGGGTTGGACACACTACCATGTGAGCCACACAGGTTGGATACACGGCTATGTGCTAGACCATGTCGATTTCGTGACTTGCATCCCAAACACGTAGAAAATACAATTTTTAGGCTTTTGTCTCTAAATACCAAATATAAGAAGAGAATAGGGAGCCATTAGAGATTATTGAAGGAAACAACTCGAAGAACACCATTGGAGCCAACTCTGAAGCAAATTTCCATCAAGATTGAAAACTTGCTTTTAATTTTTTTTTTTGAAGTTTTTATGAGTTTCTTTATTTCTTGTGGTTATTTTGACTTTGAGATGTTTTTATTCACAATTATAAACCAATTCCCTAGATACCTAGGGAAGATGAACCCTATGATGAATTCTATTATTTGATTTTTGTTTTACGCGATAAATACTTGATTCTTATTCTCAGTTATGTGTACTTATCTCTTGTTTTAATATTTCCAGGATATTAATTCATGTTTAATGTGCTTAAATTAGAGGAGGAAAAATTCCTGTTTAAGAGTAGATCTAGCATAATTGAGTGGAGTTGCATGCAATCCTAGAAATGGGATGACATAAATCTATTGGGTTAGAGTCAAATCTAATAGGAGAATCCATAGATCGAGTTAATGCGACAATAAGGGTTTCAATTAGAAAGAAATTTCAATTAATCAACCTAGAGTCAATTGCTCTTACTCTTGAAAGAGATATTAGCATAATTTAAGGATTTCTATGGATCAAGATACCAAGTGAATAAATCATCTAATTTAAATTTATAATAATAGATGAAGTCTAGGTGGATTTTTTCCTAGGTATTGTTTCTCTCATTGGTTATTATTCAATTATTTTCCTGATTTATTCACTGTTGAGTTCTTTAGTTAAATTAATTTAGTAATTTTAGTTTAAACCAATCACTCCAAATTGTCGACTAAATAATAGAAAAACGGTAATTACTAGTACTTTTAGTCCTTGTGGATACGATATCTTTACTCACCATAGCTATGCTATTTATCTATAGGTGCACTTGCCTTTGTCATACTTTTAGTTAGTAACGTGGACACATATCAATGACAAAGCACATTTGAACAAGGTGAGTTAACATATATCCATATTGTATAGTAATTCAAACATATAACATTGTAAGTCACTTATAAACAACGTTTCAATACCAATCTTATTATGAATATAACATTTAACCATTTTGATACCAAGCTCATACCATTTTATCTCAACTTAATTCATTCAATAACCATTTAGCCCGATGAACACTAATGAACAAATTCAAATACATTGGTAACTACACCACAACAGGGAACTGAACTGAAAAGCCTGTAAGCAATCATATAATTTTGTAATAACACGTCCCTCTAACACACCATGATCTCCGTAGAGACATATAAAACTCGGTAATCTGTAACAAATGTTGGATTCTGATATAATCAGTAGTAAATTTTGTACAATCACATACTTCGTACCGTTATATATATCCGTACCAGCGCACAATTAACTCTATTGGCATGCCAACCGTATCCTATCATTTATTATGTTCATTCGGGCACATTTAGCACATATAATCATTCATTTACAATTCAATCCATATCTCACATTTTGTACCAAATCGTAAACAATTCAAATTACATTCACACATACACAAATTCACAATTCAAGTATATATATAATCATTAAATATAACCCTACCAAATGAACTTACTTGACAAAAACAACAACAACCACAATATCGAGGACTAATCCATAATTATGCCTTTTCCTCGATTTTCTTCCATTTAATTCAAATCTTGATCTATACGATAATTGATTTCAATTTATCTATTCCAAATACCTTATAACATCCTATTACATGTATATGATAGTTCAATTTCACTTTGTTAATGCTCTCTAAAATTTTGCATTTTATTCAATTTAGTCCCTAAAAACTGAAATTATCATAAATTTCAAATTTGAACTTCGGTTTCAAAAATGATCTTAATTTCATCCTTCTATAATCCTCTATTATCTATAATTACAAAAATGTAACATTAATTTTGAAATTAACACACATTAGTCCCTAAGTTCACAAACTAGGTTCTTTTTTTTTTCATTTCTAAGCTTAAAAGCTAGCAATTTAATACCAATAGCTTCAAAAAATCAACAATGGTAACTTTTGAAAACTTTAATAGTTTCACAAATTGGTATACATATAGCTAAATCATGCTCCCAAGACATCAAAAACATAAAAAAGAAATAAGAAAATAACGTGAAATTTCCTAATAATCCAAGGATTGAATGTAATGAAGCTTAAAACCCTTTTTCTCGCTTTAGGTTTGGTGAAGAAAATGAACAAAGAAAAATATTTTATTTTTCTTCCCAGTGTTAATGCTCCGATCCGATCTCGTGTGCCAAGCTTGCTCAAGTACATTTTTGTGCATGCTTATTTTTTGTCTTTATTTTCAGTTTGTTTGCTTGAGAATAAGAAAAAACTTAAGTGTCGGGGTATTTGACTTGCCGCCAAACATGGTGGTAGTTTTAATACATTTCAGCACTTAAGAGGCTTGTTTTCTAGTCGTTTTACGTTTAATTATCACATTTTCAACTTTCATAGTCTAGGTTTAATTATTTGCAAAGTAAGCGTTTGTACACAATAATTGATGTTAGTTGCCTATTAAGCCAATTCGAGCCCTAGGTAGTTTTAATGTGTTGAATTGAGTGTGCAAGATATGTATTTAGTAGCTCGACAGCCTTATGGATGACACCCGAGTGTAGCACAAGTTTCTCAATACGTAAAATGAGAAACTAGAACTCCAAGCTTAGAAAATCAGTGTCGTATCGCGACATGAGTCTGAATGTGGGGCACAAGACTTGAAAAGGCTAAAATCATTCGTGTAATCAAATAACTTTCAGGATTATGACCTATAATAGAACCTAATTAGGGTTTCTAAACATCATTTATAAATAGAAAGGTTATTACTAATATGTAAGCAAGCCTTTAGGAGTCTTAGTTAGAAATTTAGGTTTTATTTTGTGTTATAGACACTTTAATTTCTTAACCTAGCCAAAATGAGAAAGGGTTAAGAACACAAGTAAATTAAAGTAAGATTAGTTAATAGTCAAGAGATTACGCAATTTTAAACATATTTGATTCAATCAATTCAACAATTTCTTAACCCTTTCTCTTACTTTAATTTACTTGTGTTCTTTTGCATGTTTAAATTAAATCTAAGAGTTATGACATCTAGATTCATGAGAGACTAAGTCTCTAGGGAGATTAACGAGTGGATGTTAGAGTAGTTAACGAAGGAATACGAGTTTCCCATAGGAATTAACTAATTTTAAATTATGTGTGCCTGAACCCTAAGAATGACAACCCTAGGAAGTAATATAGGTTAAATGAGGTTAGGAGATAAGTTTTTGGAGATAAGTTTTTCGAGTAAATCATAATTTATCCCTGTAAGGAAAGTGAGGTCGAAAGATAAGTGAGTACCTGTTGATTAGTTAATTAGTAGAGGTTGGAGGTAATACTAGTTAATTAATAGTTAATTCCATTTAAACCCAAATTCTGATGTTAACTACAACCACTGAAACGAGTTAACATTTTTTTTGTTAACCTGATTTAGTTGTTTGTATATTTTCAATAATTTAATTTAGTTTATGCTTGTCATCTATTTTATTGTTTATCATAAAATAAGTTTAATTATTATTGTTTAGACTTATTATTGTAGAAGTGGATTTCTTATTTAATTCGTCCTCTCTAAGGTACGATCTTCGGAATACTTCCATATGTTCTGATGTTATTGTTCTTATGTATTAGAGGTTGTTGGAAACTGCTAATGTTCATATATTTTCCATGTTCAGACTTTATTCAATCTTCTTTTTTGTATCCATTATGATATGATGACATGTTGACAGGGGGCATATACCATTTGCTTATGTTTTTTCAAAAGTCAAAGGGGAAGATTGTTAGGACCAAGGCTATTTAGCACTGATGACTCGATGGTTATTCAAACACTTGATTGAACACAGGCTGTTTAAACACCTGTTCAGATAAAGACCTTGGGATAGCCTAGGTGATTTTAGATGTTGACATTTTTTACTTAGGCCTTTTCATATATGATTACCATAAGCAAATGGACTTCAAGGACGTGTTTTATGAATGTGTTTTAGTTTGCCTTCAAGTCCAAATATAAGTTGGAGTCTTTGGGACCTTTTGGATAGGCGTTTACCTCCAGTGCAATGCGTTTAGCTTTCTTTTTGTCTCATGTAACAATATCTAATCTCATTGCCACAATTGTTTTTACACTAATCGTAGGTAAACGCACCATCCATCCAAAGAGGCCCTAAAGGAAGTTGCGATTGACTCAACTTTGTGGATAAACTTATGCTTATCCTTTATCCTTATCCTAGCAAATTTATGTACAAATTTTATAAGGATTAATCCTACTGTATCTTGGGATAAGATTGAAGATTATTAATACAAATTTGTATACTAATAAAGTTGTATTTCTCTTGGATTGTTTTGATCTACTAAGGTTGCCATATTAAGCCTATAAATTGGCAATTGATTTGTATGTGAAGATGCACCTTTTGAGAGAATGCTGTGTTGAATTGCATTATTATGTTAAATTATTTTTATTTGTAATTTCGCACTCAATTAGTAGGCATTCCTTGTGAGAGATTAAACATTTGTAAGTGAGGTTTGAGTGAATGGTTATAACAAGTTGAGATTAGCTATTGGGGTTACAAATACTTCTTGGTGTAAGGGTAAATTGCACTTTAGCCAATAGATGAATGGATCAATTGCGGAATGAAACGATTCATTAAGCGAGATTTTATAAAATAAAATTATTTCCGAATTGTATTAACAAATGATTGTTTGCAAATCTCTCTTTACCTTTGTTTTTGTTTCTATTTGGTTATCTATCTAAACTCTCTTTTAACCATTTAAAATTCATTTAAAATTCACTTAAATTAAATTTTCTTCTTTAAAATACAATATATTTTACCATTAAATTTCTTAATTATTCTTACATGATACAAATAACGAGAAAAAATACAATCACAAAATTTGATGCTTGAAATTTAAGATGCCGACAAAGGGCTGGACATTCAGTTGGTAATTACTTCCATAATTTAAATGAATTTGAATGGAAAGAAATTCGGTATGGAATGGAGTAAGATAAAAGCATTGACACGTTGACAAACATCCAAACTCATTGTAAGAAAGTAAGCATTTAATGCTCTGTGGATGTGACGGCTTATTGGTGAAGACAAGACAAAGCCTTCCCTAAATAATTCCCTCAAAGTAAGGAAAGAATAGCAAAATGTAATCAACAACTTCCCACCCCATAACACAAGAATATGAAATATGCAGTTCCATTCATGATGAAGGTTTGAAAGCTTAAGAAACAGTACTCAAGTCCTCCACGGAGAGATATTGTTTCTTTTATTCGTTAAATTGATGAACAACTATAAAGTTTGGATAAAGATGCTTGCGTGCTGTGGGTGGCTGTCTCTGTATGTTTGCCAAAGGCTGCAGAGCTAAGACGAACGGTGGAAGATTCAAGCTGTCCTTGGCCCTTGCACATTATCTTTTGGAACAAAGCAACGAGTCAATGTGATTGACTTGATAGGATAGAAGAATGAAATGAGGAACAAAGATACCAAGGCAAGCTCATTTATTTTAGGAATGATCTAAATTTTGGACATTTGATTTCTTTTTTTTGAATTTAATTTCCGTTATTCATTTTTTAATTTCTTTAAAATGTTACTATGTGGTGTTTTAACAAGCAATGAATTTTTACGCATCAAATGGTATGAACTTGTACATGCTACACAAATGTATTTTTACATATCATATTACACTTCCTACAAAATTACGTGAATTTTAAGTTATTGGCACGAGGCTTAGAGTTCAATCTAATAGTGAAGTCAAAAATTTTTAGAAGATGAGATTAAGTTGTATATTTTGATTAGAGTCAAAATATAATTTCATTTTGTATTGATATATATTTTATAATTTTCAAAAGTCTAAATTAAAATTTTAGTATTTTTATATTAAACTATCTTTATCATATAATAACTTACAAATCTATAAATTTTGGGGTTTAAAGTAGGAATTTTACATTTTAGGGTTTGATCCCCACTTTTGTAAATTCTTCTCTCTTCTCCCCGTTGTAATGTAATTGTTTAGTTTAGTTGTATAAAAAATCAATTTAAATATTTATACTGTAAAATGAATTTTAAATTTCTAAAATAAAAAATCTAAAACTGTTAAAAATCTAAAAATAAAAAGAAATTCAAAGTTTTTAGAGAATATAAATATTATGAAATTATAAATAATTATTTAAAATATTAAAAAATAAAGATAATTTAAAAATAAAATTTAAAATTTAAAACTGTAATTTAAAAATAAAATTTAAAAATTTAAAACTATATAAATTTCAAAAATCTAAAATTTTGGAAAACAAAATTCTTTGTTGGTAAATATGTTTTAAACTTTTAAATGTTGGTAATTTTAAAATTTTAAAATATAAAATATTTTAAATATATTTTAATTTTTTTCTAATATGACAACATTAATAGATGACATGAGATTTGTGTCATATGTAAGAGTCATTAGTTGTAAAATGTAAAATATTTGGTATATTAAGAATGAAATTTTTAGATTTCATAAATATTGTTAAAGAGTTAATAAATATTCTCTAAAAGTATAATAAAATACTAAAATATAAACACATATTAATTTTTTAAAAATTTATGAAATAAAAATATACTATTATTATATCAAATATTCACTTTTATATAGGGGCGAAATTAGGGACTGGAAGGACTCACCCCCTAAAATAATTTGTTTTCATTTAAAATTTTAAATTGATAAAAGTAAAATTATATTTTTACTCTCCTAAAAATATAAAAATTTAATTTAATCTTTCAAAAATTATAAAAATATAAACTATTAAAATAGTAAAATTATATTTTTACTATTATAAAATAATAATTTAATCTTGATCCTTAACAAAATTTTGATTTCACCTCTACTCTTACACTAAATACGTGACTAGATGAATTTAGATAAAAAAATCAAATATCAATTTTGAAAGAAAAGTCAAATTGAGATTTAAGAAATTACTTAAAACCCTTATTTTGATTAGAGCATTCAATCAAATCAATCAAATCATTTCTGGTGACATTCGCACGACTAATAGAGAGAGAGAGAGAGCATAGAATTATTGTTCTCAATATTATATATTCCAATCCAAAAGGGGAAAGCACAAGCTACAATACCTCAAAAACGGCATGCATGCTTTGGAACCTCTCCTTCTTAACATAAAAATTAAAATTTACTATTTTACAACTGCTTAAACTATTTAATTTAAAAGCTAATTATAAATTATTAAAAACATAACTATTTATAATAAATCTTCTTGCTTTTAAAATTTTAATTTATAATTTTTAACTAAATTAATGTTGTATTTACTGAAAACAATTCAATTAAAAATATTATAAATAGCAAAAATAATTAATTAAATTAAAAATACAAATATTGACTTACAATGTTTCTAATAAATGATAAAATATGGCAATAAATTACTGATTTAAGTGACAAATAATTTGAATTGAAGCCAAGTTAATTGAGAATTTTAATGTTAAATAACTTTTTATTTTATAATTACTTACATATTTATCTTGAGAATAGAAAAATCCAATTTTTGTCCACTTGACTAAATTTTATATTGTAATTATTCGGAGGTATTGTTATTCTTGTAACAGTGAAATTTAGAAAAGAAAAACGGAAAATCACTAATAATATCTGAGTCAATGGGCTAAAAGGTTGAAAAGATAAAAAACATGAATTGGATACTCCACTGATATGACGTTGACACGATATTATATGTGGTCACATCAATTTTCTTTCAAGTTATCTAAAGATAATTAAGCTTAGTCTACTTAATAAATAGCATAGTTCTCATTTAATTTTTGTTTTTATTTTTAATTTTTAAAAAATTAGTAAAAATTAATAAAGATTAATTTTCCGAATAATTAAATATAAAACTAAAATAATTTTTAAAATTAAAGGACCCATAAATTAAAATATAATGGAATTGTTGAAATCTACTTCAACATGTAAAAATACAGAGAAAATACTAATTATATATGTATTACATTAATTTATAAGGAAGGACTTAAAGTTTTAAAATTCATTAAACTGAATTGATTGATTAAAACAATCGATGAATACCAATTTCAAAATCGAAGTGTAAAGGTAATAAAGAATCTGTGATCAGGATAAGGAAAAAGAAAAGGAAATGCCAGTTGTGAAGATATTATTGAGAAAAGGAGAACCCAAGTGTGGAAGGGAATGTATGGGGTCTGGACACGTAAGGAGTATAGGGTTAACGTGGAATGTGAAGCATAAAATAATTAGCAGCACCCACCGCCCCATTGGGTTCTTCTCTGACACACGATTGAAAAGAAATACACACACAAAAGATAAGAAATGTGTGTTGAGGGATGCCCTTCCTCTTTGCCTTTTGCCTTTGCCTTCATATGTCTCTTTACTGCTTTGCTTTTATCTTACATGCTTCTTGGCAAGTTGCAAATTGGGCTGCTAATAATATCCTTTGACGTCATCCCAGTTTCATTGCTTCTCAAAGCAAAAGGATTCAATAATGTCCTTGTTTGATGCCCATTTTTATTAGGGTTATCGATGCCAAACTTATACAAGAAAATGAATTTAACAAAACTGAAATAAAGGATTGAATGTGTCTTACCATCTCTCTGATTAACAGTGAGAATAAGTTGATAAGTCAACAAGTAATTAAATTAGGATGAATCTTTAAACATCTGGAGAAAAGTAAAACTTTAAAATAGAATTTTATTGATGAATAAAAATACAACTACAAAGGTTGTCAAACTATTTATTTATAAGTCAAAGATGCTAGGAAATCTTAAAAGAAATAAAACTCGAAGAATGTGTTTCAACATATAATTTAAATAAAGACCAGGAACTAAAGGAGATACAAACTGAAGACATAAACCATGATCTCTATCTAGTCAAGAAGTTCTTCGGCGAAAGGTCGATTTGTTTCAATGCTACGGAAAGAACTCTACTTGATCTGTGGAGGTCTAATCCAGGAGCTAACATCAAAATTATGGATACGAATCTGTATCTGATTCATGTGGCCCATCATCCATTAACAATTTCATTCTTCTCATTCAATTTGTTAAAGGAGAAAACCAGAAGATATATATTTCCATTTTGCAGATTTTGGGGCATAGGTACATGGATTTCCACTAAGTTTTTCTTCGGAAATTCTTGCTAATAATTTAAGAAATGTTATGGGAAATTTTTTATAATTGCGATGATTTTAGTAAATGAAATATTTGGATTAATTATATGCGTGTATATATCATTACTAAATATAGTTTTGTCAAGCCTTAGTTAAATGACATTTGTCATCCATGTGTTGTCCTCATAGGATATTTGTAATCCCTTTAGGTCAAATGTGCTCAATTACTTAAATTCCTTTTGATCTCGTGGTCTCTATTGTATCTTCTCTAATGATAATGATGAAATTATTTGTTTTAGACAAATGACTCATGACCATGTTCCATATTTATAATCTAGACAATACCAAGGAGAGGATGCTATCTACTATTTCCTCGAGCTATGATTTTGTTGGAGACTAAAGTCGATAATTTCTCATAAAAACAGAGTGTGTAAGTGGTGGTCAAAGTGACCGTGGAAGTGGGTACTTCAGACGGCACTGTGATAAACACAATAGAAAAATAGGGTATGCAAAATTGTTCACGTAATTTTGTTTCCCTATGTTTGCGGAGCTTAGCTCAATAAGAAAATTCACTATCTTTAATCCCAATACAACAAGTGAATTAAGTCATTATGACACTCTGGCACAACAACCTCACTTCTGTATCTAAAGGTATAGATCACTCACTTCTAAGTTCTTAACTCTCTCTGGGAACTTAATGTTGAGATTTAGTGCTCTTAATATAGTATTTTCATCTATGCATACTTGTATTTTTCGAAGAAATTGGTTTGAAAAAAGATACATTAATGTTTAAAAGATTCATTAATTACATTAATATCCTTTGTATATTTTCCTTACTGGGTTTTCCTTACATGGTCGGATCATAATACAAAAATACAACTTACATTAGTAGATAATATAAACATGTCATTAGTTTAATCGGAAACCAGCAAATCGATTGAAAGATTAATATGATGTTTATCAAGTCCCATTGGGGAGATAACTTATCTTAGGTATTGGAACAAATGACTTCCAGAAGATAAAGATATAAATATGACTGACTAAATTGATAGTACGTTGGATAGATGCCAAGTAGAATAGATCTTAGATCCATTTATGGATTTATTCACTTGTAACATTCATAGTGTGACATAATATCTTGAGTGGATGATTGACTATGTATGTGTGACTCATATACTTTGATGTAAATAAAAACTTAAGTTTAAATAGATAAGAAACTGAAAGTTGGTACTTTGAGTATATGACTTCTATAATATGTAGCACCATTCCACAATAATAGAATTCATACCTCAAAGAAAGGTAAATAAAATCCTCTCATCGACATTATATGATAGATGAAAAGTAAAATATGATCACGGATCATTTGTATTTGTGATAAATGATTTAATTACTATTTGATAGTATTTCACTTTTAATTAAGGAAGATGTAATGGTTACTATGAGATAAAATAGGATCATATGGGAGAACGAATTTATCCCAAATAGATTAAAGATATCCTATGAGGGTAACACACTTATGACAAGGTTATTGGATGAACACTTATTAAGTAGCTTTCCTAATGGTAAAGATATCCTATGAGGGTAACATACTTATGACAAGGTTATTGGATGAACACTTATTAAGTAGCTTTCCTAATGGTATATAATAAGGGAGAGTTCAGTCACGATACTTTAGTGGAATGACTTTGTGACTAAATATTGTTATTATTAATAGGCGAAAAGCCAAAATTTAATTATAAATTATTTGATGTCTAATTATATATGTCCAATTGGTCCCTGCACTAGCTCAAGAAAACTAGAAACAAATTGCATGTAGAACCAATAGATTGAAATGGATAGAAACAAAGAAGTAAAAGAAATAGATCGTGTGTATCACTATTGACAGTGAATGCGTTTCCTCGCTAAGTAAAGAAATGATTTGAGAATTAATTTAAAGTTCTTCAAGTTATTATTTAATTATTTTATTATTAAATAATTGAATTTTGAAGATGGCATTAAATTAATAGTCATTACTGAAATCGTTGAATAAGGAAATTAAATATATTTCCTCATAGATTCTATTACAATAAAGTTATCACTTTAATGAAATTAAAAGCTGGGTTGAAAAATTTATTTAATTGAGAAATTAATTTAGTTAATTTAATTAACTTAACTATTAAATAATATTTATTTTGTATTTCTATTTAAATAATATTATTTATTCAAGACTCATTCAACTAGAACTATTATATTTTTCTCTATAAATAGAGAGCATCAATTGAGCTATTCACATATCATTCATATGTTGTTATTCATCTAGAAAGTAGTGATAATTTATTTACAAAGAATCAATTCTATTTCTTTTGGACTTGTTAATTTTACCGATTTATAGAGAGAACTTACTTTCCTACTTTTATTAAATTGTCCATGGTGTGAGAGTGTTCCGGAGTGCGCTTCCTATTTAATTTTTTAGTGTAACATCCCGAAATAGGGCCTAGTCAGAATAGTGGTTTCAGGACCACAGATCCGACATCAAAATATTTATTTTATGATTATTATAAGGCCTAGAATATGAGTATAAGCATGTGTTAAAGTTTCATGAAGAAATTCTTTGAGCAATATGTTCAATTGGAAATTAGGGATTAAATTGAATAAATTGCAAAACTTGATTTCTAGAAGAAATTTACATGAAATAGCTTTGGGTTATGAATTAGAAGGTCTTGGAGATAATTTACCCAAATTCTAAATTTTTGGACAAAAATGGGCTTGCATGGATGAAATTTTAAAGAAAGGGCATTTTGGTCATTTTGGTCATTAAGTTTTTTTATGAAATAAAATAGGAAAAATGAACCAAAATCAGCTCATTTCCTCCTTCATCCAGCTGAAATTCCCAAGTCTCCATAGCTAGGGTTTTCAAGCCTTCCAAGCTCAATAGTAAGTGCTCCCAAGCCCCGTTTTTCATGCTCTTTGTATTTTTGAAATCCCGGTAGCTTGCTCTCTTCATTTCTATCCATATTTCATGCTAGGGTTCATGTTTAAAAAAATTACGCATGCATGAGTTGCTTTTATTTTGATGGATTATGGAGGAATATGAAAGATGAATGTGTATTAAACATATTTTCCTAGTTGATTTTCATGAAAAACCCTTATAGGGACTATTTTGCAAAAGATGTAAATATATGGTAGAAATGAGAAAATAATGGATAATGTGGGCTACCATAAGAAGGAAAAGTGTTTGGCTAGGCTTGGGTAAGATAGAAAGTGCATATGTTTCATTATACGAGCCTAGGGACTAAATCCTAAAAATGTGAAAGGTTAGGGGCAAAACGGTCATTTGGACCGGGGGTAGATATTAAACTTGAAATGCATAAGGTGGGGTATTAACGAGTTAATTTTGCTGTTATAGACCCCAAGGAACAAATTCCGGAGGTCGATTGAGGTAAACGCAAGGTTTCGGAATAACCAAAACACAACTCTGAAAAGAATACCAGGTAAGCTCGGATAACTTAAAGTAAACCCCTAATATGCATAATTGAATGATTTATGAATGCATAATGATTGCATTTATTATTAGCATGAAATATCATGGAAATGCATATTTGATGGTAACATGTGAAAAATGTCTCGGATGAGGTTGACAAAAGGAATTCAATGGATAATCCCTTATTGATAGGTGTAAAGAGATCCTGCATGTGTTGCAGTAAGGATTTAGCCCGGACGGGTAATCCGTGATCTCGAGTATGGAAATGATCTAGCCCGGACAGGTGTTTCTTGAATGATCGAGCCTCCCGAAGAATATATGTGCATTGAGGGTTTAGCCCGAACGGGTAATCCTATTAGGGTCTGAATTTAGCCTAGACTGGTAATTCAGATCCGAGCTCATTAAGGGTGTTTGTCGCTATAAGGGATTTAGCCTGGACTGGTAATCCCGACATCACCTTATGAGTTTATGATATGGGGAATTTAGCTTGGACTGGTAATCCTGCCATGATATGTGAGGTTCGCGGGAGTGCATATATGTGAAATGATCATTCGTAAGAATTGACGGATAATGGGTATTCCATCGAGATTTCCTAGAAACTCAACGGGATTAATATGATGTATGTCAATAAGATGATGAATGATGAGCTCATCTACATAAATTACATGATGCTTTGTTATGTGACTAACTTATTGATTGAGTGCATGTGATAGGGAAATCATTTCATAGTCGATGATTTCATGATTTAAGTATGCATGTATGCTAATTACTTGGTAAGTTTACTTTTCGGTTATTTGAGCTTACTAAGCATGAAAATGCTTACCTTCTCTTTTTCCCTGTCTCACAGAGCTCGATGACTCGAAAGGATTGGAAGATGATTGGAGAGTCAACACACTATCAACTAGACAAGCTTTGGTATAAAGACTTTGTTTGTTTTGTTCAATGGCATGTATAATATTTTTGAGTATTTTGTTGTATGTGTCATTTGATTTGCCAAAATGAAGGCATGTAAAATATGTTCATCTCTTTGTATATGACCACGAAAATTGGCTTAGATGAAGTGGACTATTACCTACGAATTTATGCATGGTTTTATTTACAAGTGATGGGTCGTTACCAATTGGCAATGAGTCACATGAACGAGCCAATTTCGAATGAATTAAAGTAACATGGGAACCCATAACACTAAATGGAAAATAACCTTCATGTGAGAAACCAATGATATGAGGTTTCCATACAACTAGCTTTATTAAGATTATTTACAAGTGTAAAATCATATTTTCTCTCAAATTTGGACCATTAAGGCTATGTAGTAGAAAGGGGTGACTAAAGGCTTGGAAAGTAGCCTATTAGAGTCCACATGGTTGGACACACGGGCGCGTGTCTAGGCCGTGTGTGACACACGGTTCTCTCCCATGGGTGTGTGTTATGGCCGTGTGTCCCCTACACTTAAAATTTTAGCTCAAAGTTGTACATAGGTAGGCCACACGGGCGTGTGCCATGGCCGTGTTCAAATGACAGTGTCGTCCATGGGCAGGCAACACGGGTGTGTGTCTTGGCCGTGTTAATAAGTTAGTGTTGCCCATGGTTGAAGGGCATGGGCGTGCCCCAAGCCACACGGGCGTGTGAGTCCGCATAGCCCATCTACACGGGCGTGTGCCCCTTTATGTTAAGGGAAATTTTCTGAGGAGACTAAGATTTATCGAACGTGCCCGAATTTGTCCTGCATTGCCTTTAGGTATGTTATAGGTCTCGAAGGCCTATACAAAGGATGAGATATTCATGATTGAAAAGTTTTAATTTTAAGTGAAATTTTGTGACCTGAGTTAGTATACTGAAAGTGTAAAGTTCCGGTAATGCCTTAAGCCCTGTCCCGGTGTTGGATACGGGTGAGGGTGATACATTTATTGGTATCATAGCTACGATTTAGTCGGTTCTAGGACTACCTTAGAGGATGTTAAAAGTTCACTGTACATGTCATTATTCGAATGTTGATTGTGTGACGTCTCCTAATTGTTTAAACTGTTTTGAATATAGTGAATGTCTTCCAATCAAGTACAAAATGAGTCCGAGGGAGCCGAGAGCCATGCTCCAGCTTCCGTACAGCAAGCTGTATCTAGTAGGAGTAGAAGGCTGATGTTAGAATGCCGAGAAGAGGCTCAAGCTGCCTTCTTTGATATGATGGATGAATGGTTTGGGGATTATCTGAGAAATCTCCCCAATAATACAAGACCTCCCCTGCCCCCTAACCAACCTGATGAGGATGTGCTACGAGGTATGGCACTAGTGAGAATCGGTAAAGCCCCTGTAGATAAGCTTAGAAAGTATGGGGCTAAGGAATTTAGAGCTAAAGTTGATGATGATGCTGAAAGAGCCGAGTTCTAACTCTAAAATATTACACGACTGCTAGATGATTTGTCATGCACACCCGAGGAATGTTTGAAGTGTGATGTGTCCCTTTTAAAGGACACTGCATACAATTGGTGGAAGATCGTATCCTCGGTAATTCCGAAAGAAATATTACTTGGGATTTCTTCCAAGCAGAGTTTAGGAAGAAATATATTAGCTAACGGTTTTTGGACCGAAGTGAAAGGAGTTCCTGGAACTCAAACAAGGGAACAAGACTGTAGCAAAATACGAGAGAGAGTTCGTACGACTAAGTCAGTACGCAACTGAATGGGTCCAAACGAAATTGGAAATGTGTAAACGCTTCGAGTAGGGTCTGAATGAGGACATCAAGTTGTTGATTGGGATCTTAGAAATACGGGAGTTTGCCTCATTAGCCGATCGAGCCAAGAAATCCGAGGAACTTAATAATGAAACAAAACAAGCTAAGAGAGGACTCGAGTTGCGAGCAAGAGGTCTAGCGGTAAAACACTCTCGTTCTCCACGAAGAAGGCTAGGAGCCTGTATAAACGCTCCACTTCGTCAGTGGGATATTCGGGTAGATCGAGAAGCTCTAAACGACGAGGTCAAAAGTCTTCCTTCCCAATGGTAACTAGTGTGGGGAGTGTAGATGATCAAAAACTGAAGTGTAAGAGCTGCAACAAATTTCACTTCGGATGAAGAGCGGCGCGTGTTTCAGATGTGGTTCCGTTGATCACTTTCTCAGAGACTGCCCGGAACGAGCTGAAAAAGATGAGGAAATAGCTCTGAAGTTGGGTGCTCCCATTCTACGAGGTAGACCTCCGAGATACCCTGGGAGTACTAGTGGCAGTCGAGTCGTGACTAAAGATGCTGCAAAATCAAAGGTTCGAGCCCCGGTAAGAACGTATGCTATACGTGCTTGAGAGGAAGCAGCTGCTCTTGATGTTATTACAGGTACTTTCTCTCTTTTTAATATAAGTATTGTTGCCTTAATTGACCCGGGGTCGATGCATTCATATATCTGCATGAGATTGGCGTCTAGTATGAACATACCTATTGAACATACGGAAGATATTATTAGAGTGTCGAACCCACTAGGCAGATCAGTCCTAGTTGATAAAATCTGTAAGAATTGTCCTTTGACGATTCAAGGTCATTGTTTCGCAGCTAACCTTATGTTATTACCATTTAATGAATTTGATGTAATATTGGGTATGGATTGGTTAGCCCTTCATAATGTAACAGTGAATTGTGGTAGTAAGTATATTAAGTTAAAATGCCTAGATAGTAAGATTCTACGGGTCGAATCAAGAGAATTGAGTTCGTCGCCAGTTGTAATCACGGCAATGGTTGCCCAGAGATATATGAGAAAATGATACGAAGCTTACCTTGCATTTGTGTTAAACACTAAGGAAACTGAATTGAAGATTGAATCTGTGCTAATAGTATGTGAGTATTTAGATGTGTTTCCGGAGGAATTACTCGGATTGCCTCCTGAAAGGGAGATAGAGTTTGGTATTGAATTGGTACCAAGGACGACTCTCATTTCTATTGCCCCGTACAAAATAGCACCTACCGAGTTGAAGAAGTTAAAAGCACATTTGCAAGAGTTAATGGATAAAGGATTCGCTAGGCCAAGTTTTTCACCTTGGGGTGCCCCTGTGTTGTTCATAAAGAAGAAAGATGGTTCGATGAGGTTATGTATCGATTATCGGCAACTGAACAATGTGACTATCAAGAATAAGTATCCTTTTCCAAGGATCGATGATTTGTTTGACCAGTTGAGAGGAGCCACCGTATTCTCTAAGATAGACTTGAGGTCTGACTATTATCAGCTGCGAGTTAAAGACTCGGATGTACCCAAGACAACTTTCAGAACGAGGTATGGCCATTATGAATTTCTTGTCATGCCGTTTGGGTTGACGAATGCACCGGCTATGTTCATGGATCTAATGAATAGGATCTTTCGGTCATATTTGAATAAGTTTGTCGTTATGTTTATCGACAACATTTTGATTTACTCTAAAGATGAGACAGAGCATGCGAAGCACCTGAGAATTGTGTTGCAGACCTTGCAGGAGAAGCAACTGTATGCTAAGTTTAGCAAGAGTTAGTTTTGGCTCCAGGAAGTTGGATTTTTGGGTCATATAGTTTCGGGTGAAGGCATCCAAGTTGATCGAAGTAAGATTTCTGCAACTGTTGAATGGAAATTACCTAAGAATGTAACCGAGGTTAGAAGCTTTTTGGGCTTAGTCGGTTACTATTAAAGGTTTGTAAAAGAATTTTCCATGATAGTGACTCCGATGACGAAGCTGCTGCAGAAAGACGTTAAGTTTGAATGGACAGAGAACTATCAGCAAAGTTTTGAGAAGTTAAATACATCGCTGACCGAAGCTCCTGTTTTAGTACTACCTGAACCGGGAAAAGAGTTTATGGTCTACAATGATGCATCCTTAAATAGATTTGGTTGTGTAGTTATGCAAGATGACAAGGTGATAGCCTATGCTTCACATCAATTGAAGTCTCACGAGAAGAATTATCCAACCCACGACTTAGAGCTTGCCGCTATTGTTTTTGCCTTGAAAATTTGGAGGCATTATTTGTATGGCGAGACTTGCCGTATATTCACGGATCGCAAGAGTTTGAAATACTTGATGACTCAGAAAGAATTAAATTTGAGACAGCGGAGATGGTTAGAATTAATTAAGGATTATGATTTGATTATCGACTATCACCCGGGAAAGGCAAATGTGGTCGCTGATGCATTGAGTAGAAAATCCCTGTATGCTTTGAGAGCCATGGATACTCGTTTGACATTGCTTGATGATGGTTCAGTTTTGGCCGAGCTTGAGGTTAGGCCAATATTTCTATAGGAAATTCATGATGCTCAGCTTAATGATGATGACTTGCAAGCAAAAAGAGCTCAATGTGAGTCTGGTGTTGAGTCAGATTTCCGAATTAGTCCTGATGGATGTTTAATGTTTAGAGATAAGGTTTGAGTACCCAAAGACAATGAACTTATTTGGAAGATTTTGCAAGAAGCACATAACAGTCGTCTGTCTGTTCACCCGGGAAGTACCAAGATGTACAACGATTTAAAGAAGATGTACTGGTGGAACGGCATGAAAAGAGATGTTTCTAAATTTGTATCAAAATGCCTAGTATGTTAGCAAGTTAAAGCTGAACATCAAGTGTCTTCAGGTTTGTTACAGCCTGTTATGGTTCCCGAATGGAAGGGGACAGAGTTACCGCGGACTTCGTGACAGGATTACCTTTGACTCCGAAAAAGAAAGATGCCATATGGGTTATAGTGGACAAATTGACAAAGTCAGCTCATTTTATCCCGGTAAGGACGAATTATTCCCTTGATAGATTGGCCGATTTGTACATTTCTGAGATAGTAAGATTATACGGAGTACCACTGTAAATTATTTCAGACAAAGACCCGAGGTTCACTTCGAGATCCTGGAAGAAGTTACAAGAAGCCTTGGGTACAAAGTTGCACTTTAGCACAGCTTTCCACCCTCAGACCAATGGTCAGTCTGAGTGGATGATTCAGATTTTCGAGGACATGTTACGTTGTTGCATCCTCGAATTTCAGGGTAGCTGGGAAAAATTCTTGCCATTGGTAGAATTTGCCTACTAAATGTAACACCCCTTACCCGTTACCGTCGCCGGAACAGGATATAAGGTATTACCAGAACATAACACATACCATTAAACATAATCGAGATGTAAATATGTCATCCAATTTGATAGTGCATCGTATAACATATGTCTTGAACAATATTAGCCCACTTTAATGGCTTGTACCAAGTATCTGGTCGAGTACTGAAACTAATATTTTAACCTAGACAAATATGACACGTAACAAAATAATTAAGCCTACTATACATGCCATAATTCAAAACGTTTAGTTCAAATACCCTAAAGTATGATAGTGCGGATAGATCTTCACGATCCTTAACTCCCGAGCAAGCGAAGAACACTATAAGACAAAAGAGAGAAACAAAGTAAGCTTATAGCTTAGTAAGTAAGTATGTAAATACTAATTAAAGAATCTAACATGTTTACACAACAATTCAAGTTTATCTACTTTAACTTCACTATTCATTCCACTTTGATTTAGCTGTCTCTACTGCATCATATTCACTAAATAAATCATAACTCGGGTTACAAAACTCGAAATTCAAATCCGTAAAATTTCCTGAATCTAGACTCATAAATCTTTTTGCTAATTTTTTCTATAATTTTGGTTCAGCCGATTAGTACAGTTTATTAGTTAAAGTTTCCCCTGTTACACAGCTCTACTGATCTGACCTCTATTCACTACGAATTGAATATCTCTCAGTACACAATTCAAACAACCCTGAGGTCTATTTCATTTAAAACTAGTCTCAATAAGGAATTTAGGCATGTAAACTATATTTCTTAATTTTCCTTGTACATTTTTTAATGATTTTTCAAAGTTGGAACAGGGGATCACGTATTCATCCTGAGCAAGTCACATACAATTGTAAATATCTCAAAATATAGAATTCCTTTGCTTGCTCTGTTTCTTTTATATGAAAGTAGACTCATTAAACTTTAATTTCACATCTCATTCAACCTCTAATTATATTCCTCCTATTTTTGGTGATTTTTCAAAATCACGTCACTGCTACCATCTAAAAACAGTTTTAATGCTAATTTCACTCTTTCATACATTCTTTATGCTAACCTCATTTTATCTTATATATGTATATACCACAAATCATTTTCACCACATTTCATTCACCATAAGTGTAGGTCCAAACCACAATATCACCACAAAACCATCCCGTTGAACAATTCGGATCAATCCTCGATATTTAATGGTTTCAAAGACACTCCACCATCATACTTCGTTTAGTTCGGCTCTCTTGTACACATGGTGAACACTTAGTACCACTCATGCGACCCAACCGATTTGTCTCGTAGCTCTCTTGTCTACATGGTGTCCTTCACTTGGAATCACGCATGCGACCTAGCTACATTTATCTTTCACGTAGCTCTCTTGTCTACATGGTGTCCTTCACTTGGAATCACGCATGCGACCTAGCTACATTTATCTTTCACGTAGCTCTCTTGTCTACATGGGATACATCTCGTATCACACATGTGACCTAGCTACTACAGGGTGTCTCGTAGCTTTCTTGTACACATGATGTGCACTCAGATCATACATGTGACCTAGCTACGCTCCTCTATTTCATTCGATCTCTCCTAATGTTCAACCGGATCTCTCTCTATATTTATTTCCATTCTTCCAATAGTCGATTTATATTTTAACATCAGCTAGTATATTTATATAATAGGCTGAAATATAAGAATGTACATGAAATTATTGTAATATTTACATACAAACTTACCTTGGTGCAAAAATGTGGAAATTTTGCAATTTAGTCCAAAACTTTTCCTTCCCTGCTCGAGATCAATTCGCGTCTTTCTTGATCTATAATAACACATTTAGCTCATTTAATACTCATACTATTTATTTCAATCCAAAAATCACATCATGGAAAAATTACATTTTGCCCCTAACTTTTCAAAATTACAATTTTGCCCCTAGGCTCGGAATTTAATTTCAGCCCTTATTCTTATATTTTATGATATGCTGAACATTTTTCTCTTCTACAACAACATCAAATTCTCACTCTATCATATAGTTATGAACAATAGGTATTTTTACCGATTATCTTGCTTTTACTCGTTTTCACTTAAAACCGAGTAGCACAAGTTATTTAACATAATTTAAAATCTCATATTCTATCATAAAACATCAAAATACACAAATTTCACCTATGGGTATTTTTCCAAATGTGAAACCTAGGTTAAATTATTACTAGCATAAGCTTAATCGAGCTTCCGGATTCCAAAACGTAAAGAACATTAAAAGCGGGCTTGGAATCACTTACTATGGAGCTTGAAAGTTGAAGAAACCCTAGCTATGGAGAGAGGAGAATTCGGCAGCAACTAAGGAGGATGATGACCAATTTTGTGTTATTTTTCCCATTTTATTTCATTTAATATCCAAATGACCAAAATGCCCTCCTTACTAAACTTTCAAAATTCCTTCCATGTCCTAATTTTGTCCATGAACTTAAAATTGGTCAAATTTCTATTTAAGACCTCCTAATTAATATTCCAAAACAATTTCATACTAAAACTTCGGGATGCAAATTTTGCAACTTATTCGATTTAGTCCCTACTTTCAATTTAAGCACTTTAGGCATAGAATTTCATCACGAAATTTTCACACAATCATGCAATCATATCATAAACCCCAAAATAATTATAAAAAATTATTTCTATCTCGGATTTGTGGTCACGAAACCACTATTCGATTAGGCCCTAATTCGGGTTGTCACAATTCTCCCCCTTTTAAGATTTTCGTCCCGAAAATCTTACCGAGAAAGAGGTTTGGGTACTGTTTCCTCATAGCTTCCTCGGGTTCCCACGTAGCCTCTTCTATCCCATGTCCGTGCCACAATACTTTCACTAAAGCTATACTTTTATTTCTTAACTGTTTAACCTCTCGAGCCAAAATCTTTATTGGTTCCTCCTCATAGGTCATATCCGATCGAATCTCAATTTCTGTTGGAGAAATCACATGTGAAGGATCAGAACGATAACGTCGCAACATTGATACATGAAACACGTTATGAATTCTTTCTAACTCTGCCGGTAAAGGCCAACCGATATGCCACTTGGTCCAATTCTCTCAAGAATCTCAGACGGCCCAATAAAACGCGGACTCAACTTGCCTTTCCGACTAAATCTCGAATCTTTTCCATGGTGACACCTTCAAGAACACTTTATCACCCACCGAAATTCAATCTCTTTTCTTTTAAATCGCATATGACTTTTGTCGATCTGAAGCAGCTTTTAAGCAATCCCGAATTACTTTTATTTTCTCTTCGGTTTCTTTAACTAGATCAACTCCATGAATCTGTTTCTCACTAAGCTCGGTCCAATATAAAGGAGTCCGACACTTACGACCATACAAGGCTTCGTACGGTGCCATTTGTATACTTGATTGATAAGCTGTTATTGTAGGCAAACTCAATCAAAGATATATATTTCTCCCAACTACCTCCAAATTCTAAAACACAAGATCTAAGCATATCTTGAGTACCGGATTACTCTTTCGTTTGACCATCTGTTTGTGGATGAAATGCGGTACTAAAGTTCAATTTTGTACCCAAAGCTTCTTGTAACTTTTTCCAAAATCTCGAGGTAAATCTTGGATCTCTATCGATATTATAGACATAGGTACTCGTGCAACTTCACAATTTCAGCAACATATAATTCGGCTAATTTATCAAGTGAGTAATCGGTGCGTCTTGGTATAAAGTGGGCTGACTTTGTTAATCTATCAACCACTACCCAAACAAAGATCCTTCTTTTTAGGAGTTAAAGGCAAACCGGTTACAAAATCCATGGTAATCTTGTCCCATTTCCACTCGGCACCATTCTTGGTTGAAGTAATCCGAAGGCACTTGATGTTCAACTTTTACTTGTTGACGATCAAACACTTGGTTACAAATTCGAAATGTCCTTTTCATACCGCCACCAATACTGACTTCTTTAAATCATTATACATTTTGTGCTACCAGGATGAACGATAAACAGCCATTGTGCGCCTCATGTAATATTTTCGAATCAATTTATCGTTTTTCGGCACACATATCCTGTCTCGAAACATCAAACAATCATCCGGTCCAACTCGAAAATCGAGTCGTAACTCGATTCGCATTGAGTTCTCTTGATCCGCAACTCACTATCATTCTTTTGAGCATCACAAATTAATCGGAGAAATAACGGTTTAGCTCTCATTTCGCTAAGATTGACCCATCATCGACAATGCTAACCCGTGTTCATGGCTCTCAAAGTAAAAAGAAATTTTCGCTCAAGGCGCCAAGAACTACATTTGCTTTTCCGGATGATAATCAATCATTAGATCATAATCCTTTAATAATTCAAGCCATCTTATTGTCAGCAGATTCAGATCCTTTTGATTCATCAAGTACTTCAAACTTTTGTGATCGGTAAAAATTCGGCATTTTCACCGTACAAATAATGTTGCCAAATCTTCAAGGCAAAAACAACAATGCCGCCCAAATCATGTGTAGGATAGTTCTTCTCATGCGGTTTTAACTGTCTCAAGCATAAGCTACCACTTTACCCTCTTGCATCAACACACATCCAAGGCACATCAATGATGCATCACTATAAATTACGAACTCCTTTCCGACTCGGGCTGTACTAAAATTGGTGCTTCATCAATCGTGCTTTCAATTTTTCAAAACTTTGTTGACATTTATCAGTCCATTCAAACTTAACATTCTTTTACAACAACTTAGTCATAGGAGAGGCAATCATCGAAAATCCTTCAACAAAACGTCTATAATACCCGGCTAAGCCTAAAAGCTTCTAACCTCGGATACATTCTTGGCGGTTTCCAATCAACGATCGCGAAATCTTGCTTGGATCCACCGAATACCATCACCGAGACTATATGCCCCAAAATCCGACTTCACGAAGCGAACTCACTTTTACTAAACTTGGCAAACAGTTTCTTTTCTCTCAAGATTTGCAATATAGTTCTCAAGTGTTCGGCATGTTCAGACTCATCTCGAGAATAAATTAAAATGTCATCTATAAACACTACTACAAACTTATCCAAATATGGCCTAAGATCCGATTCATTAAGTCCATAAATATAGTGGAGCATTTGTTGTCGAAAGGCATCACAAGAAACTCATAATGTCCATACCTTGTCCTAAAGGCGATTTTCGCACATCGACTCCTTAACTCTCACCGGTAGTAACCGGACCTCAAATCAATCTTTGAAAACACTGTGGCCCCTTTAACCGATCGAATAAATCATCAATCCTCGACAACGGTACTTGTTCTTTATAGTCACCTTATTGTCGACGGTAATCAATGCAAAGTCTCATTGAACCATCCTTCTTCTTTACGAATAATAGAGAGCACCCAGGGAGAGAAACTCGGTCTCACAAATCCCTTGTCTGTTAACTCCTGCAACTGAGCCTTCAATTCTTTTAATTCAGTCGGAGCCATTCTATATGGAGCAATCGAGATCGGTGCAGTGCCCGGCAACAAATCAATGGCAAAATCTATCTCTCTGTTCGGAGGCAACCCAGGCAATTCCTCAGGAAATACATCCGAAACTCACGGACTATCAGATCGATTCAAATTTCAGTTGAGGCAACTCAATATTCATTACATAAGCGGATAAGCTTCACACCCTTTTCTCATGTATTTCATGCAGACATGTGCGAAATCACCATAGGCAATTTATTTGATTCATCTGTTTCAACCCACAGAATTTCTCCATTTTCACATTTCAACTCTAGTGTCTTTTGTTTACAATCTACCTTAGCATCATACAATGTTAACCAGTCCATTCCCAAGATAACGTCAAACTCACCAAATGGTAACAAACATCAAGTTGGCGGAAAATAGTGACCTTGAATCATTAATGGGCAATTCTTGCAAACCTTGTCAACTAGCACATATTGGCCTAAGGGTTCGACACTTTAATCGTAAACTCAAGAAATTCAACAGCAACTTTTTATTGGATACTAAATTCATGCAAATATAGGAATGAGTGGACCGGGATCAATCAATGCAATAACAATAGTATCATAGAGAGAAATGTACCATAATAACATCGGAGATGATGCATCTTCTCGGCACGTATAGCATAAGCTCTAGCAGTGCTCTAGCTTCGATCTTGCCGTTAAATCTTTCATCACAGTTTTACTACTAGTCCCACCTCCAAGATTTCTCGGTGGTCTACCTCTACTAGCGGTGGTATTCATCTAGCGCTCAAATCTTTCTTCTTTAACTTTCTCTGGACAATCTCTAATAAAATGCTCATGAGAACCGCACTTTGAAACAAGCTCGCTCGGTCCCCAACACTCACCATAATGTTGCTCGCCACATTGTCGACACTCGGGCTTTCTAGGTCGCACATTACCCACACTTGCCACCAAGTAGCTTGAGCTTTAGACCCCGAATATGCTCTACCACGATCTCTGTGTGAATCCCCAATTGAAACTGTCATTCGAGGGTTTGTCTCTTTGGACCTCTTTGGTTGAGATTGAAATGGCTTGCTTATCTGTCTTTTTCTGACATCTCGGGCCTCAATAGCAGCTTTTCTTCTTTCTTTGTTCAATTCTTGACTTTAAGAGCTCGATCAACCAATACTACAAATTCTTTCAACTCCAAAATTCCTACAAGCACTTTAATGTCCTCATTCAGCCCATCTTCAAATCTTCTACACATAATGGCCTCGGTGGACACACATTCCTAGGCATACTTGCTGAGTCTTACAAATTCGCGTTCATACTCTGCTACAGACATTTTCCCCTGCTTCAATTCAAGGAACTCCTTCCGTTTTTGATCAATAAATCGCTGACTTATGTATTTCTTTCTAAATTCTTCCTGGAAGAAATCCCAAGTAACTTTTTCTTTTGGCACCACTGCAACCAAAGTCTTCCACCAGTGGTAAGCCGAATCTCTCAAAAGTGATACAGCACACTTTAAGCATTCCTCGGGTGTACATGAGAGCTCACTCATCAAATACAGTAGAATTTTCAAGCCGAATTCCGCTTTCTCGGGATCATCATCGACCTTTGCTCTAAACTCTTGACCCTTGTTTTGAATCTTGTCAACTGGAGGCTTGTTCATTCTTACCAAATCTATACCTTGAGCAGCTCTGAGTGAATCGTCGAGGTATAGGAGGGATGGAGGAGGTTGAGCATTTGGATTTGCTCGAATAAATTCAAGATACCAATTGTTCATCATTTGGAGAAAGGCATCCCGAGCCTCATCTCCTTGTCTCAATGTCTCGTGTCTACTTTCCACAGTAGCGGTCCCTTGTGCGGGAGCCGGCGCATTACTAAAGACATCATCACCGCAGTTCCTTGGGATCCATTACTATATTAAAACAAGACACGTTTAGAATAATCGAGTCACCACACTATCACAATATTTTTATGGCATGTATAGCTAGACCTTTACACACACTTTATTAGTCCAAGAACCGACTAAACCATAGCTCGATACCACTAAATGTAACACCCTTACCCGTTATCGTCATAGGAACAGATATAAGGTATTACCGAAACATAACACATACCATTAAACATAATCGAGATGTAAATATGTCATCCAATTTGATAGTGCATCGTATAACATATGTCTTGAACAATATTAGCCCACTTTAATGGCTTGTACCAAGTATCCGGTCGAGTATCTTGAAACTAATATTTTAACCTAGACAAATATGACACGTAACAAAATAATTAAGCCTACTATACATGCCATAATTCAAAACGTTTAGTTCAAATACCCTAAAGTATGATAGTGCGGATAGATCTTCACGATCCTTAACTCCTGAGCAAGCCGAAGAACACTATAAGACAAAAGAGAGAAACAAAGTAAGCTTATAGCTTAGTAAGTAAGTATGTAAATACTAATTAAAGAATCTAACATGTTTACACAACAATTCAAGTTTATCTACTTTAACTTCACTATTTATTCCACTTTGATTTAGCTGTCTCTACTGCATCATATTCACTAAATAAATCATAACTCGGGTTACAAAACTCGAAATTCAAATCCGTAAAATTTCCCTGAATCTAGACTCATAAAGCTTTTTGCTAATTTTTTTCTATAATTTTTGGTTCAGCCTATTAGTACAGTTTATTAGTTAAAGTTTCTCCTGTTACACAGCTCGACTGATCTGACCTCTGTTCACTACGAATTGAATATCTCTCAGTACACAATTCAAACAACCCTGAGGTCTATTTCATTTAAAACTAGTCTCAATAAGGAATTTAGGCATGTAAACTATATTTCTTAATTTTCCTTGTACAATTTTTAATGATTTTTCAAAGTTGGAACAGGGATCACGTATTCATCCTGAGCAAGTCACATACAATTGTAAATATCTCAAAATATAGAATTCCTTTGCTTGCTCTGTTTCTTTTATATGAAAGTAGACTCATTAAACTTTAATTTCACATCTCATTCAACCTCTAATTATATTCCTCCTATTTTTGGTGATTTTTCAAAATCACGTCACTGCTACCATCTAAAAACAGTTTTAATGCTAATTTCACTCTTTCACACATTCTTTATGCTAACCTCATTTTATCTTATATATGTATATACCACAAATCATTTTCACCACATTTCATTCACCATAAGTGTAGGTCCAAACCACAATATCACCACAAAACCATCCCGTTGAACAATTAGGATCAATCCTCGATATTTAATGGTTTGACACACACTCCACCATCATACTTCGTTTAGTTCGGCTCTCTTGTACACATGGTGAACACTTAGTACCACTCATGCGACCCAACCGATTTGTCTCGTAGCTCTCTTGTCTACATGGTGTCCTTCACTTGGAATCACGCATGCGACCTAGCTACATTTATCTTTCACGTAGCTCTCTTGTCTACATGGTGTCCTTCACTTGGAATCACGCATGCGACCTAGCTACATTTATCTTTCACGTAGCTCTCTTGTCTACATGGGATACATCTCGTATCACACATGTGACCTAGCTACTACAGGGTGTCTCGTAGCTTTCTTGTACACATGATGTGCACTCAGCATCATACATGTGACCTAGCTACGCCCTCTATTTCATTCGATCTCTCCAATGTTCTAAGGGATCTCTCTATATTTATTTCCATTCTTCCAATAGTCGATTTATATTTTAACATCAGCTAGTATATTTATATAATAGGCTGAAATATAAGAATGTACATGAAATTATTGTAATATTTACATACAAACTTACCTTGGTGCAAAATGTGGAAATTTTGCAATTTAGTCCAAAACTTTTTCCTTCCCCGCTCGAGATCAATTCGCGTCTTTCTTGATCTATAATAACACATTTAGCTCATTTAATACTCATACTATTTATTTCAATCCAAAATCACATCATGGAAAAATTACATTTTGCCCCTAACTTTTCAAAATTACAATTTTGCCCCTAGGCTCGGAATTTAATTTCAGCCCTTACGCTTATATTTTATGATATGCTGAACATTTTCTCTTCTACAACAACGTCAAATTCTCACTCTATCATATAGTTATGAACAATAGGTATTTTTACCGATTATCTTGCTTTTACTCGTTTTCACTTAAAACCGAGTAGCACAAGTTATTTAACATAATTTAAAACCTCATATTCTATCATAAAACATCAAAATACACAAATTTCACCTATGGGTATTTTTCCAAATGTGAACCCTAGGTTAAATTATTACTAGCATAAGCTTAATCGAGCTTCCGGATTCCAAAACGTAAAGAACATTAAAAGCGGGCTTGGAATCACTTACTATGGAGCTTGAAAGTTGAAGAAACCCTAGCTATGGAGAGAGGAGAATTCGGCAGCAACTAAGGAGGATGATGACCAATTTTGTGTTATTTTTCCCATTTTATTTCATTTAATATCCAAATGACCAAAATGCCCTCCTTATTAAACTTTCAAAATTCCTTCCATGTCCTAATTTTGTCCATGAACTTAAAATTGGTCAAATTGCTATTTAAGACCTCCTAATTAATATTCCAAAACAATTTCATACTAAAAACTTCTGGGATGCAAATTTTGCAACTTATTCGATTTAGTCCCTACTTTCAATTTAAGCACTTTAGGCATAGAATTTCATCACGAAATTTTCACACAATCATGCAATCATATCATAAACCCCAAAATAATTATAAAACAATTATTTCTATCTCGGATTTGTGGTCACGAAACCACTATTCCGATTAGGCCCTAATTCGGGTTGTCACACAACAATAGTTTCCAAACAAGCTTGAAGATGGCACCTTATGAGACCTTGTATGGTAGGAAGTGCCGAACTCCATTGTACTGGACAGAACTCAAGGAAATTCGGATTCATGGAGTTGATTTGATTAAAGAAACTGAAGAAAAAGTTAAAGTGATACAGGACTGTTTAAAAGCGGCATCAGATAGGCAAAAGTCTTATGTTGATCTAAAAAGAAAGGAAATTTAGTTTCAAGTTAGAGATAGAGTATTCTTGAAAGTATCTTTATGGAAAAAGGTTTTGAGATTTGGTCGGAAAGGTAAACTGAGTCCACGATTTATCGAACCGTACGAGATAATCGAAAGAGTTGGACCGTTAGCCTATCATTTGGCATTGCCACCCGAACTGGAAAAGATTCATGACGTATTCTATGTATCCATGTTAAGGAGATACCGATTAGACCCCTATCATGTAATTTCACCGACTGAGATTGAAATTCGACCGGACATGACTTATGGAGAGGAACCGATTAAGATATTGGCTCATGAAGTTAAACAGTTGAGAAATAAAGATGTGGCTCTTGTAAAAGTTCTATGGCATCGACATGGTGTAGAAGAGGCTACATGGGAGCCGGAAGAAACCATGAGAAAATCAATATCCGAATTTGTTTTCTGGTAAGACTTTCGAAGACGAAAGTCCCTAAGGGGGGAGAAATATAACATCCCAAAATAGGGCCTAGTCGGAATAGTGGTTTCGAGGCCACAAATGTGACATCAAAATATTTATTTTATGATTATTATGAGGCCTAGAATATGAGTATAAGCATGTGTTAAAGTTTCATGAAGAAATTCTTTTAGCAAGGTGTTCAATTGGAAATTAGGGACTAAATTGAATAAATTGCAAAACTTAATTTCTAGAAGCAATTTGTATGAAATTGCTTTGGGTTATGAATTAGAAGGTTTTGGAGAGCAATTTGCCCAAATTCTAAATTTTTGGACAAAAATGGGCTTGTATGGATGAAATTTTACAGAAAGGGCATGAGAGCATTTTGGTCATTTGGTTTTTTTATGAAATAAAATGGGAAAAATAAACCAAAATCAGCTCATTTCCTCCTTCATCCAGTTGAAATTCCGAAGGCACCATTACTAGGGTTTTCAAGCCTTCTAAGCTCAATAGTAAGTGCTCCCAAGCCCCGTTTTTCATGCTATTTGTATTTTTGAAATCCCTGTAGCTTGCTCTCTCCATTTTTACCCATATGTCATGTTAGGGTTCATGTTTAAAAAAATTACCCATACATGAGTTGCTTTTATTTTGATAAATTATGGAGGAATATGAAAGATGAATGTGTATTAAACATCTTTTCCTAGTTGATTTTCATGAAAAACCCTTATAGGGACTATTTTGCAAAAGATGTAAATATATGGTAGAAATGAGAAAATAATGGATAATGTGGGCTACCATAAGAAGGAAAAGTGTTTGGCTAGGCTTGGGTAAGATAGAAAGTGCATATGTTTCATTATACGAGCCTAGGGACTAAATCCTAAATATGTGAAAGGTTAGGGGCAAAACGGTCATTTGGACCGGGGGTAGATATTAAACTTGAAATGCATAAGGTGGGGTATTAACGAGTTAATTTTGCTGTTATAGACCCCGAGGAACAAATTCCGGAGGTCGATTGAGGTAAACGCAAGGTTTCGGAATAACCAAAACACAACTCTGAAAAGAATACCAGGTAAGCTCGGATAACTTAAAGTAAACCCCTAATATGCATAATTGAATGATTTATGAATGCATGATGATTGCATTTATTATTAGCATGAAATATCATGGAAATGCATATTTGATGGTAACATGTGAAAAATGTCTCGGATGAGGTTGACAAAGGGAATTCGATGGATAAACCCTCATTGATATGTGTAAAGAGATCCTGCATGTGTTGCAGTAAGGATTTAGCCCGGACGGGTAATCCGTGATCTCGAGTATAGAAATGATCTAGCCCAGACGGGTGTTCCTTGAATGATCGAGCCTCCCGAAGAATATATGTACATTGAAGGTTTAGCCCGGATGAGTAATCCTATTAGGGTCTGAATTTAGCCTAGACTGGTAATTTAGATCCGAGCTCATTAAGGGTGTTTGTCACTATGAGGGATTTAGCCTGGACTGGTAATCCCGACATCACCTTATGAGTTTATGATATGGGGGATTTAGCTTGGACTGGTAATCATGCCATGAGATGTGAGGTTCGCGGTAGTGCATATATGTGAAATGATCATTCGTAAGAATTGATGGATAATGGGTATTCCATCGAGATTTCCTAGAAACTCAACGAGATTAATATAATGTATGTCAATAAGATGATGAATGATGAGCTCATCTACATAAATTACATGATGCTTTGTTGTGTGACTAACTTATTGATTGAGTGCATGTGATAGGGAAATCATTTCATAATTGATGATTTCATGATTTAAGTATGGATGTATGCTAATTACTCGGTAAGTTTACTTTCCGGTTATTTGATCTTACTAAGTATGAAAATGCTTACCCTTCTCTTTTTCTCTGTCTCACAGAGCTCGAGGACTCGAAAGGATTGGAAAACGATTGGAGAGTCAACACACTATCAACTAGACAAGCTTTGGTATAAAGACTTTGTTTGTTTTGTTCAATGGCATGTATAGTATTTTTGAGTATTTTGTTATATTTGTCATTTGACTTTCCAAAATGAAGGCATGTAAAATATGTTCATCTCTTTGTATATGGCCACGAAAATTGGCTTAGATGAAGTGGACTATGACCTACGAATTTATGCATGGTTTTATTTACAAGTGATGGGTCGTTACCAATAGGCAATAAGTCACATAAATGAGCCAATTTCGAATGAATTAAAGTAACATGGGAACCCATAACACTAAATGGAAAATAACCTTCACGTGAGAAACCAATGATATGAGGTTTCCATACAACTAGCTTTATTAAGATTATTTACAAGTGTAAAATCATGTTTTCTCTCAAATTTGGACCACTAAGCTTATGTAGTAGAAAGGGCTGACTAAAGGCTTGGAAAATAGCCTATTAGAGTCCACATGGTTGGACACACGAGCGTGTGTCTAGGCCATGTGTGACACACGGTTCTCTCCCATGGGTGTGTACTATGGCCGCGTGTCCCCTGCACTTAAAATTTTAGCTCAAAGTTGTACACCGATAGGCCACACGGGCGTGTGCCATGGCCGTGTTCAAATGACAGTGTCGTCCATAGGCAGGCAGCACTGGTGAGTGTCTTGGCCGTGTCAATAAGTTAGTGTTGCCCATGGTTGAAGGGCCTAGGCGTGCCCCAAGCCACACGGGCGTGTGAGTCCGCATAGCCCATCTATACGGGCGTGTGCCCCTTTATGTTAAGGGAAATTTTCTGAGGAGACTAAGATTCATCGAACGTGCCCGAATTTGTTCCTATTGCCTTTAGGTATGTTATAGGTCTCGAAGGCCTATACAAAGGATGAGATATTCATGATTGAAAAGTTTAAATTTCAAGTGAAATTTTGTGACCCGAGTTAGTATACTGAAAGTGTAAAGTTCCGGTAATATCTCGAGCCCTGTCCCGTTGTTGGATACGGGTGAGGGGTGTTACATTTAGTGTAAATTTATTGATGGTTTTTGGGGGAGAGTCTTAAGTGGTTGGAGGTGGTTTGGAAGCAGGCGGAAGGTTTTTAGGATTTCTTTGTCTTATGTAACAATGTGCGTACGGCTGTGTTTAGGAAACGATTATGGTTGATTGCTTTAGCAGCAGGTTGTTAGACAATTTGGTTAGTAAGAAATGGTTTAATCTTTGACAAAAAGAGAGTTTACATGGAAAACTTTGTGTTTCTATAAAAAATGAGAGCATTGTTGTGGATTAGATCTATCCATGATGAAATTTTATTGCAGAAGGATCTTTGGTGGATTTCTCCACTCAAGTGTCGGGTAGAATCTGTTAGATCCAATTTTACCTTGTTCTATTGGAGGTCCCCACCTACTGGTTGGTTAAAATTCAATATCTATAGGATTGAGCTTGAAAATAAAGCAGGGTGTGGAGGAGTATTGAGAGATATGGAGGGGTTGGCTAGAGCAATATTCTCTGGTGCTGTTTTTGCAAATAATGCTGAGGAGGCAGAGATTGGTGCTGTGAAGATTACTTTAGATGTATTTATAGCAATGAACTAGAAGCAAAAAGAGTATCTATTTATTGAAGTTGGTTCTTTGGCAGCTTTTTCGTGGTGTGTTAACAAGGTGATGAGACCTTGGTCGCTTCATTCAGTTTTTACAGATATTGAGAGTATCCATGATGAAGGTGGGAAATGCTGTCTTCTCATTGGCAGATAGAAATGGTAATGGTATGGCATTTTCCTTAGTGATGGCTGGGGTAAATCGGATGCAAATATTTAAAGCTTGGTGGTGATGTTTTAGTTTTAAAGAATTAGTAGGTTTTTAGGTTGTTTTTGGCCTGTGTTTTTATCCTGCATCTGTTGTAAGTTTCCGGTTTTGGCTACTACTTTGTTTCTCTTTTGACAGTGTAGTTTGAATGTAGCAAAAAAAAAAATTACTTTCCTACTGAAAGTAATTAAATCATTTTTATTTGGTAAGTTGGTTCGTGTTGCTCAATAATGTAGTTTTGTTGAAAGCCAAGATCGATTTGAGTTCGCCTTGCACAAAGCACATATATGATTCTAGTTTAGATTTATTGCTATAAATAACACAACAACTTAGTTTGAAGAAAAAATTTAAACTTCCGTTATAATTGAATAGTTGTTTTCTTAAATAGATTTTTCCAATACCTAGGCTATAAAACCAAGCAACAAACTTTTTCTATACTCTCAAATACAAGTTCTTAAATGAATAGATAAATTCTATATCAACTCTCTTGGTACAAAATTTATACAAGCCTCTTCAAACATATAAAAGTCTGAGACTTATTAATATACTAGATTAATTCCAATCAGCTTCCCTAAAAAATAGCTAAAATAGCATACACAATATATTATTAAAATCTGAGATAACATAGAATTTTTGGAGATAAGTCTTCAATGCAGTCCCAATCTAATCTCTATATTCCAAAGGATTTGATTCGATAATCTTCAAAGATTTGTTGCTTTACAATATGGATCTTTAAAATATAAGCCATCACACATCCATAAAATAATTCAAGTTATTGCCTAATTGATTTGGTTGAAAAGATTTCCAACTCCGAATAAAGCAAGCTATGTTTTCTTTTGTAATGCTAGTCGTAATGACCACTTCGATTAGCACTTCCAGAGCCCTTTCAAAATACTTGCCTGAACAATAAAACATTTATCCAGGTTAACCAAGCCTTCTATAATTAGAGCACAAATCTATCTTCACAATGTAATCTTTAGTATATCTTGGTCTACTCAAATCTGATCAAATCAATTATCCTTACAATAAAGATGCAAAAAATCACAAGATTAACTCATATATTTTTGGATTACATATCTTAGTATATGAGGTAAGCATATCACATAAGAATCCTTGAAAAGTAAGCTTGTTTAATTCAGTCTCTTCTTTAAGATTGGTTGCATAATTATCCTCGAAAAGATGCAAGAAAATAATCAAAATATTTTGGTCAAACATGCCAACAAATAAGACAAATTGCATCTTTAGAACAATTATAATCGTAGTGGTCACTTCTATTAGGACTTTGCTAGCCACTTCAAAAAACTTACCTCAAAAAATATCTCAAGTGGGTGTCGCGACTTCCAGAGCTTGGTGTCATGACTTTGGAGACAGTTACCAAGTTTTCCAACCTAAGGACTAATTTGTATATTTTTCAAAACATAACAGAGTCAGCATTGCAACCTCAAACAGAGGACGTTGCGACATGATAACCTAATGTCACGACATTTAGGGTATGAAGTTGCAACTTCATAGGTAGTCCACTAAGTTCCCATTTCCCTTGGTGTCAACCTAGCATGAAGCAACAATATTTGATGTTAAGGCCCCAATCACCCATTCAACATCAATAAACATGATCAATATACAATTGCCAAACCATTAGAGTCATTTCAATGCATGACCAAAACCATTTTCATATATTCACAATCCATTTACACAAACTTGACCTTTTGCAACATTTAACAAGGTAATCCTAAGTACATGCCATTTAACCAAAATGAAAAGATTTGTACAAACTAAGTTGATTTGAAACTGCGATCCAGATGTTGACTTCTCTTGCCAGGGCTTCGAGGAATACTTGTACCTGCGCACGAAATAAACAAACTGTACATTGAGCGATAAAGATCAGTGGTACTTTCATGATTTAAGATAATATTACAAAAACATTAACATAATGTTTAATACAATTGCATATAAATTTGTACTCAATACCCAATCATTTCATGTCTTATAATTCCAATAAATTCTCATCAGATTTTAATATATATAACCTATAACAATGACAAACCAATTCACTTGCCAAATTCCTATCCTTAAGCACATTCAATTTCAATATCAATCATGATCAAACATACAATTATATACCTTAAACAACATGTCATCTAGTAACATATTCACTTAATATCATTTACCTTTGTAACATACCATTCGATCTATTTTCTAGAGTCAATTGACTCATTTGCATTCGTTTCGACCCCAAGGCTCATTTTCAACTAACTCACATAGAATTTTACATACTTCTTTTACTTTGATTCACATATATACACAAGCAATACCATATCATTGTCATACCATTTCATTTTGAAATCATTTACTAAGTTTACTATAACAGCTTATTTTCAGTGGTTTCAAAAATAGTGATTTTGGAACCACAAATCTGAAAATTATTTATATTGAATTTTGATTTGATAAGTTTTTATTAATTGAACACATTATGTATAAGTGGTTTGTCTTTAAAATCAAGTGGTTTTGGAAAATTAGGTATCAAGACCTCGTTTCTGTAAATCGAGCTCATTTACGAAGTTATCATATTGATATGTTGAGGTTTGGTTCATAATTTTTAACATTTAGATAGTTAATTAATTAAAAAGGAAGAAATCATAAAGGTTGTAAAACTTAGTCACTATTGATTAAAATTGGTTAAATGAGCATAGAAACATTTTTAAAAGGCTTTATATGGTAATTATGGTGGATGGTTAGTGATGTATTTTGATTAATTTTATATGTTAATTATATGATGTTAATAATTATACTAATAAGTAAAAAAGAATGATAACAAGAAACATTATCATCTTTCTTCTTCAACTTAAGAAACCTGAAACACCATGGATGAAAATTCAAAAGCTCTAATAATCTTTTTTTACTCTTACATGGTATGTAATTCTGATCCGTTTTTAGAAATTTTTTATGTTTTTGAGATCGTTGTAGCTTTACCTAACTAACGCAGAGACTAATTTGTAAAACTGTTAAAAGTTTTGAAACTTGCCATTGATGGTTTTTTGATGTTCTTAGTGTTAAATGATGAATTTGTAAACTTGATTGTGAAATAGGATTATTTGGTAAAGGAATTTTCAATAGTTTTGAAGTTAAGGACTAAAATGAAATTATGTAAAAATTTAGCATGTTAATTTGTGAAATTTCAACTATTTGAAAGCTGGTCTGGGATGTTAGTGAATCTGTTTTTGTTATATAAGAGGTTAATTGTGAAGTTTTTAATAGTTTTATATTTAAGGACTAAATTGTATAAAATATAAAAGTTTAGGAAAAAATGTAAAATGTTGTTAAAGGGTCAAAATGTAAATTTAAATGTTTTATGATATTGAATTGGTTAATTGAAAAAATTTATTATATTTAGGTCAAGAAACAGATCAGTTGATTGATAAATGCGGGAAAGGAAAAATCGTCGAGTAGTCGTCGAGTAATAGTCATCGCGTGTTAATAGCTATCATATTTTGGTAAGTTCGTAGTGTATTAATAAAAATATTTTTGTACTTATTACTTAATGTAAAATCTTGAAGTTATGATATTGTAAATGTTATGCACTGAGATTAAATTATTATAAACGAAAGCAAAGGTGAGTATGAACTAAGTGCCTATGATTTCTTAATATGATGAATTCATTTAAAATGTCTATTTGAACGTAGTAAACGATTAGGATACGATTGGCATGACAATAGGGTTAAAATGTGCGCTTGTACGGGATTTACACTTCGGTGCCTCTGTTTGCACTTTGGTGCCTATGTTAGCATATCGATGCTCTCTAGTGTAATTGGGCTAGCGTTTGCATTTCGGTGCCTATGTTAGCATTTTAATGCTCTCTAGTATGATTGGGTTAGCTGAGTATCCAAGTCATGTTACTATAGTTCATTGGGCTACGAAAATTCATGATTGACCTTATAAAGATATGATATTCCCATTGTATATTCATGAGAATGTTTGTATCAAAGTGAAATCATGTAAAAGAAAATTCACTTTGGTATTGATGCGATAAAATGTATATATGAATAAATATTTTTGATGAAATCATTAATGAGCATGAAGTATAAGATGTACCATTTCGGTACTAATTTTTATGTTATCATAAATGTTTGTCAAGTTTAATTAATCTAAGTTGTTTTAATTTTCAAAATGTTTAATCAAGGTAAGTTGATTTGAATTTTATCTATGAAATTACAAAGCTATTTAAGCTTACTCTGTTTGTTCTCGTTTTCTATAGTTAACGTTTTGCAGAACTGGTTGAACGGATCAACTTCAAGGCTTACACTATCAAGCTTCTATTTCAGTAGTTCTTGATTTGTTATTTTGATTTTTTGGCATGTATATGGGGTTTTAAAGTTGATAAACTCAAAGTTTTAGTTGGATTTGTAATGTTGCTCCAGTTGGTCCATAATTTTAAATTTCATGTTCCATGATAAACTTGTGATGAATGTGGTAGTTTGGCTTGAAACATAATTTTGGTCCTATTTTGGAAGATAATGATTTATGTCATATGGTTTGTAAACATGGTTTTGGTAACTGGTATCAAGGAAATGGTATTTTGTTATTTGATGTTTTATTTGATGAAATATTCTTGAAATGGTGTTTTTGGTTTTGGTAATTCATGAATTTAGAATGAAGTATAATTACAAGTTAATAGCTTGACATGAATGAATGATTCGTGGTATATGGTATTTAGAACTTGGATGATAATTGAATTAATTGATAATGTTTCAGTTTGAATGATTATTGTTTATGTTTGAATTGTGGGGCCAATGAGGGCATATTGGTTAGGCACTTAGGTTGATTGTGAATAGGTCTACTTTGGAATGTTTTGTCACATTTTGAATAGGTTTAAATGTTGGTTAATGAATGACTTGGAACCTAAGAAAGGGTGTGTGAATTAGCTTGTGTTTCAAGGTGTTCTTGGGTACACACAGCTTGTGACATAGTCTGCCACACGATCGCGTGCCTCACACGGTTGTATGACATGGTTGTGTGCTCTATTTAATTTTGGTGATTTTAGGTCCACACATTCTCAGAGAGTTACACGGCTTGGTGACACGATCGTGTGACCTTGATTTACATAGGCATAGATTGTTACACGGTTTGGCCGTACAACCATGTTTTGGAGCCATACGGGCTAAGCTCTATCACACAGCCGTGTGATCACTATTTTCACTTTTTACTCAAAATTTTGTAAAAGTTTCATTTTAATCCAAAATTTTTCTCGATTTGTTTTAAATGTTTCATAAGCTAGATTTAGGTTCCGATTTGATTAAATTACATGGAAATGAGGCCAGAAACCGGATCGGGTATAGGGTGTTATATTAACCTTTTACAACCCCTATTAACATGACTTGAACTCAGACGGATACACGGATCGTCCAACCAACACACCAAATTGGCACCAAAGTTTATCACCAGATAAACTACAGTAAGTAAAACTGGAACTTAAAGTGCATACTAGCGCACGAAATGCATCCTAGCACACGAAGTGCATATTGACCAACAAAGCGCATCCTGGCACACGAAGTGAATCTTATCACACAAAGTGCATCTTAGCGCATAAGCGCATAAACCCGTACACAAACTAATCTTATAGCATGCCAACTATATTCGACTCAACCCGACTAGTTAATAGGATTTCCATATTCAATTTTATTTTACAATTCAATACATTTATCATTTCTCATTCACAATTATAATTACAATCGAATTCATCATCAATACGCATATATTTCATAGCATCCAACATATTTCTATCCAATTTTCATATCACATATCATATTCTACATAATTCATGTCATTCCCTAATTTATTCATTTTAGTCCTTTATATTGATATTCTATATCAAACCAAATCAAAACAATTCAAAATATCACCATGTACTCACATTGACACTCAATAATTTAATTAACATATATAAGCAAGAAATTAAATCTATACCAAATCATAAAAGTACAAATCATACTCTTGCGTCACTTATCGACAACTCTAGCTTTTCCTTTCCCTTTTGAAGGCTTAGCGTCGATGTTAGCTACATATAGTTACAAAACATATAAAACTATCAATTTTCATCCAATTCACAATCAAATATCAAATCATACATATTTTGCAATTTATTCAATTTAGTCCCTAAACCCAAGACAAGCATAACTTTAGATCTAAAGCTTCAAATTAAAATCTGATTTCACATTTATTCACTAGGCACCTTATAATTTCTATTCCTACCACACTTTCATAATATATTTGCATTTTATTCAATTTGGTTCCTAATGTAACAAAACTTACAATCAAGCTTGTTAAGCTTTATAATTTAGTCATTTTCATATTCTAAACTTAATTTCTATCAATTTCACACCTATTTTTTCAATTTTCCCAACAATGGTAACTTATCAAAATTTTACCAATTGATCAAATTTATACATGGATTAGCTTAATCAAGCTCCTATGATAAAAAAAATCTATAAAAATCAAAGAAAAATGGCTAAAGACATACGTGAAATATGGTCAAATATCAAATAGGTTTTCAAAGGTTCCTTCTTCGGTTCTTCAATGATGGACGGTGGTTTTATGAGGAAGATGATATCTTTTTTCATCTTTTCCCACTAATTTTCCTTTTTATACTTAGCATATTATTATTAAACTTAATTAATTAACTTACACTTAATTAATTAAACCTTAATCATCAATTAACTTAACATAATGCCATCCAACATCATCATCCACTATTAGCTACCTAAAATTATTTTATTTATCATTTTAATCCTTTCAATAATTATTATTTAAGTTGTCAATTCTTTTTCTAATTAAAAATCTATAGCGATTAGAGTTTTACAATTTAATCCATGAGCCTTAATTAGTCACATATTTCGCTAAATTGCTTAATAAAATTTTAGTATATCAAAATGCTAACTCTATAAATATCCCTATTTAATATTTATGGACTCAATTTACAAAAACGAGGTTTTGAAATTGCATTTTTCGACATCACCGGAAACTAATTTGTTATAATGGGATTCCTTAAAGGATACTAGGGTTTGTTGCCCCTTGTATGTAACAAGGCCTAGTTGGGCTTTTCATGTATAGGGTCCAATAATATGCGTTATCTGAACTTTTATCCAACACTTATAATTTATCCAACCCAATAACTAATTGCTATTTCCCAAATTAGTATTTGTTTAATTAATTAATTTGATTAACTAAATTAATTTCTCAATTTAATTATTTTCTCAACCCAATTATAATTTTGTTAAAGTTATGATAACTTTATTGTATTATAATCTATAAGGAAATATATTTAATTGTCTTATGCAACAAATCCATGATGAATAATTAATTTAATTCTTACTTTGAAATTCAATTATTTAATTAAATAATAATTTGAAAAAATTAAATTAATTTCTAAGTCATCGTTATATTTAGCTAGAAAATGTGTTCATTGTAGATAGTAATACATGCGACCTATTTCTCTTACTTCATCGTTTTCATTCATTTCATATTATTGGTTCTACGTACAATTGTTTATGATTATCTTGAGCTAGTGGAGGGACTGATTGGATATATATAATTAGGGATCAAATAATTTGTAATTAAGTTTCGGCTCTTTGCTTGTTAATTCCACTAAAGTATCATGCCTGAGCTCTCCCTAATTACTTATCCTTACGAAAGCTACTCATTAAGTGCTTGTCCAATGACATTGTCATAAGTGTGTTACACTCATAGGATATTCTTAATCTCTTTGAGATAAATTTGTTCTCCCAATACGATTCTATTTTATCTCATTATAATCATGTCATCTTCCTTCATGAAAAGTAAATTACGAACGAATAGTAATTAAATCATTTATCTCTAAGACAAATGAACCATAGTCACGTTACGTTCCATCTATCATGTAATGCCAAGTATCATTTACCTTTTATTTGGTTATGAATTCCACTTTTGTGGAATGATGCTACATCATGTAAAAGTCATATATCCAACTCACCAACTTTCAGTTCTTTATTTATTTGAGCTTGAGCTTTCATTTACATCAAACTATACGACTCACGTATATATAGTTCATCATTCACTCAAGATTAAGGTATGTCACACTATGAATGTCACAAATGAATGAATCCATAAATGAATATAGGATCTATTCTACTTGGGTCTTGTCTGATATATTGTCAGTCTAGTTGGTCATATTTGTCTCTATCTTCTGGGAGTCATCTGCTGTAATACCTAAGACAAGGTATTTCCCAAATTGGACTATATAGACAATATATTAGTCTTTCAATCAATTTACTCAATTTCTATTATACTAAGGGCGCGTTTAGGTTATTTACTAATATAAGTTGTCTTCTCACATTACAATACAACCACATAATGTCGCTAAATACTAGTTTAAACGTTAGATAACTAATGAGCTAATATTTTCTTTTATTTTTCTTTACTTGAAAAATCGTCGAGGAAAATATACAAAAGATATTAACGATGCTGATGAATATTTTGTTAAACCAAATTATTCCAAAATTACAAGTATATAAGCAAAATCACTACACTAAGGCACAGTATCCCAACAAATGCATGAAATGAGTATACAATGAAACCTCTAATATTTAAGATTTTATAAGGTTTAGGCTCTTTAAAAGATAGGAATTAAACTCTTACAAGTATTTACATTAAAGAAGAAAATAAAATTCCAATAAATTTTCTCATGATTTCTTGCTTAGCTCCACTTAATAATATTTTGATTAAAAAATATTTATAATATTTTCACAAAATAATTTAAGAATAAATATATAAAATTAATCTTAAATGTTATTATATGAAAACTAATAAATTACTTCCTTAAGTTTAAATATAATGGAAATGTGATGTTCTAACTTGTTTATATCAACCAAAGGGTAATGATATTCATGCTTTTGAACATGAATTGTTTTTCCATTCTTCATCGAATAAATGGTATCTTCAGCAAATAGAATTACTTTCTCAACATTGTCTTTAGGTGGTGTGATCTTTACCAAATCAATTCCTTAATTTGTGGGGTTTCCGAAGAATCAGAAGTGTTGTTCTTTATATAGCTATCGCGCTGCAACCAATTGATCTCTAAAAACATATTTAAATATGCAAAATTTGGTTAAGCACGAGAAAAGAATTTCTCACCATTAAAACGCACTCAATTTGGCTTTTAACCTCCAATAACCTCACCATTCTTGCCTTTTACCTCTCAATTCATCCAACTTTGTTAATTTTCAAAGCTTCTTGAAAAGAAAAAAAGAAAAAAAAAAAAAAGAGTAGAACTTAGTTGCAGAATTTTTGAGATACGGGGAACCCTAACAAATCTAAGAGGCAATATCATGAAATTGAAACAAAGAAACTTAGACCACACGAAGAGAGGATTTTTGCGATTATTGAAACCTGCTAACACAAGAACAAAACTGTGTTAATTGATGTATAAGAAGCAACAAAATCAAATATAAGAAACAATCCAACTCTGAGAATAAAATTTTAAAAATAGTGGTAGTTATAAAAACCTAGAAAACCTTTCTACCCAAATTAGAAATGGGTATTTTTTTAATGCTTTTAGGGTTTTTAATTTTGAGATTTTCAGTTATTTTTTAAATAACTCAGAAAATCTTAATTGAGCAATTTGGTAATAAGGAGAATGAATCATGGTGTTTTCTTAAACCCAAACATTATTCATAAACAAATAAATAAAGAATAAGTTAAAATACCCTTCAAGTTTTTGTACTCTTTTCATATTTAAAATTTAGGCAATTTATTTTTATTTTAAAAATTTAATCCAAGAGTAATTGTTAACTTCGATTAAAATTAAATTTATTGGTGTGATATTTTGAAATAAAAAAATAATTACTTGATAATCATGTAACAAAAAAATAATGTTGTATTTAACTTAAATTTAACAAAAAAATAATGATATTAATAAATAAACTTGCATTTTTAAAATTTAAAAATAGAAGATTAGATTTCTTGAAAAAATGAAACTAAAATTTAAATATATGAAAATACATAGGATTAGCATCTCTTAACCTAAAGAATAATAATAATAAAAAGAATCTAAAAAGAAGGTAAGAAAAAACCAAAATAAAGGGTAGAATGTGTATAGCCCTCTAATGAACAAAGTGATCAGCGATCACGCTTATTAGAAAGTTCCCTCCTGCTAACCCTCTGGAAAACTCACTCCTAGCAAAATGAATAATTGAGACTTCGAAATAAGTTGATAATTAAACAACTTTTCCAACAAAGATGAATCTTTCAATACCTGAAAAGCCTTACTCTATACTTTTATTATTTAAAAAGCACAATTGCAAATGGTTGCCAAGCCATGTATTTATAGGATTACAATTGAATTTAAGAAAATTCAAAAGGAAATACAACTCTAATAATGTGTTTAACCGAATCATATAATTTAAGAGATATGGTTGAATTAAAAATATTATTTTAAAGTAAAATTCTTTCGGATATTTTTAGTATTTGATTTACGATCGTTTAGAATTTATAACTATTATTTTCAAAGTTTGAACATCCATTAATCAAAAGTATAACCTATTTTACTATTATACTCAATCATTTAAAAATTCTAAAATTAGCCCAAAATTAATCCAAAGCTTTTCACCGTGTAATTTCCAAATTGGACTTGTATAAATTTTTTATCCGTACACTCTTCAATAATTCAATAGTAATTTGAACTAAAAAAAAAAAAAAACTCATCAATATGTAACTCAACCAAATATACTTGAATCTTATTCAAAATCTCATTGCAATTTAACTCATATTCCAAACTTCATGATCAACTTTATTGAATTATTCAATACAAGTGATTTTACTCCATCCATGTTCACATCATAATATGTGGTTGGAAATTGAAAACCAAATATATATCTCGGGAAAAAAAGAACAATAACTTTTCCTTTCTTTTTTAAATGTTTTTGGCAACTGAATTTTACCATCCGTTTTAGTGAGGTAGTGTCTTTTTATTTCCTTTTTTGCAGTCATTATTAATACTATTAAAGTAATGCAAATTGCTTGACAAAAGCTGACTACTTGAGCAGCCAGACATACGTAAGACCGTAAAAAATGGACCACAAATGTCCAGGTTCAACATGCTTTTTTTTTTTTTTTAGCTAGCTGCCCACTATGTTGGCCGAAGGGTTTGCTCTGTTATTAGATCTTAGCCAACAAACACATATGCTGCCTTTAAGAGATACATATATAAGGGGAAATGTCATCCTCGTAGGTTACCGATATTAGCAAAAAAGAAGCCTAGTTAGTTAAATTATCTTGTTAAATAATGGTATCTCTAGTTTAGCACCAGATGTTTGAACATCTGTATCCCTATATTGGCAAAAAAAAAAAGCTGTATCCCTATAATTGGAAACTTATAAAGAGGAACTGACCTTACCTTATTCCTTTACCCGACAATAAAATGATTCTGAAATCTGTATTTGGTAATTATGAAAGCATAAAGGTTGAGGTCCAATCTTTAACCAAGTATATTTGGCTTTTAGTGGATGAATTCGCCGTGAAGATTAAGGATTATAAAACTTGTACTGCTAAATAAATTTCTAATTAATTTATTTTGAATGGAGTTAATTTTTTATTTAAAAAGTAGATATAAGATGAGACTAGACAAGACGGGACAGGGTGGATTTTTTTGATTAATAGCTATGAAACGATTATGGTAATTAATTGTCTTGTCCCGACTTGCTTCACTATATAAAGTTACTATTTTATTCTTATATATATAAGCTATTAAAAGGGTAAAAATATAATAACATAATATAGAAAAAATCATATATTTTATATTAAAATATATAGTTTTTGAAAAATCATGTTTAAATATTTATTTGATTTAAAAAAGATTAAAAAAATTAAAGATAAATAGAAACAGAGTAAGGTGGGGTAGGGATGAATGCATCTAACATCCATAAAAGTGGTAATGACTTTCAAGATTATATATCCATAATAGAACGGGACAAATGAATGAGTAAAACGTACTAATTGTGAAGAAGTAGTAGATTTAGCAATATTTACTCTCGCACCACTCTATTACCATCCCTAATAAAGCTATTTCGTTATTTTTGTTTTTAAAATTTGACATAAATCAAATTAAGCAGCAGTGCCATGTTAGATATAACTTCAAGATAGCAATATGCTCTTTTATTAGTCTGCAGAGGCTAATTCGTCCACATATATTTCTCATTTTCTGTGTCATTTCAACCACTAAAGCAGCATCTATGAATTTGTATATTTTGTAAATGTATTTTTGCATGGTGGGTCTCATTCTCATATATCATCAACAAACAAGATCTGCATATCAAATTGGATCATGCAAGTTATGTTTGCTAATTTTTCATGTTAATTGTATAAACATTACAATAATTTATTAAAATTTTAAACACACAAATGCAAATACAAATTAACCAATAGTTGAAAAAGTAAAATAATTTTTTTTCAAATATTTAGATAAATTCAAATTTTAAAATTAACATTATTCAAAAATTTTACCTAAATACCATCCCAATTTAAATAAAACTATATTTAAACCATTTTGTGAATACCCTCCCGCAACAAAAATTCTCTCCTAATATATTATTTTTACGGTTGTTGATATTGTAACAACTTGTCGGAAATGATGAAGATTTTACAGCCGAAACATGCAGGTTTTGACTTTGTAATATGATCTCGTAAGATTCGAATAGGAGCAAATTGTAAGGCACATGGCATGTCATGAAAACAGCAGCCGCAAAGAATGCAATGATGAAAACAGCAGCCGCAAAGAATGCGATGATCATTCAAACTAAGAATCTGTTTTTGTGCAGAGATATATATACTATAATCCAATTCACACCACACTACACATTTATTTCCTAATCATTTTTATAAAGTTCTAATACATCCCAAGAGTTAATTAACATATCAAGAGCACTAATTTTTTGTACTAATCAAATACGTAGCAAGGCATATGATTAAATCATTCCAAAAGTAATCCAGATTGAAAAAAGAAAGGTAGTAGGATCTGGGTTGTTATGGAGAGTTAGAAAGGTAAAAGGCGTGAGAGAAAATTTTTTTACTATAAAAAAGGATAGCAAATGGCATATAGGGGGAGTACAAGAGGGACAGGCGGTGGTTAGTACCTCTCTCCTGTTGTATACCCTACACTTATTATTCTTTTGAGTGGGTGTCACTTTTCTCTTCCTATAAATATAGGCCTATGGGACGACTCCTATAGATCATTCACCAATGTCTTTCTTTCCATTCAACCTTTTTTCTTTCCCTTTCTTAAATAGTTATACTTTTCATCTCCCAAGGCCAACCTTTCCTTTTAAAGTAACCTTTTCTTCCTTTCTTATAGTCTAATGAATTTTTAACTAAAACAATAGTATGTAGGTGTAGGGACTCTAGAGGTCGGGAGGGAAAACGAGGAGGCAACAGGTGATTGTTGTTGACAGAAGATAGAGAGCACAGATGATGGTGTGCAATTAGGAGTCTTGAAGCAATGCATCCCACTCCTTTGTGCTCTCTATGCTTCTGTCATCACCTTCAAGCCACTCTTACCTTTTCTTCTCACCCTATTTTCTTCCTTTTACTTCTAACATTCATTCTTTACTCATTATAAATTTTCTCTTGCTATGTTCATCACTAAAGGCTAAACACAACCTCTAATTTCCCTAACTCACTTATTAATTTCATCTCTGTTGTATCATTTATGAGGAAAACTAATGTCTATATAGTTAGAGCGGTAACCCTAAGTTGTGGCATATTGGCAAGGTGTTCACCTTTCCCAAGAATATCTTGAATTTGAATCATAGTTTCCTTCAGTAGGGAGGGAGGCTTTTGTTCATTAGGCTTTCTAAACTTGGTTGAAATTGTTTAAGGGTAAGCTCTTTTGTGGTAATCGATCATTTTATTTTATGTTGTTTTACATATCTAAAATTATTCTAGATTCTTTAAAGTACCTTTAATAAGGTTATCAAACTTTTTTTTCATGTAAACTACTACGAAGCCAACAAATATTTACTTATATGTATATGTCTTGATTTGGTATTAATATTTCATTTTTCTTAACAAGGACTTGAGAAATCCAGCTTGGTATAGTTGTAATTGGTAATGGATAGTTCATGATATTGACTATTGAGGATCAAGGGAAGTTCCTTCGCTCTTCTAACCAGTCAAACATTTCGATGTTATGCCTTAGTTATTTACAATCAAATTGATTCCTAATGTACCACTTGCGTTGTGGGGGTTAAAGGGTTATTCTTGAATATTGCTGATTTTGAAAGTAATGTGTAGGGATTTATATTATTAGACAATTAATACATCATATTGCAACCTTTTTAAAGGTTGGCTATTAGAAAATTTGTTTAGGGATATAACTCATTGTCAAGCGACCAATTCTAACAACAGATCAAGTTGATTGTCTGAAAGGTTTCAACAAAGCAGCAGTTGATTGACAACTTTGATGGATGCAATCAACTATAAGTAATCGAGATCTATTGCTTGCAAGTATCCATCCATTTGAAAATTCTGTGTTATCTATGAACTATACAACTTCAGAGAAAACTATTGAATGATATGAGAGATATCTGACAATCATTTTTCATTTTGTGCTCTGTAAAAAAAAAAAAAAAAACCCTTTATCAACCTATATGCAAGGGTCCTTCAAAAGCATGGAACCATGAAATGTTAGATGTGGCACACACACACACACAAAAAAAAAGATATTTAGTAGCTTAAACTTATTGATTACTAACTCTTTTTTACCTGTTAGAGTTTATTGAACATTTTACTAAGTCCGAGTTTGAGAGAAATTATGATATTAGAGACGGCCTTTGAATTGGACCATATTCCACAAAAGAGAAGGCAATAGTTTTCATATATTGACCTCTAATGCTATTACATCCTGAATATGTAAACTAAAATCAATTTCCATATTGTATATACTTATAACTAAGTTTATCCTTGTATATTTCTTGTCTAATTTATTATGGAAAATTACTATTGAGTTTGACATCAAATTAAAGATATAATGTAGCTTCTATTAATTGTATCTCTCTTTTCCCCACTTCACCACTACTCAAAAGAAAAATACAAGCAACATTTTTAGCAAGCAATTGATAATTAAAGCTGTAATCTACATTATCCCACTCTCAATGTGATTTGTATCTAATCTTGCTACTTTTCAAACCTCCTTTTCAAAAAAGAAAAAAAAACTAATAAGTCTAAATAGAGACCAAAAATAAAGTTTTTGAAATTTGTAAAGGTTGAAGTTCCTCAGTTAATGTTTGTTAACTTATAACTTAATAAACTTCTTTTTTTTAATACAAAACCTAATTAGAGACAACTTGAAACTAGAATAATAAATAATAAACACATGTAATTGTTTACATAGTTTGAATTTAATTCTACGTCCATAAGGCATTCTTAAGAAAAAAAATTACTATAGTCTTCACCATATAAGGGATGATTTAAGCTTAACCACTAAAAAATGTTGCAACCTCACTCCCATACAATTATAATGAAGAAATCTCTCTATTAAGGCTTTTTTCTGTGAAAGGTTAGAATAAACTGCAAAAGCAATTTAATTATATAACGATTTGCACTATAAAGGTTCTCATATAAATTGATAAGTGTACATTTAATTTCACTTGTTTGAGTATAAAACATATCCTCAATATATAGGCATCGTAGTTCTAGTACAACACTAAAATCAACTAGTATGATCAAATCAAATTTTTAGAATTTCATCCCATATCAAACATATTTAAGGTCTTTATATAGATGTTAAAAAAACACTTTAGATTAATATTAGATAAATATGATGATTATTCAAATCCTTCCCAGTAACATATTTGCTATATATGGAAGATAATCAAAATTCCATATACTAGCTTCCTTGCTGTTAAAAGTTTTTCTCTTGATTAGTTGTGTAGAATCACATAAAAAGTTACATAAGAGTCCATTAATTTGCTGCTGTTAAATATGACTCCTATTTTCAGTCAAATTTGAGAAATAATATTTCAGTTAAACTCTGTTTACTTGTTTCAATCAAATACTGATTAGTTTAGATTATTTTACTATTATTTGACTTATGAATTTAGCCTATAAATAGGCTCTTTTTACAACTTTAGAAATATACCCATTAGAGATTAGAACTCATAACACATTTAGAGAATTTTGTGTTTACGTTTTGTAGGTTCTTTATTTTCGGGTTTTCGGGGTTTAGTTTTTATCTCCATCTTTTGTACTCTTCATTCTTTTGCAATTATAGTAAAATTATCTTTGCACATGGTTTTTTATCCTCTTTGGAGGGGTTTTTCCACATTAAATTTGTGTGTTCAATTTATCAATTTATTTCGCTATTTTCTTGTTCTTTGCTTAATCGGGTTGAAATCCTATCAAATGGTACCAGACCTAGTTTAATATTCATAGATCAGCCCGTTCAGAGATGCCAGCAACAAGATTTGAAATTAAAAAGTTCGATGGTGAGACAAATTTCAATCTGTGGCAAGTTCGGATGATGGCAATTCTAGTTCAATCCGGTTTGAAAAAGATTGTTACTAGGAAAAAGCCTGAGAATCTAAATAAAACAGAATGGGAAGAGCTTGATAAAAAGGCTTTGTCTGCAATCCAGTTGTGCCTCGCGAATACGGTATTGTAGGAGATATTGATGGAGAAGACCTCTTCCGCCTTGTGGAAAAGGTTAGAAACTCTTTATGCGACTAAGTCTCTGGCTAATCGTTTAGTGTTAAAACAATGTCTATTTACGTTTTGCATGAACAAATGTGAGCTTCTTAGAGATCACATCAGTCAATTTATTACTCTTTTAAATGATTTAAAGAATGTTGAGGTTCATATTGACAATGAAGATCAAGCCATGCTATTATTGTGCTCTTTACCCATACAAGTCTTTCAGGGAGACCCTGATTTATGGCAGAGACAAACTCTCGTTCGAAGATGTAAAGGGTCATTTGTTGAGTAGAGACAAACTCGACAATGAGCTTTATTTAGATAGCAAGACAGATAGGCAAGCTTCCGTTTCGGTAGCATCAAAGAAACAAGATAAAAGGTGTCGCTATTGTAAAAAGTTAGGTCACGTCAAAGCAGATTGTTATAAACTGCGAAATAAAAAAGCTGCTGAGAGTAACGAGGAAGATGTAGCTGGTGCTAATTTGGCCGATGAAAATGGTGATGATTTCTTGTTTGTGTCAACAAGTGATAACTCCAATCTCACGTCCGAGTGGATCCTAGATTCAGGATGTTCTTTCTACATGTGTCCCAATAGAGAATGGTTCTCCACATACAGTTCGATTGAAGGTGGAGTTGTGCGCACGGGAAACGATTCATCTAGTAAGGTAATTGGTTTGGTACTGTTAAAATTAAGATGCACGATGGGACGATTAGGACACTTTCAGATGTTAAGTATGTACCTGATTTACTAAAGATCTCATCTCCTTAAGTATTTTAGACTTGAAAGGATGCAAAATCAACATCGAGTCGAGCGGCATTAAAGTATCTCGTGGAGCTCTCATTTTGTTAAAAGGTAAAAGAACTGACAGCCTTTATATTCTGGAAGGTTATACAGTGACCGGTGAAATCGAACGTCCCTTATCGGTTACGGAGTTGAAGTCAACTTGTTTGGAGCGAAGGCAACTTGGTCATAGGAGGGAAAAATGTATGACTGTTTCGTTGAAGAGAGGTTCTCTTTTGGATGCAGGTTTTGAAAAGTTAGGGCACTGTGTTTGTGAAAATCAGACCCGGGTTAGTTTTGATTTGGCAGTGTACAAGTCAAAGGCTAGAAGTCTTCCAGTTTCTAAGCACAAATTCGACTCAGTTAATTCCCTGCATAGTTCAAGATAGGCTCGTGGCGGGCTTTGGCAAAGATGGCGTTGCGGAAATATGAGTCAAGGTGGAGATTTGTTAAATATGACTCCTATTTTCAGTCAAATTTGAGAAATAATATTTCAGTTAAACTCTGTTTACTTGTTCCAATCAAATACTAATTAGTTTAGATTATTTTACTATTATTTGACTTATGAATTTAGTATATAAATAGGCTCTTTTACAACTTTAGAAATATACCCATTAGAGATTAGAACTCATAACACATTTAGAGAATTTTGTGTTTACATTTTGTGGGTTCTTTATTTTCGGGTTTTCGGGGTTTAGTTTTTATCTCCATCTTTTGTACTCTTCGTTCTTTTGCCATTATAGTAAAATTATCTTTGCCCGTGGTTTTTTATCCTCTTTGGAGGGGTTTTTCCATGTTAAATTTGTGTGTTCAATTTATCAATTTATTCCGCTATTTTCTTGTTCGTTGCTTAATTGGGTTGAAATCCTAACAGCTACCATAACAAATGAAATAACCAATAAAAAATAAACAAGTTTAACGAAAATTAATAGTATGATGAGTTGCAACTGAATTTCGTGACTTGTAAGTTGTTGTAGTGAGTTGCACTTTAGTTTATGACTTGTCACACCAACAATCTCTCTTGTTCTGCATTTTTCTTCCAAAAATTACAGTAAATTCCTTAAGAAAAAGAAAAAAGGAAATAATGACCCCATCATACAACCATTAGCATAACACCACATCACATCTACTCAAAATAGCCATGAAAATAACTAATCAAATCTCCATTAGGTTTAATGCAAAAACACTAAAAACTTTAGGTAAATAATAACTTTAAATAACCATCAACATATAGAATAAGCAAAACACAATAAGACAAACCAAAAACAGCCAAGAAATATAATAAAATCCTAGTTATTGAACTCCTGAGTAATGTAATATCCAACAGTAAACTCCAAAAAGTTCTTTATAGCCTAGTCATCAGACCAATATCCCACCTTAATTTTGTACTTCCTAAAGAGCTTGATCTACTTTTCGATAATGCCAATTTCACCATCGAAATGCTTATGGAGCCAATTGCATTAAGAAAGAGATATATTACTAGTTGCAACTGGAGGAACAACTTCCCCAAACTAAGAGATAAAGTTAGAATTTTCTTTTGAGTTGGAGACATTAACACTATTCTTGTCTTTTTTCTAATCACTGGAGAATTTTATTTCAAATTGATTAGCTTCATAGAAGTTTCTAATTTATTAAAAGTTGAAAAATTAAGTATAGAAAGGGTAGCCTTTTGTGTTTGTTCTTGATCTTAGCATGTTTCACAATTTGATCAATTATAATAGATCCTAAATCAAAATAGACCATGGTAACTACATTATGAACTAAGACCCTAATCTTTTTATTGATTAACATGCTACAATGTGAAGAAAGTTGGTTTCTGATAATAATTTTTTGCAAGTTTGCAAGTTTGCAAGTTCTAAACTCTTGCCTTTCAAGCCAACCTTTTCTAGGACTACTGATCAAATTCTAGCAAGTTCATCATAATTTCCTTCATAATCTATTTATGGTCCTAGATGTTTCAAGAATATGTTAATAAATAGTTGGGTTAAATTTAAAGTAGTGACCATGAACATATGCCTTCTTATCAAACTTTGAATTTTGATCCTTGGCAGACTTTTGAAGATTTGAAGAAAACTTCAAAGCAGTTGCCTTAACACAAGGCTTTACAAATGCCACAATGAATCATAGATTCTGAGGGTAAAGAATTCTGTCAATGTCATGTCTCTAAAATCCTCTCTAGAATAAACTATAGTTTCTTTGGTTTAAGGGAATAATCTATCTCGAAAATGGCCAAACCAATCTTCTTCAATTTCCAGTTGCTTCATTGGCAATAAAAGGTGCAGTCGATTTCTTGGTTCTCTTTCTTGTCACTTAAGGGACAAAAGTATATAGAGGTGTAATTATGATATGTGCTCTTAGTGTAGTAACTTTTTCATAAATTTCTATGATATTTTGAATTGATTGATAATAAAATTTCCACATATTTATTCATTATTCATTATATGAATGTCCTCATTGGTTTTGCATGGTAAGCAAATGATTTTAGAAAATATTAGCTCGTTGAATACCTAAGGCTTAAATATTATTAAATTGTATCATGAAGATTGTTTTTAATGCAAAAGATAAATTTTATTAGAAGGTAGTTTAAATAGTCCATAGTCCATAGAGTCATGATGAGAAAATGAGTCATGTTAGGACTATAACATTGTTTATAATTCCAATTAAGTAGATAGCTTATCTTAGCTATCAAAGCATGTTTGACTCCCAAGATAGAGACATAAATGTGATTTGACAATACATTTGAATAGACTTGAGAAAAAAAATCTTAAACCCATTTATATATTAATTATCTTGTGACATTCATTATGTGACTTACCTTAATCTTGAGTAAGTGAATGACTACACATGTATGACTTGTCTAATTTGATGTATTGATAATCAATGTGTCTCGAAGCAATATGCAAAACTTTGGTACATTGGGTATATAACTTATACATGATATAACTTTACTTATAAATAATGGAATCATAGTAAATAGTAACCTTCTAAAGGCATTGCATGTATTATGAAAATGAAACTAGACTATGGATTCTTTTCTTGAGATAAATGACTTAATCACCACTGGTAAAAGTAATGACCATTTTCATCATAAAAGATACATGAAAACTTTGAGAAAAGTTACCAAACTAGGTGAACTGATATAACCTTAAAAGATCATGGATATCCTATAAAGGTCAAACACAAGTGATAAGGTCTTCGGATTAACGATTTTAAATACATGTAGCTTTTGTAATAATATAATTGAGAGTTTAGTCTTGGTACTTCTAGTGATGCGGGAACCCAAGATCTAGCATAAGAAATTGCAAAATTAGAATTTAAAATTTGAAAGAAGAGAATAGAATCGAAAAGAAAAGAAAAGAAAGAAGAGATTTGGATCCTTGAATTAAGTTTATTTGGCCAATATGGATTTTAAAGATGCTGAATTAGACTAAGACTCCAATGAACATTAATTGAATCTAAATTATAAATATAATAACTAACCAAAGTCAAATTCAAAATAATAGAGTAAATAAGATTGTAACATCCCAAAAATTGGGGGTTAGTATAATCGAGTTTGTGAATCGAGAGAGAGTGATCATGCCTTATTTTTTTTTAAATTATCTATGCATTTTTAGGAAATGAATAAGGTATTGGTTTTTTGGTTAAATGTTAGTGTAATGTTTCTTGAAACCCAAGTTCAAATCCCTTTTCTCACATCATTTTTCTTATTTTTCAAATTTTGCCTTAAACCTTAGTATGTGACATGCCTTATTTTTTAAAATAAATATTTCAAGTTATATCAAGAATGAGTTATTGGTTTGATGGTTAAACATTAGTGAATTTATCCCTGAGGTCCTAACTTCAATTCACATCTCATGTAAATAATTTAAATTTTTTTTATAAAAACCCCTTGTTTTAATGTGTCGGCCATCCAAGCCTAGTTAACCTAGGTATAAATATTAATTTTTTACTAATAATCAGCCTTTAATCCTCCTCCTCATTTCCCTAGCCTCTCATCTCCTCCTCTCCTTCTCTTTGATTTTAATTTTTTTCCCTTTCCTTCATTGTTGTCGTCAACTACACGTAGTTTTACCATCTCTTTTTCTTTCTTTTTTTTCATTTTCCTTTTGCCAATAGATTTGTTAACATATCCAAAATTTCCAGACTGGAATTTGGAGGTTTTTAAATTATTTCAAAGGTATTTTTCAAGATTTTAATGAGATCTCAAAGCGTTTTAAAATTCAGCCCCAATTTTGGCCACCAGAGATGGTGGTACGCGTGCCTATGTGCAAGAAAGAGGGCTGTTTTGTTTCTTGGTTCTTTCCTATATTTGAGTTCTTGAACCCTTTTAACCCATTTAAATTAGGGAAAAATATTCTTGATCGATTGGCCATTCGGATCCCACAAATCGTGAAGCGTAAGTGCAATTAAGGATAACTAGTTTGTTATTTCGAGATAGTTGTTGGGTAAAAGTTATGAATTGATTAAATTAAGGTATTTAATAATTGATTAGCTACTAATTTTCCATTATATTATTGAATTAGGTGCTGACCCAAACGTCCCAAATCATCTGTAAATGTGAAGAACGATTGTACGTACAGTTTGCATCGATACAGTGTAAGGAATCTAACTAGTTGAATTCGTAAAATAGTTATTAATTCGACAATTGGTTTGAACCCATAAGCGGGTAATTGGGAGTTGGTTAAGTGGTAAATTGATTTAATTTATACTGAATTTTGGTTTAAGATCGTATAAAGGTTTATTAAGGAAAATTGGAAGATTCACTAGGATGCTGCGAGAAAGTGAAAAATAAGGTGTGGTTCCTAAACTCATAAAATTGTTTGAAAATGTTAAAAATCATGTTATATATGATTAATTATCTTTTTGATTGGATTGTATTAATAACCAAATTATTTATTTTGTGAGTGGCCAAACCAGGTATGTTTCGAGCCTTAAAAGATTGACATGTTGGCAAAATTGCTAGTTTGATAGTATGGATGTTTGATTGAGTTTGTAATTGCATATTTGAGTTATGAGATATGAGAATGTTTGAATGAGTGATATAATGTGTTGGTATATTAAGCTTATGTATGATTTAAACGCATGAGATATTTTTTAAATTCTGTACTGAAAAGGGTGCTATTTATGCACAATAAAAATTCGTAAAGTATGTGAAATTGAACGATATTGATTGATACTAACACAATGGTAATTTGAAAGATTAGAAAACTATTTCCATTTACTGAAAGTATGTGATTATTGAGGATATGCTGAGCATATCAAATGAATGTGAAAAGTATTGAGATATGATTATGTATGAGACTGTGTGACATATTGCATATGCATTGGGTTGGGATTTTGTGGTTGATGAAGGAGTTTCATGGAGTACTAACGGCATATTAAGTCGGCATTATTCGTAATCAGTTCAATGCACCTGGAGTATCGAGGGGGTTGGAAATTTTATTACATATTATATGTTATTGGCGACTGTATTACACTATTTGATATCCTACAAATTTTCTACATTATTGATTATTCAGTGATTTTACCATATTGAGCTATGCTCATAATGTTTTGTAGTTTGGCAGATGGGTTATGAGGAACTCGTGGTGTGTAGTGAATGGTATAAGTAAGAAATTTTTAGCATTGCATCAAGTGCACGACATATTCGAATGTTATTGATTGATGCAATACATGACATTGTATTATTCAGTGGTTTTACGACATCGAGCTATGCTCATAATGTTTTGGAGTTTGGCAGACGGGTTATAGAGAACGCGTGGTGTGTAGCGGATGGTATAGGTAGGAACTTTTTTGCATTGCATCATTTGCATGACATATTTGAATGTTATTGATTTATGTTACGCATTGTATTTTGCTGTATTGAATGGTATTGAAATTAATTATTGTTACTCGAATGAATGATGACTTATGCTCATACACCGTTTGACATCAATTTGATAATGGCTATGTAATGACATGAAATTCCTATGATAGTTCTGTTTTCTTCTGTAAATGCTAATATATTTCACTTTATTTGATGTTTTTGCCTATTTAAATAATTATTCGACTCACACTGAGCTTTTAATAAGCGCACCTCCAATAGTGTTTAACTTTTCAGGTAAACCTCAAAATTTAGGACCGGACTTAGTACTCGGAGAATCAACTTGGACCATGGATTATTGTTTTTTTAATTAAGTATTATTAAGTCTTTATTTGTTTTGGCTTGTAATTTTTAATTATTTCTAGTTTGTGGCTTGGTAACTTTTCTGTTGGGGATTTTTGCATGCTTGAATTACTCAAGCATAATAACCAGATAATGCTTGATATCGAGCTTAAGTAAAATTTGATACTGTTCCCTAGTTTCCACTACATTGCAAAGGAACTGTTTTTGAAAAACAAATCGATAAGGCAACTAATTTTCTAAAATGACTTGAAAAATGGTTTTTCAGTTGCATTAGTTTAAATTCAAGTTTTTTCTTTAAAGAAGAGCGACAAGTGTAACACCCCTTACCCGAGACCGCCGCCGGAGTCGAGCACGAGGCGTTACCTGACTTAACTTACTAATTAGGGGCATAAAATTTTCTTTTAAAATTAAATTATTTACATTCATTCAATATGTCCTTAAAAAGGGCCCTCGAGACCCTAAAACATGCAATTGAAACGGTTAAGGACCAAATCGGGAACATTAAAAATTTTCTGAATACTTAGACAAATCAAAACAATTTATTTCATTATTCCTTATAAAACTGCCCACCTGCGTCATAGTCACTAAATAAATCATAACTAGAGTCAAAAAACTCATAATTTAAATTCGTGAATTTTACCTAAAACTAGACTCATATATCTTCTTAGTAATGGTTTTCCAGAATTTTTGGTCTAGCCAATTAGTACAGTTTATTAGTTAAATTTTCCCCTATTTCACTATTCGACTACTCTGACCTCTCCTCATTACGAATCAATTTTCTCCTTGTACAGAATTCAAATAACCATGATCTTTATTTATCTTGAAAGTAAATTCACTAAAGAATCTTGAAATATTAACTATAACTCATAATTCTTTTTGTACAATGTTTAGTGAATTTATAAAGTCAGAATAGAGGATTCAAAAATTACTCTAACCCTGTCTCACTAAAATTAAAATATCTCTTAATATACACTCTTTTGCTTACTCTTTTTCTTTCATATGAAAATAGACTTAATAAGCTTTAATTCTATATCTCATTCATCACCTAATTCCATTTCTACTATTCTTGGTGATTTTTCAAGATCACATCACTGTTGCTGTTCAATACTATTTTAATGCTAATTTCACTTTTTCATGATTTCTTTGTATTAACTACCATTTAGGCATACATAGCACCGAAACATGTTCTTCATTAGCCATTTCAATAGCTAATCATTATCAAATATTTTCATACCATTCTTTGGCCATATCATAAGGATATACATACAAAATGGCTAAGTCCCTATACATGCCATAAACTAGAACGTTTGTAAATGAAGATACCCATTTGGTAACTTGATAGTCGATAGTGTGAAGTGATCTCCGACGACCTCCAACTCGAGCTTGCTTTTAAGTACTCTGAAACATGGGAAAGTGAAAGAAGTCAGCTTGTAAAGCTTAGTAAGTTCAGATGTAAAATAATAAGCATTAGCAATAAATTTAGCTTACTACTATGCTGTCATAATTTGCTTAAATAATGTTTAGTTCTTACTTTCCCATCTTACTCATCGGTAACCTTACCAAAGGCTCAGAATACAAAAGGTACCTTACTTAATAGCATGCTTACATACCTGCAACATCTCACTTAACACATGAGTACTCTTTCATAATACAGGCATATTGCCAATCATGTCATAAAGTGTCACAAGCATACCTAAAAACTCATCACTTACTTAATACTTGATAATCTCAATTACTTAAAATCTCAATATTAAATAAGCCTTAAATGCATACATGTACTCTTTCTTCATGTTCTCACCTTGTCGTTTCTTTGACTTACTCTTTGGATTACTCGAGAACCTTTTCCTTTTTGAACTTACCATTGCCATGTCTTGACATGGTCTTACGTGGTATCCTTGCCTTATGAACTCACCAATGCCATGCCTTGGCATGGTCTTACATGGGACCTTTTCCTTATAGTAACTCATCAATGTCATGTCTTGACATGGTCTTACATGATTTCCTTGCCTTATAGAACATATCAATGCCATGCCTTGGCATGATCTTACATGATATCCTTATCTTACCAAATGCCATGTTTCAAACATGGTCTTACATGGTATCCTTGTCTTACCAAATGCCATGTTCCAAACATGGACTTACATGGAGTCCTTAATCAATGCCGATGCCATGTCTTGACATGGTCTTACACTAGATCCTTACCTTACTAATGCCATGTCTTGATATGGTCTTACATGGTATCCTTAACCGTTAATTCCTCCTTAAATGCCATGTTATGAACATGGAATTTTCCATCAATCCTTCCTTAATTGCCATGGTACAACCATGGACTTTGAGATATCAATGCCTTGTCAAGTCATAGCTAAAACATACTTGCTCAAATTCTTAAGGTTAGTCGCATAGCTCAATAATAACAATACTAATAACAATAATTGCATAATAATAAAATGCTACTCAACTTACATACTTACATTCTCAATCTCATCATATCATCAACTTAACTTATTCTCATCAAACTATGCTAGTCAATACTTTCTTGTTATCATACAAAGCCATAATGCAAAATATGGTCTTACATATAAATTATACAAGTTCTCTTTCTAATATCGAATTATTATCAAACATTAATCATTTATCTGAAACTCAATACTAAAGTATTTATGGCCAAAATATCAATTTATCATTCAAATATGCATAATTAAATTCTTATTAAACATATGAACTTACCTCGATATCAAAATAACCATTTTACCAACTTTCCCGATTTTTGATTTTTCTCCCGTTCTAGGTCCAAATCTCACTTTCTAGGATCTAAAACATCATATTTCACTTATTTAATTAATTTAATATTCAAAACATTCCCTACCTCAAACTTTGGTAAAATTACAATTTTGCCCCTAAACCTTTGCATAATTACGATTTTGCCCCTAGGCTCAGAAATTAAAATTTATCCATTTTTCTTATGTTTTACGACAAGATGAACATTTTTCCCTTCTATGGAAACATCAAATTCCCACTCTATCATGTACTTATGAACATTAGGTTTTTTTCCCGATTTTGTCGTTTTACTCGTTTTCACTTAAAATCGCTTAGCAAAAGTTGTTTAACATAATTTCAAGCTTCATATTCTACCATAAAAAATCAAAATAAACACATTTAATCGATGATTATTTTTCCAAATATGAACCCTAGCATGAATTATTGCTAGAATAAGCTAAATCAAGTTACTGGGACTCCAAAAACGTAAAGAACATTAAAAACGAGGCTAGAACGGACTTACTATTAAGCTTGGAAAGCTTGGAAACCCTAAACATGGCTTCCCCCATGCTATATTCGGACTCCACGAAGAAGATGGACCAATTTTGGCTTTATTTTCCCTTTTAAATTTTTTTAATTACTAAATGACCAAAATGCCCTTAAAGGCTTTTCTTTCAAATTTGTCCTATTCTTGCCCATTTTTGTCCAAACTTAATTATAATGGTCTAATTACTAAATAAGGACCTCCAATTTAAGAACCCATTTCAATTAAATCCCCTTTATTATCTAGAACACACATTTTGCTAATTTTACAATTTAGTACTAGTTATCAAATTAGCCACTTATACATAAAATTTCTTCACGAAATTTTCACACAGATATTCAATCAATGAATAAACCTTAAAACTTAATTGGAATAAATTTTTTTTGGCCTCAGATTCTTGGTTTCACAACCACTATTCTGTTTAGGCCCTATTTCGAGATGTTACAACAAGCAAATGGTTTTTTTCTAAAACAACAATATCAACAATAAAATGAATCCTAAGCATACATGACCTAATGAATGAATGCTTTTAAGCTAAATCAAAGTACAACTACAATTTTCTCTAAAATGAGTTTATTTAAAGTCTTAAAAGGTAACGTACGTTAGCTTAGCCATTTCGGTGGCTAATGTAGCCTTCTCAATCTAGCCATAATGCCTAGGCTTAGTTTGGGAGGCTACATTTAGTGGTATCAAAGCCTTGGTTCAAAACCTTAGACTGAGTTTTTAAATCTACTTAAGTAAGTCTGCGTGCATGCATACATGAAAAAGGGGAAATTTGGGAAAAACTAGCCACAGAGAATTTTGAAAATGATATTCTACCAAGAAAATCAGGTCCGAGACTCCAATGCCGGTTGCGATAGAAAAGATGTTGTTAAGTTATAGGTAAACACCCGAGGTGTATTATTGTAGACATAGAACTGAAATAATTAGTACTTAATTTTTCTTTGAAACTGTAAGATAGGAAATTGAAAATTGTCTGAAGTTAGCTAGTGATTATTTTTTCTGAAACTGTAGATCAAATTTAAGACCGTGGGATACATAATTAACAACTGTAGAATGAGGAACCATGGGGCTCAACATCGAGCTACCCAATTTGAGTCGTTTTCTTCTCAAGGAATTGTGCCTAACCATAAGAAGACTGACATCGTGATTGCGCCTACTTCTAAAGTTCAACAAGAAGGTTGGCTATGATGCATTGCTTGTCCCCAGCAATATTAGGAGTTTTAGAAAAGGTTTTCAAGATTATGGTTGAAAGGACTAATATGGAGGAAGAGACTAAACGCTTGGAATGCAAAAGAAAGGAAAAGAATAAAGTTCAGAAAATGAGAGAGTCTACTTCCACTGGACCAAATCCGTGACCTTCAAAGTGGGCCAGATGAGTCAGACCTCAACGAAAGGTTGTAGTAATTATTACTGGAGAAACTATTAGATTAGCTAGGATTTCGAGTTTTAGATATTGTGGTAAGCGTAATCTAGTAGAGTTTCTATCAAAAATAGGAATTGGGGTAGAGGAATCTGTTAGTAACGTTTCCTTAATTAGATAAGAAATATATATGTTGGGAATTTAAGGAGACGCATTTTCTAGAATTGTGTTGGAATTAGAGCTGTGCAGCAAAAGCTTGGTGGCCTGGCGTGAAGGAAAAGGGGAAACAGATTTTGTGACCAAGAAAATTTCGAAGACGAAATTTCTTTAAGGTAGGGAGAATTGTAACATCATAAAAATCGGGGGTTAGTAGAATCGGGTTTGTAAATCGAGAGAGAGTGATCATGCCTTAATTTTTTTTAAAATTATTTATGCAGTTTTAGGAAATAAATGAGGTATTGGTTTGTTGGTTAAGTGTTAGTGTAACGTTTCTTGAAACCAAGTTAAAATCCCTTCTCTCGCATCATTTTTATTATTTTGCAAATTTTGCCTTGAACCTAATATGTGACATACCTTGTTTTTTAAAATAAATATTTCCAATTATATCAAGAATGAGTTATTGGTTTGATGGTTAAACATTAGTGAATTTATCCTTGAGATCCTAACTTCAATTCCCTATCCATACAAATAATTTAATTTTTTTGACAAAAACCCCTTGTTTTAATGTGTGGGCCATCCAAGCCTAGTTAACCTAGGTATAAATATTAATATTTTACTAATAATTAGCCTTTAATCCTCCTCCTCATTACCCTAGTCGTTCCTCTCCTCTATTTCTCTTTGATTTTAATTTTTTTTCCATTCCTCCATTGTTTTCATCGCCTACACCTAGTTTTACCATCTTTTTTTTTTCCTTTTTCTTTTTTCCACCAGATTTGTTAACATATACTCCACTATATTGCTGTCATTTTTCCTCATTAAAATCAGCCCCAAATATGAAATCTTGTACTCCAAGATCGATCCCGAACATAGCCAAGAAAGTGCAATTGCCGTTTCTCTCAACTAGCTTGGGTAAGTTCTCTTCTCTCTTCAATTCTTAATTAATCTTGTACATTAAAAACCAAAATTCCAGATCTGAAATTTTGGGGATTTTAAATGATTTCAAAGGTGTTTTTAAAGATTTTAATGAGATCTCAAACTGTTTTAAAATTTAACCCCAAATTTGGCCACCATGGGTGGTGGTGCATGCGCCTATGTGCAAGAAAGGAGGCTATTTTTTTCCTTGGTTCTTCTTTATATTTTCCAGAATTAATTTGAGTTCTTGAACCCTCCTAATCATATTTTAAACCCATTTAAATTAGGGAAAAACATTCTTGATTGATTGGTCATTCGGATCCCATAAATCGTGAAGCGTAAGTGCAATTAAGGGTAACTAGTTTGTTATTTCGACAAAGTTGTTGGGTAAAGGATATAAATTGATTAAATTAAGGAATTTAATCATTAATTAGCTACTTTTTTCCAATATATTATTGAATTAGTTGCTGACCCAAAAGCCCCAAATCATTTTTTAAAAGCGAAGAACGATTGTACGTACGGTTTGCATCCACACAGTGCAAGGAATCTAACTAGTTTAGATTCATAAAGTAGTTATAATTTCAACGATTAGTTTGAATTCACAAGTGGGTGTTTTGGGGCTGGTTTGATGGTAAATTTATTAAATTAATACTGAATATTGGTATAGGATTGTATAAAGGTTTATTAAGGAAAATTGGAAGACTCACTACGGTGCTACGAGAAAGTGAAAAATAAGGAGTAGTTCCTAAACTCATAAAATTGTTTGAAAATTTTAAATATTATGTTATATATGACAAATTATCTTACTGATTGTATTGTGTTAGTGTCCAAATTATTGATTTTTTGAGTGACCGAACCAGGTATGTTTTGAGCCTTAAAAGAATGACATGTTGGCAAAATTGCTAGTTTGATAGTATGGATGTTTGATTGAGTTTGTAATTGCATATTTGAGTTATGAGATATGAGAATGTTTGACTGAATGATATAATGTGTTGGGATATTAAGCTTATGTATGATTTAAAGGTATGAGATGTTTGTTAAATTCTATACTGAAAAGGGTGTTATTTATGCATAATGAAAATTCATAAAGTATGTGAAATTGAACGATATTGATTGATACCCACACAATGGTAATTTGAAAGATTAGAACACTGTTTCAATTTACTGAAAGTATGTGATTATTGAGGACATGTTGAGCATGTCAAATAAATGTGAAAAGTATTGAGATATGATTATGTATGAGATTGTGTGACATATTGCATATGCATTGGATTGGGATTTTATGGTTGACGGAGGAGTTCTGTGGAGTATCGACGGTATATTAAGTCGACATTATTCTAGTTAGTGCACTGCACCTGGAGTACCGAGGAGATTGGTGATTTTATCGCATATTATCTGTTATTGGCGATTGTATCACACTATTTGATATCCGGCTGATTTTTTTCATTATTGATTATTAGATGGTTTTACCACATCGAGCTATGCTCATAATGTTTTGGAGTTTGGTAGACAGGTCATGGAAAACTCGTGGTGTGTAGCGGATGGTATGGTTAGAAACCTTTTTGCATTGCATTGCATCATGAGCACGACATATTCGAATGTTATTGATTTTTGCTATACATTGTATTTTGTTGTATTGAATGGTATCTAAATTAATGATTATTACTCGAATGAATGATGACCTATGCTCATATACCGTTTGACATCAATTTGATAATGGCTGTGTAATGACATGAAATTCCTATGATGGTTCTGTTTTCTTCTATTTATGCTAATATGTTTCATTTTATTTGACGTTTTTGCCTGTTTAAATAATTATTCGACTCACACTGAGCTTTTAATAAGTGCAACCCCCAATAGTGTTTAACTTTTCAGGTATACCTTAAAATTAGGACCGAACTCGACATTCGGAGAATCAACATGGACCACATATTTTTTTTAATTAAGTATTATTATGTCTTTATTTGTTTTGGCTTGTAATTTTTAATTATTTCTAGTCTGTGGCTTGGTAATTTTTCTTTTGGGGATTTTTGCATGCATGAATTACTCAAGCATAATAACCAGACAATACATGATATCGGGCTTAAGTAAAATTTAATACTGTTCCCTAGGTTCCACTTCATTGCATTTGAAAAAAAAAAATCGATAAGGCAAGTAATTTTACAAAATGACTTGAAAACTGGTTTTTCCGTTGCATTAGTTTAACTTCGAGTTTTTTCTTTAAAGAAGATCGACAAGCAAACGGATTTTTTCTAAAACAACATTGTCAACAATAAAATGAATCCTAAGCATACACGACCTAATGACTGAATGCTTTTAAGCTAACTCAAAGTACAACCACGATTTTCTCTAAAATGAGTTTATTTAAAGTCTTAAAAAGTAACGTAAGTTAGCTTTGCCATTTCGGTGGCTAATGTAGCTTTCTCAATCTAGCCATAATGTCTAGGCCGGGTTCGAGAGGTTATATAGATAAAGAAATAAAGTTAATAAAGAAGAGAATGATAGAATAGCCCTATGGAACCTTTGGTGTAACACCCCAAACCCGAGACCATCGCCGGTGTCGGACCCGAGGGGTTAACAAGCCAAGTTCACATGTTTTTGCCCACCAATTTGACATTTCCAGTCAGGCTGGAAAACTGCGTCACTGTCGCCTTAAAAATCATATCTCGAGTTTCAAAACTCAGAAACTGGTTTCGTAAATTTTCCCTGAATTTAGACTCATATATCCATCCATGGATTTATTTCTAGGATTTTTGGTCGGGCCAATTGGTACAGTTTATTAGTTAAAGTTACCCATGTTACAGGGATCGACTGCTCTGACCTTCGCGCGGTATAACTTGAATATCTCTCTGTACAGGGCTTTAATGCTGGTGTCGTTTGTTTCTAATGAAACTAGACTCAAAATGGAATCTGTACATATAAGGTATATCTCCTAATTCTTTTGGATAATTTATAGTGAATTTTAAAGTTGCGACAGGGAACCCAGAAACCATTCTGGCCCTGTCTCACAATAGCTTTAATATCTCTTAACCTGTAACTCCTATGACCATTTCGTTTCTTCCATATGAAAATAGACTCATCAAGGTTCATTTACATAGCTTATTCACTATTTAATTCCATTCCTATGAATTTTGGTGATTTTTCACATTCATGCCACTGCAGCTGGCAGCATCTGTTTTAAGATAGGACTTGCCTATTTGGTAGTCTCCATGATTCAACTAGTCTTACCATACATAGGTTCATATATGATCATTTTAACCATGCCAATGGCTGATCATATGACCAACATTCCCATTTCCAAGCCATAGCCACATCATGACACAAAATATATACATACAACCCACAATTAGTCTAAGTTCATGCTTCCTTTTGAGCCATTTTCGCATGGCCGTACATACTTACATTACAACATATTTAACAAACAAGGGGTAGTCCTATACATGCCATCTCAAGTTCAACCAAAATTTATACCAAAATGGAGGCTTGATAGTGTGGATGACTTCGACTTCAACGATCCCAAATCCGATTGCTTGAGCGAAATCTAGAAAACTAAGAGCCAAAGCAACGGGTAAGCATTTTATGCTTAGTAAGTCTCAAGGAATATAATCAACTCTAATTACAGCAATACATTCACATAGCCAAATGCATCATTTCATTAATACACATTCTTACTTCATACTTCATCATTATATAAGTTCGCAAAGCATCAATCAATTCAATAACTGAAATTCATTAGTCGATTGAGCGAATGTTGCTCAAACATGTCGACTTTCCAATGCACATATAACGTACCTTATCCTTTGGGCTTTCCGAGTGTACTAATTGAATTCATTTCAGCAACCAACACTCACCTCCAGCCCAAGATTCTTCGGAATATAACCGGATATAATCACGTGCACAAATGCCTTCGGGTCTTAGCCCGGATAGAATAACTCGCACGAATGCCTTCGGGCCTTAGCCCGGATATAGCCACTAGCACAATTGCCTTCGGGTCTTAACCCGGATATAATTTCAGCATAATTGTCTTGAGCTTAGCCGGATATCATTCAATTTCTCATGCACACATACATCAATAATCATTGGACATACATATTTCATTTTCGTTACTAAGGCTCAAACACAATTATAATCATTAGCATATTCGCCTTCGGGACTTAGCCCGGGTGGAATTCAAATACTCATACACACATAATCAATAATCATACACAACCATATTTCATCTCACATAATTCAAGTAAGGTCACTTCTTGAGGACTTACCTCGGATGTTGTCGAACGGCTTTTTCGGCTATTCGATCACCTTTTCCTTCCCCTTGTCCAATTGTGGCCCTCTTAGCTCTTGAGCTAATTCAAACAAATTCAATTTATTAAAACCTCATTGTGCTTGCTTATGGCCGAATATGACAAGGATTTTAAATGGTCATATGGCCACTCTTTAGCTTGAATACACAATGGTCATGCACATTTTATACTACATCAAGCAATTCAATACAATTTATTTGAGCATCAAGGAAATGCTAAGGCCTTCAATAGGCTACCCAAGGCGAATATTCATGTACATGTTGAGGTCAATTTTGCACTTAATACCTCACAAAAACAGCATGCAATTTACTAATTAATGCTTTGCACATTGTGGCCCAAAACTTATAATATAGCATCAAGCACCTACATGTGTGCTAGGCCGAATTGTGCTTGAAATTTCACAAGCATTCTTCCACATCTTCTTCTTTAAACCAATATATTCATCACTTAGTTCATAACCAAAACATAATGTGCAATCATATATATGCATATATGAGCATGGCCGAATTTTCAAGGTGTCCATAGCCATCCAAAACACAAATTTTAACTAACATGCAAGAAGCATGAATCATGCTCAAGAATGCATCATGGCGAATATGACAATCATGCTCCTTTTCAACTTCAATCATGATAAAACAAAGAGAAAACTCAAAATCTTACTCATGAGTAGAAAATCCATCATTGCATGCATCATCATCAAGCTTCACACTTAGCATGCAATGGCTTTATCACCATAACAACTTTGCCCAAATACCATTTCCATGGCATAACAAAGATTTGAGCCATGGCTAACATGCACATCAAGTTAGCAACCAAGTCATGCATGAAACTCCTAACACAACCTCATACATACCTTAATCTTGATGCAAACTTAGCCAAATCTCCTTCTAGATCTCTTCTAAACCAAGCATGAAGCAAAAATCCTCCCCCTTTTTCCTTAGTATTTTCGGCCAAGAAGTGAAAATGGATGAGCAAAATTTTCTTTTCTTTCCTTAGGACATTCGCCAAGTGCTATGGTGAAAGATGAACATTTTTTTTCTTTTTTTTCATACTCTTATTTTATTATTTCAAACATGCACCACTAGCAAAACATGTTTAAGACATGTTTTCTTTTGCCCATATTCATCACCATGGCGGCCACTATAGTCAAATTTGGGGAATTTGACATGCAAGGACAACATTTCCTAGTGTGCATCAATAGGCCACTTCCACATTTGCCTATCTCAAATTCTAAATTTTCTCACACAAGTCCTTTCTAGTGAAATTCACCTTTATAACACTAAATCAATCATCAAAAAATGTCATACATGAATACTCACATATTATAGGCATCAAAATAAATTTTAAATTATTGTTATGCCTCGGTTTTGTGGTCCCGAAACCACATTCCGGCTAGGGTCTATTTTGGGCTGTCACATTTGGTAAATTGTATCCAAAAAAGGTCAATGATCCAACTATTAGACCACCAGAATGTCCCATGGCACAACAAACAAATATATTATGGGAATCACTACCCATGGATCCATGTGCGAGGAACGAAACCAGGTTGAAAAGAGGGTACGAAAGTATAGCTAAATCAATGTGAAAAGAAAATGTTGATGGTAGAAAATGATCTAAACAACGATTGAACCAAAATAACAGCAACCTTCAAGTTTTGGTCTCTATCGTATCCACCTTGAAGAAACAAGCAAAAAAAATCTCCTTGAACCTTTTTAGAGAGTTTCAAAAAACTGACTATTATACAAATCAATTTTGAGTAAATCTTAGAGAGGGGATCAAGAATTGCCTATATTCAAATATCCTTATTGAATAGCCAAATCTTCAATAGTGATTTAAAGAGTTAGAATAAAACATGATATCCTTTCCATAAAGGATATCTGATTATTTCCACTGTTAAATATATCTTTGACCAAATTAATTAAATTCATCTTAATAATTGCAGTAAAGATATACCCAATTAAAATTGCTCGAAACCCATTTTATATTTATTTTAGTTGGATATTGTATGTTTGTGTATCAAGCATGAATAATATTATGTTTAATATTTAAATCTATCGTTTAATTATAAAAATATTTCTATAATTAATTTAACCAATGTGATAGTTAAATATGATCCCAACTTGCTTTGGATTCTTATTATTTCAACCATAGGGTATCACCTTATTGGATCCTCTAACGTTGACAGTAATATTAAAACACTTTTAATATTAAGGACAATGAGTGGCATCTAGCAATTCATGCTACTACTTGATTTCGAGGAAAGCATGGCTTGACATAACCTTTTTTTGATAATAATATATTGTAATATATCTGTTAGCTTAAATAATCAAATCGAAATTGCCAATAGGGGTGAATTGACTTTGAAAAATTTTGTGATAGCTAAGGAGAAGGATAGAAAATTGAACACAAGGATTTAGAGAGGTTCAACCCCAATTATCTACTCCACTACCTTAGCTTTCTACAAATAAGGATTTTCCCAAATTAACTACCTTTGAGGACAAGGTTTAACATTATAACTACCTTAAGATTTCTGCCCAAATATTAAGAAACAAACTCTCTTAAAGAGAAACAAATAAGCAAACAAATAAATAATCCTCACAATATTAGGATGTTTGTCAATTAAGCACAAATACAAGGAAAACACTTGAGATAATAGAAAACACAATGAATGCTTACAAGTGTTTACAAGAAGAAAATAAAGAATTAAAGAACAAAGTGATTGGTAATGGATTTTTGATGTATCTTGAAACACTTGGTCTATTGTAATCCACTTGTTGTTGTGGGACCTTTAGAAGATGGTATTTAAACCCTCTAATTGATTTCCAACTATTTTGGTTGTTGAGGAATTGAATAGAGCTGTTGGGGATGAAAATACCAAATCATTAAATTTATTTACAACAAAAGGTATCGATACTTTTTCTTTGAGTACTAATACTATTAGCATTTAATGTCTGATTCAGTGACTGTTAAAGTTAGTTTACAATGATACTAAAGAGAGATTACCAATACCTGGTTAAAGGTATCAATACTTTTTGTAATTGTTTGAAAAACCATCAAGTCAGAATGCAAAAACAATATCGATATCAAAGATGATATTGATAAAAATACAATAGGTTTTGGTACTTTTTTAGGGAGCAATTTTTCAGTCGATTTGAAAATGTTTCAATTGAGTTAAAAGAGTTTAAACCATTTTTGTACTTTGTCCAAAATTTTCGAAGTGTTCAAAACGTTTTCTAAGATGTTTGGAAGTCTTGAAATGAATTTTATGCTTTGAACTTCATAATTTCTTTGTTCAAAAACAAACTTTATTCACATAAATTTTTTGTTTGTTATATAACAATTTATCAAATAGATCTAGTTTAACAATATCCCCCTTTTTGATATAACAAAACATTTTGGTAAATTTATTTTTAAATTTGTTGCTCTCCTTTGTTAAAGCTCAATTTGAATTAATAACTTGATTTTATGAATTTAAAACAAATACTTGAGAGTGAAAAATTGGTCACTTAGGTGTTGGCATTAAAAGATTAATCATTAAAAATAATCAACTAAATACCAATTAAATTTACATTTCTTTCTTCCTTTCTTTTTTTTTTTGTTATATAAAAATAGGCAAATAAAGTTTAAAAGGAAAAGAAAACAGTTAGTCCAAAGATAGATATTAAAATAAAGAAAAAGTGAACTAACATTTGTAAAATAATCATTAAATTGAATTAAAATACCAAATAAACATTAAGGTGCAATCACATAGAAATAGGAAAAGAAAAATAATTCAAAGGATGCAATCATTTTGGCCATGTCTATATATATCATACATGTAATTGTATAGAATCAAAGCATGATGTATATGAATTGTAGAAGATTACAAAATATGTAAAAATTGAACATTTACATCAAATAAAGTCTAACTGATCACATTCAAAAGCATTCAAAAATTTGTATACTATACAATATTGGTCAAGATAGACTAAACATGCAACATTAACTCCCCCTAAATAATTGCATATAAGAGTCACTGAAATTATTTATATAACATCCCGATTTTGGGCCTAGTCGAAATAGTGACTTCGAGACCATAAATCCAAAGTAGAAATAATTATTTATGATTATTATGAGGTCTATGGTATGATTCATGCTTGTGTGAAAATTTCATGAAGAAATTTTACTGATAAAGTGTCCAATTTGACATTTAGGACTAAATTGCAAAAGTTGCAAAATGTGAGTTCTAGAAGCTTTAAGCATGAAATTGCCATGGATTATTAATTAGAAGTCCTTAAATAGAAATTTGCCCAATTTCTATTTTTATGGACAAGAATGGGCATGAATAGGAAAAATTTGAAAGAAATGCCTTAAAGGCATTTTTGTCATTTAGTTAATAAAAGAATAAAAAGGGAAAATAAGCCAAAAATCGGTGTCCATCTTCTTCATGTCTGCCGAAGTTTCTAAGGGTTCCATAGCTAGGGTTTCTTCAACTTTCAAGCTCAATAGTAAGTGCATCCTAGCCCCGTTTTTAATGCTCTATACATTTTTAAAACCCTCATAACCCGATTTACTTATTTCTAGCCATATTTTGCAGTGGGGTTCATGTTTGAAATTTGACCCATGTATGCCATGCATATGTTTTGATGTTTAATGGAAGAATATTAATGTTTGATGTGTGATAAACATCTTTTACTAAGTGATTTCTAGTGAAAATGGCTAAAAAGGACTTATCTATAAAGTTTGTAAAATAGTAGTAAGATGTATGATTTAATGAGAAATGTGGGCTGCTATGAGCATGTTATAAGTTTGGCTAGGCTTGGATAACAAAGAAAATGAACATATTTCATTTTACGAGCCTAGGGGCTAATTTGTAATTATGTGAAAGTTTAGGGGAAAAATTATAATTTTGCCAAAGTATGATTTATGGAATGATGTGAAAATGTGATAATTAAATAAGTGAAACTTATTATTATAAATCAAGAAAAATGGAGTACGGACCTAAACCGAGGAAAGAACAAGGTTGTGGACTAAATCGAATAGTTAGTCGTATTTTGGTACCGAGGTAAGTTCGTGTGTAAGTAATGCAACATTACATTATTATATTTTTAATGCTTTAATATTGCATGAATTGTGTAATTGTCCTTGTGGATTTAATTAATGATGACTCAATGACAATTCGACGAAGTTTGATATCTCGAAACCCCGGTTGAACCGTAGGAATAGTTAGGATACAAATGTCATGACATTAGGGTTATCTGTGATCCCATGTAAGACCATGTATGGGACATGGCATTGGCATTGATATGTGATCCCATGTAAGACCATGTCTGGTACATGGCATTGGCATCTATATTTGATCCCATATAAGACTATATCTGGGATATGACATTGGCATCGATATGAGACGTCGTGTAAGACCATAGCTGGGCTATCGGCTTCGATCTGTGATCCCATGTAAGACCCTGTCTGGGATATGACATTGGAATCTTACTATGTGCATGAGAGTTCCCGAGTATCCTTTAGTATTCCAAGTGGTTCAATGGGTAATCCAACGATTATGTCAAAGAGATGACAAGGCATGATCATGTTGAAAGGGTACATGTATGTACACAAAGCTCATAAATATTGAGATTATGAATCGATGAGACCTCGGTAAGAAGTGAATGAATGAATTATAATAATGAGTTTTATTGTACATTATGTAAATGTCATGACTTAAAATGTACCTATGATACTTGATGACATTGTTATAAATATTATTATGTTATGTGTATAATAATGCATGGTTAATGTTGTTAATTATTTACATGCAAACTTACTAAGCTTTATGCTTACTCCCCTTTCTTTTTCATTTTCTTATAGTATCGCCAAGCTAACTCGGGGATCGAAGGATGTCAGAGCTTGACTCACACTATCAAACTAATCTTTTAGGTATAGTGAATTCAAGTATTTTTAGTATGGCATGTATAGGGACTTGGTCTGTTTGTTATATGTCATATTGCTTTAGCCAAATGTGTTGGCTTATAATGATTTGATAATTATTTTGCATCTAGCCATGAGATATGGCTCATACTAATTATAGGGATGTAATCCTATTCATATATGTATGCATGTGCTATGGTCACTCATGATGTGGTTAAATTCATTTGGCATGGATGAATTGTGAATAAGATCATGGATGTTTGAAGATGGAATTGTGAGTAAATGGCATAATAACACTAAGGCATGAATGTATAAAATGTAAGGAAATTGATGTTACATATTGCATGTGATTTGGTAAGCTTGGTGTAAATAAAATATGAAGTCTTAAGCTTGTGTAAATTGATAAGAAGTTGATATGCATGAGCCATGTTTATGAATGTGTAAGTGCTCATTTATACCATGTAGGATGTCAGTGAGATGTGTAAGTGTGCATGTGTTATTGAGGGTGACAAAAGGCTTTGAAAATAGCCTTAGAGTTTTCCATACGGGTAGACACACGGGCGTGTGTTTAGACCATGTGTGACACACGGTCTGCCCCATGGGCGTGTGATCCGGCAGTGTGTCCCTTGCACCCTAATTAGGTAAAATAGAATGCCCAGTAGTAAACATACAGGCAGAGACACGACCGTAGGTCTCGGCCGTGTGAAAGACACAGTCTTTGGACATTGGCGTGTGCCCTGACCGTGTGAGGTCTACACCTGATTTTTGGAATTTAATTCGCCATACAGCCTAAGCACACGGGGGTGTGACTTGGCTGTGTGACCCTAATTGTGTTGATGACGTCATAAACAGAGAGTTACACGGGCTGAGGACACGGGTGTGTCCATGCCACACGGGCGTGTGTGACCATAAGGCCTACCCACACGTTCGTGTAACCCTCTAAAACTAGAAACTTTCCTAAGTATCGCAAAAGTTCTGAAAGTTCTCGGTTTAGTCCCAAATCACACCTAATGGATGTTTTAGGCCTCGTGGGTTCGTATAAGGGACAATATGCTTGTGTATAAATTGTTTTAATTTGGCCAAAATTTTATGGCCCGATTTTGTATGAATGTTTATGTTTGAGTCTTGTAACGCCTCAGACCCTGTTCCGGTGACAGATGCAGGTAAGGGGTTTTACATTTTGTGGTATCAGTGCTACAGTTTAGTCAATTCTCAAACTAATGTAGCATGTGTACGAATCTAGCTATACATGCCATAAATGACTTATGATAGTGTGATGACTTTTGACCTTTTTAAATTGTGTTTTCATATAGTAATGGATCACAATTAAGCTGAAGCTGATGATGTAGAAAGTAATGCACCGGCTCCCGCTCAAGGGGCAGTGCTAGATGAGAGCACACCCGTGACCATGAGTTAAGGAGGAGGAGAAGGGGCTAGGGAAGCCTTTCTCCATTTGATGAATGTCTAATATACGAAGTTCGTTCGAACGAACCCGAACGCTCAACCCCCTCTGTAACACCCCTAACCCGTATCCGTTGCCAGAACAGGGTTTCGGAGCATTTCTACCACTTGCAGATCACTTAAAAAAATTTAAATACTTACCGATTCAATGCATCATATAAATAAATATATTACCATTCAATCAACAGTTTGGTATTTGTATAAGCATCAAACAACAACATTGTTAGTGTACTTGCACATATCTCATATAAATTCAATATTGATATAACTATTTTCTCGACATATCGTACTTGAGTTCAATAATAGTCTCAACTTACATAATTTTCTTGTATCAACATATCAAAGATAATCATATATGTACATGTCATGAAACATATCATGCTCTTACCGTTTCTTCATAAGCATATATCATTCATTTCATTATATTAATATTTCATGCTCCATCATTTCCATATATTTTATGTATATTTATTTCGATAATAGCTTATATCAAACTTAACTTAAATTATATTCCATGTACTCATACTTATTTCATTTATCTATCTTCATAATTATTTCATACAACTATTTTGTACATATATTTCCATATGACCAGTTCTTGTAAACATTTCACACAACCATTTCATATAACCATTCGTCATCGATACATATTACACGAATATCAATTGTTCAATGATGTCATAGCGTCTCCCATCCACAGTTTTATTTATCTTTGACATGATGCCATAGTATCTTTCAACTATGGTCTTACTCATTTTCTGTCATGTTGCCATGGTATCTTTCAACCATGGTCTTGTTCATTTCATATCACGTTGCCATGGTATCTTTCAACCATGGTCTTACACATTTCATATCACGTTGCCATGGTATCTTTCAACCATGGTCTTACACATTTCATATCAGGTTGCCATGGTATCTTTCAACCATGGTCTTACACATTTCATATCAGAGAGCACACTCCCACGAACCTAATCCTTACAGTGGGATTACCGGTCGAGCTAAATCCTCGAATATAAACTCATAGAGTATTGTCGGGATTACCACCGAAGCTAAATCCTCGCAACGACAATTACTCTAATGAGCTTGGATCTGAATTACCGGTCAGGTGAATTCAGACCGATTCGGATTACCGTCCGGCTAAATCCATTTTACACATATTCTTTGGGAGGGCTATATCAGATAAGATCACCCGTCCAAGCTAGATCCTTTTACCGTCAATTCCTTTTCGAGGATCCATCGAATTTTCCTTTCATTCAACCGGGATTTATTTTCAATTTATTTCGAGTATTATCAATATTTCATCAAATATCATGAATTGAACATTCAAATCATATTTTCATCACATAACCACATATTTCAATTATTTAAAATACAATTCAAGTTACACAAACTTACCTCATTGCTTGTTTGTATTTATAATTTCATTAATCCGATATCTTTTCTTTTTCACGATCGAGTCTCATATTTGAGTCGTCCGGATCTTTATAAATAAATTTGATCATCATTTTCATTCATTTCATATTCTAATGCATTTAATTAATGCTTTAGGCAAAATTACCATTTTGCCCCTAAACTTTTAATTAATGACGATTTCATCCTTAGGGTCAGGAAAATAAAATTCTTGCAATTTAATCCTTATTTCCAGCTATTATTCTCATATATATTGATAACAGTCCATGAATTCTATAAAATATCAGAATTTTCCATAATTTCAACACTTTTCAATTTAATCCCTAAAACATGTTTTCCCCCGATCTTGAACTAAATTAATAATTTCATTCAATTTTGTAATTTAAATAATAAAATAATCCATTTCATGCAATTTGGTCATTTCTGACATTTTTACAAAATTACCCATAAAGTTTTACTTTTATTCAATTTAGTCCCTGAGCCTAAAATATGCAAATTAGCCATGCTAGATGAATATTCATACATATTTTTCCTCCTCCTCCTCTCCATTTCACATCCTTAATGTAGATAATACACTTGTAAGTAACATTGTCCATAATTTTTATTATTTACTTTTATGAATACTCAAGCTGTCTATCTGCATCATGGTCACTAAATTATTTATATCTGGAGCTATAGGACTCCAAATTAAGATCTGCTAATTTTATATGAAACTAGACTCATATACCTTCTTACCATAAAAATTTCATAATTTTTGGTTGGGCCAATTAATACAGTTTATTCATTGAAATCTCCCCTGTTCTGCTGTCTGACAGTTCCAACCCTTCTTCACTAAAAATTAATTATCTTCTTGTACAGGATTCGAATGATGTCCTTGTTTATTTCTCTTGAAAATAGACTCATTCAGGATTCTAAACATATAAATTTAAGCCCCTAATTATTTTTATCCAATTTTTTATGATTTTCAAAAGTCAAAACATGGGAACTCGAAATCATTCTGACCTTGTATCACAAAAGTTATTGTATCTGATGATTTACAATTCCATTGCTTATATAATTTATTTTATAAGAAACTAGACTCAATAAGCTTTAATTTCATATTTTATTCATCCTATAATTAGATTTCTACAATTTTTTATGATTTTTCAAAGTTAGACTACTGCTGCTGTCCAAAACTGTTTTAGTACAATATATTAATTACCATGTTATAACACCCTTATTTTCTTTTTCTACACCATTTCTCATCACTTTCTCTTATTTTCTCTTCACTAACATATCATGAACAAGGACCTTATGTAAGAAAACTCTACTATAACATTATTTCCATGCTTTGTCAATAATAACAAACTTAAAAACATATTGAAGTTTTGATATACTTACCTTGTTCTATTGATACTAATCTTTAACTTGATTTTCTCTCTCCTCCAGCTTCTATTTCTTGAATCCAACTTGATATTCTAACTCCCCATGGTCTCCTTAACATTTTTCTCTCTTGGTAGCTATGGAAATTCATTTGATTTTTGGGTGAAAATGGTGAATTTTTGGTAAAAAGGACCAAATTGTAAAGAAAGCAAAGCTTTCTTTCTTCCTCTCTTTCTCACACGTTAGTGCATGGGAAATATGGATGAGAATTTCTCATCTTTCTTTCTTTATATACTAATAAAATAATAATAAAATATCTTATTAAAATATTTATAAAATAATATTTATCTAATTAAATAATTATAAAATATCAAAATATCTCTAGCATCATTATTACTTTCTAGATTTCTCTCTCTTCCAGTTGACCATTTTGCCCTTCATTATCTTTTAAAATTCCATCCTTGAGTCATCATTTAATTTGGTAAAATTGCAATTTAGTCCCTCATCGTTCTTCGTCTATTCAATTTGGTCCTAATTCATCCATTTTCCTTAGTTTCTAGATTATTCCACTCTTAAAATATTTACACTATTGGTCCTTCAAATTTTTCATATTTACACTTTAACCCCTCAAATTTTGAGTATTTACTCTTGTGCAACAAAACTTTTCTCACTTTTACAATTTAGTCCTTTCTTGAATTAATATATCATAATATACTTCTCAATATTGACATAACTCAAAATTTCCTTCTTCTTTTTTTTTTTCACTTTATTTCCTTATTTTACTATATCAAGGATAATATCTTACTGTAAATATTTTCAGGGTATTACATTTCTCTCCCCCTTAAAATAAATTTCGTCCTCGAAATTTCCTTGTTTTCTTTTGATCATGAATTTCATTATTTCTATAGTTCTATAGTTTCTTTCTGTACATATTCACCCAGTTTATCATTTATATCTATTCTCTATCCTTTCATTTCACAATTTATTTTCGATACACTATTTCACATTTGCCTTTTAGAGCTTCTACCAACAGAAATGGAAAATAATATCGTATGAATCTTATTATCAAGTGTTCTATCACATATATTGGCTTGGAAAACCAAAGAAAGATAGAGTAGTAGCACTTGTGAATCAATCAGACTAGCGATAATTTCTGTCTATTAGCATATTTATCCAACCTTTCCATATATTGATTATAGCATCCAAACATGAACAGTTCCATATGCCTCTGAAAATATCAGTATATATAAGATACCCATATAAAATCCCAAAAATTTAATATAATATACCCAGTTATAATGGCTATATTCAAATATTTTTGCAATTTTTTTCACCAATCTATTGACTAGTATAGATTGCATATAACTGTATTAGTAAAGGGGTATAGATCGTAAAACCTCATAATTTAATTTTCATGTATTTACTCATATAACATTTATCATTCTCAAGTACTATAAACATTTATCCGTACTTTTACGAGTTCTGCTTTATCATAACTAACATTTTTACTCAGAGATAATCATTTTCCTCGTAACGAAAATTGTTTACTTTTTACTTAGTAGAGGCCCAGTAGACTAGATAGAACACTTTGGATATACGGGACTTATACAGAGGTGCATTATTATGCACTATTAAACATAGAACACTGAAGTTTGCTATACAGAGAGTACGAATGTGCTGAATGTGCTAATAATCAGAGAGCACTAACGTGCTAGTAATCAGAGAGCATGCTGATGTCCCTTAATATCCTAGTAGTTCTAATCTTGTCTACTTGGGCAAATTATTTCATGCACGCATATCACTTTTACACCTTTCGCATAATGCTTTTACATGCTTTACAATTTAATCCTTGTACCAATAATCCGTTTATTTATGTCTGCTCTACCTTTAATACATGTAATATTTTTCAAAATTCACTATTCATCCACAATTTACTAATAATACTTATCATGTACTTCATATATCAATTTTATATATTTTGTAATTTAGTCATCAGCACAATACTTCATGTAGCAATATAATTTACTTTTAATAATACACATAACATTCATCATCGACATGTATTTATTCATACCTTTATAAATTCTGATTCATTGTAATCAACTTTTTACTCATATACCTGAGTATCGTTTTTAGCATTATCAGAATTATCTTGGGTTAGAAAGCATCTCATTTTAATAGTAAAACAAATCTCATCAGAGTCGGGAGATATCATACTATCACATATTATAATGACATGTGTTTTTAAACTTCACATATACTATGTTTGGTCCGAGAACCGACTAAACCATAGCTCTGATACCACTACATGTAACACCCCTAACCCGTATCCGTTGCCAGAACAGGGTTTCGGAGCATTACTACCACTTGCAGATCACTGAAAAAAAATTTAAATACTTACCGATTCAATGCATCATATAAATAAATATATTACCATTCAATCAACAGTTTGGTATTTGTATAAGCATCAAACAGCAACATTGTTAGTGTACTTGCACATATCTCATATAAATTCAATATTGATATAACTATTTTCTCGACATATCGTACTTGAGTTCAATAATAGTCTCAACTTACATAATTTTCTTGTATCAACATATCAAAGATAATCATATATGCACATGTCATGAAACATATCATGCTCTTACCGCTTTCTTCATAAGCATATATCATTCATTTCATTATATTAATATTTCATGCTCCATCATTTCCATATATTTTATGTATATTTATTTCGATAATAGCTTATATCAAACTTAACTTAAATTATATTCCATGTACTCATACTTATTTCATTTATCTATCTTCGTAATTATTTCATACAACTATTTTGCACATATATTTCCATATGACTAGTTCTTGTAAACATTTCACACAACCATTTCATAGAACCATTTGTCATCTGATACATATTACCTGAATATCAATTGTTCAACAGATGTCATAGCGTCTCCCATCCACGGTCTTATTTATCTTTGACATGATGCCATAGTATCTTTCAACTATGGTCTTACTCATTTTCTGTCATGTTGCCATGGTATCTTTCAACCATGGTCTTGTTCATTTCATATCATGTTGCCATGGTATCTTTCAACCATGGTCTTACACATTTCATATCAGGTTGCCATGGTATCTTTCAACCATGGTCTTACACATTTCATATCAGGTTGCCATGGTATCTTTCAACCATGGTCTTACACATTTCATATCAGAGAGCACACTCCCGCGAACCTCATCCTTACAGTGGGATTACCAGTCCAGGCTAAATCCCCTGTAATATAAACTCATAGAGTATTGTCGGGATTACGGTCAGGCTAAATCCCCTGCAACGACAATTACTCTAATGAGCTTGGATCTGAATTACCACCCAGTGAATTCAGACCACGATTCGGATTACCCATCCGGGCTAAATCCATTTTACACATATTCTTCGGGAGGGCTATATCAGGATAGGATCACCCGTCCGGGCTAGATCCTTTTTACCGTCAATTCCTTTTCAGGGATCCATCGAATTTTCCTTTCATTCAACTGGGATTTATTTTCAATTTATTCCGAGTATTATCAATATTTCATCAAATATCATGAATTGAACATTCAAATCATATTTTCATCACATAACCACATATTTCAAGTATTTAAAATACAATTCAAGTTACACAAACTTACCTCATTGCTTGTTTGTATTTATAATTTCATTAATCCGATATCTTTTCTTTTTCACGATCGAGTCTCATATTTGAGTCGTCCGGATCTTTATAAATAAATTTGATCATCATTTTCATTCATTTCATATTCTAATGCATTTAATTAATGCTTTAGACAAAATTACCATTTTGCCCCTAAACTTTTAATTAATGACGATTTCATCCTTAGGGTCAGGAAAATAAAATTCTTGCAATTTAATCCTTATTTCCAGCTATTATTCTCATATATATTGATAACAGTCCATGAATTCTATAAAATATCAGAATTTTCCATAATTTCAACACTTTTCAATTTAATCCCTAAAACATGTTTTCCCCCGATCTTGAACTAAATTAATAATTTCATTCAATTTTGTAATTTAAATAATAAAATAATCCATTTCATGCAATTTGGTCATTTCTGACATTTTTACAAAATTACCCATAAAGTTTTACTTTTATTCAATTTAGTCCCTAAGCCTAAAATATGCAAATTAGCCATGCTAGATGAATATTCATACATATTTTTCCTCCTCCTCCTCTCCATTCCACATCCTTAATGTAGATAATACACTTGTAAGTAACATTATCCATAATTTTTATTATTTACTTTTATGAATACTCAAGCTGTCTATCTGCATCATGGTCACTAAATTATTTATATCTGGAGCTATAGAACTCCAAATTAAGATCCGCTAATTTTATATGAAACTAGACTCATATACCTTCTTACCATAAAAATTTCATAATTTTTTGTTGGGCCAATTAATACAGTTTATTCATTGAAGTCTCCCCTGTTCTACTATCTGAGAGTTCCGACCCTTCTTCACTAAAAATTAATTATCTTCTTGTACAGGATTCAAATGATGTTCTATTTTGTTTCTCTTGAAAATAGACTCATTCAGGATTCTAAAAATATAAATTTAAGCCCCTAATTATTTTTATCCAAGTTTTTATGATTTTCCAAATTCAGAATAGGGGAACTCGAAATCATTCTGACCTTGTATCACAAAAGTTATTGTATCTGATGATTTGCAATTCCATTGATTACATAATTTATTTTATAAGAAACTAGACTCAATAAGATTTAATTTCATATTTTATTCATCCTATAATTAGATTTCTACAATTTTTTATGATTTTTCAAAGTTAGACTACTGCTGCTGTCCAAAACTGTTTTAGTACAATATATTAATTACCATGTTATAACACCCTTATTTTCTTTTTCTACACCATTTCTTATCACTTTATCTTATTTTCTCTTCACTAACATATCATGAACATAGGACCTTATGTAAGAAAACTCTACTATAACATTATTTCCATGCTTTGTCAATAATAACAAACTTAAAAACATATTGAAATTTTGATATAGTTACCTTGTTCTATTGATACTAATCTTTAACTTGATTTTCTCTCTCCTCCAGCTTCTATTTCTTGAATCCAACTTGATATTCTAACTCCCCATGGTCTCCTTAACATTTTTCTCTCTTGGTAGCTATGGAAATTCATTTGATTTTTGGGTGAAAATGGTGAATTTTTGGTAAAAAGGACCAAATTGTAAAGAAAGCAAAGCTTTCTTTCTTCCTCTCTTTCTCACACGTTAGTGCATGGGAAATATGGATGAGAATTTCTCATCTTTCTTTCTTTATATACTAATAAAATAATAATAAAATATCTTATTAAAATATTTATAAAATAATATTTATCTAATTAAATAATTATAAAATATCAAAATATCTCTAGCATCATTATTACTTTCTAGATTTCTCTCTCTTCCAGTTGACCATTTTGCCCTTCATTATCTTTTAAAATTCCATCCTTGAGTCATCATTTAATTTGGTAAAATTGCAATTTAGTCCCTCATAGTTCTTCATCTATTCAATTTGGTCCTAATTCATCCATTTTCCTTAGTTTCTAGATTATTCCACTCTTAAAATATTTACACTATTGGTCCTTCAAATTTTTCATATTTACACTTTAACCCTTCAAATTTTGAGTATGTACTCTTGTGCAACAAAACTTTTCTCACTTTTACAATTTAGTCCTTTCTTGAATTAATATATCATAATATACTTCTCAATATTGACATAACTCAAAATTTCCTTCTTCTTTTTTTTTTTCCACTTTATTTCCTTATTTTACTATATCAAGGATAATATCTTACTGTAAATATTTTCAGGGTATTACACCCTCCACCTCTACCTATTCCTTAACCTATTCCTGTAGCACCCCAAGGTATGAATTTTATGAGATTAAATAGACCTCCAGTGGATAAAATTTGAAAGCAAGGAGCCGAAGAGTTCCAAGCTAGTAGAGATGATGACCCTGAGAGGGTAGAGTTCTGGCTCGAGAATACCATCAGGGTATTTGATGAGTTATCATGCACAGTTGAGGAATGCATGAAGTGTGTTATGTCACTCCTTAGAGACTCGGCTTATCAATGGTGGAACACCCTTGTGTCGGTTGTACAAATGAGAGAGTTAATTGGGAATTTTTACAAGAAGAGTTCCGTAAGAAGTATATTAGCTAGAGGTTTATTGATTAGAAAAGGAAGGAATTCCTTGAGTTAAAATAGGGTCAAATGATGGTAACAAAATATGAGCGTAAGGTTGTGAGACTTAGCAAGTACTGTAACACCCCTCGCCCATATCCGACACCGGGACATGGTTCGAGGTGTTACCTGACTTAACTCAATCAACTATACAAAATCGAGAGGTAAAATTTTGATAAATTTTAAAACTTTTACTTTCATAAGCAATTAGTTCCTTGAATGGGCTTATGAGGCCCAAAACATACATTTGAGACGATTTAGACTTAACTGAGAATTTAAGAAAAACTTGGTGAAATTCATGTTTTAGGGTTCCAAATGCCCGTGTGACTCAGGACACGCCCATGCCCTCAGCTCGTGTGCGACACTGACTTTAGGGCACTGCCACGTGTCACCTACCCGTGGGCAATACTGACTTATAGACACGGCTATGACATACGCCCGTGTGGCCTAACCATGGACAATACTGATTTAAAATTTTAAGTGCATGGGGACACACGACCATAACACACACCCATGGGGGTGAGCCGTGTGTTACATACGATCTAAACACACGCCAATGTGGACAAACTAGGCTTTCTTCCAAGCCATTTTGTTACCCAATTTGCACAACCTACACAAGATCATTTCAATATGCTAATTCCATCCCAAAAGACATCAATTCATCCATAGAAGGAACATCATATACATTTTCCAAAATGAATAATAGCCATTATCTAGGCTTAATACAAAATGAATGGCTTTTATCTTAAGCCAATATACATAAACAATTCTCAATAATATAACTCCCTAGTCTAGCCCTATACATACCATAATAAAAAATATAAATCTAACTATACTGAGTATTACGGCTGATAGTGTGATTGAGATCTCTGACTTCAAGGGATCCTCGAGCAAAATGGCAGTACTGAAAGAAAAGGGAAGGAAAGAGAGTAAGCATAAAGCTTAGTAAGTTGCATATAAATATATATACAACAACAACTTCACTGTTTATCAATTATGCTCATAAATCAAAGGTAAGTATAAACTGGACTTACTCATTACCATCAACTCAAAGTATATTTTCTAATCGAGCTCATTACTCGTGCCTACCAAATAGGTAGCTGTACCACTTACAACATTATCATACTTTCCTTATTAAATCTCTTTCTTAACTCTTAAAGTTGAACCTTTTGGAATACTACCGGATATTCTATAAGCCTCAAACATGGGTTAAGTTGCCGCTGCCATGTCCCAGACATGGTCTTACACTAGGTCTCGTGTATACGTACTGATGCATGTCCCAGACATGTCTTACACTAGCATGAAACTTAGCCGATGCATGTCCCAGACACGTCTTACACTGGCTAACACCATCGAGGCCGATGCATGTCCCAGACATATCTTACACTGGCACTCACCTCTACGCCAATGCCATGTCCCAGACGTGGTCTTACACGGGCTATCATGATACGGCTGATGCATGTCCCAGACACATCTTCCACTAGCCCTCATCTTAATGCCAATGCCATGTCCCAGACATGGTCTTATACTGGCTCTCACATAACCCAATGTCATGGCATGAATATCCGGTTTGTTTCCTAGGGTTCTTACTGGATCTTTCGACTTTCTCAATCATAAATACATATACTTAGTTCCAATTCTAGAAATTTATGCTATATAAAATCAATAACAATCGAATACATGCATTAATAATATAGTTGTATTATTTACATACAACTTACCCCGGTTTACAAAAAGTACTTGACTAATCGGCTTAATCGGATTGCTTGGCTTTGCCCCGGTCTAAGTTTGATTTTGGAAAATCTTGATCTATAATAAAAAAATTCACTCATTCAGTCATTAAACACAATTAGGCTATCTAAAATTTACATCTTTGGTAAAACAACCATTTTGCCCCTAAACTTTTGCAAAATGACCATTTTACCCCCATGCTTAAAATTTGATTTTTATCAAATTTCTTCGTATTTAAAACCTAGCTAAACTATTTTTACTACTAGAGCAACCCCAAATTCTCACTATTTCACACACTTATTACTTAATTTGCAACTTATGCAAAATAGTCCCTTTAGGTGTTTTCATGCTAACACCCTTCATAAAAGTTGTTTATAACACAACTAGGACTCATATTCCTCCATAAAAACTCAGCATATACCACAAATACATCCATGACAAAATCCTAAACTCTTGACCATTTTGCAAGATATCACCCTCATTTGAAAGCTCCTGCTTCAAGGGTAACAAAAGTGTAAAAATCTTGAAGAAAACTAATTAAAATCACTTATGAATGCTTTAAGTTGCTGCTGATTTTTGAGCTTTCAAAACTTAATATTTGATGATAATTTCGGTGAAGAAAGAAGATGGAGAAGAAGAAAATGATAGCTAGGCTTTTAGGCATTATTTTATCACCAAATCATGACATCATCTACCTAATACTTTGACTATTTGTTTAAAATCCATCACATGGCCGACCAACACTATTAAAAAGGGTGTAATTGCACTTTAAAAGCCTTCAATTTTGATTTTCTAGAAATTTAACACATTTGGGTACTAAAATGTAACTTTTGCCCTTTTTGCAATTTAGTCCTTTTTTGCAATCGGGCTTGAAAATATTAAAATTAACTCACAAAATTTTTCATGCACTAATATAATCATGCTATAACCTCATAAAAATAATAAAAATAATTTTTCTATCTTCGAATTTGTGGTCCCGAGACCACTGTTCCGACTAAGCCCTAAATCGGGCTATTACAAGTACACTTGGGAATGGGTATCGACTGAGGCCATCATGTGTAAGAGGTTTGAATATGGGTTAAATAAGGACATCCGATTTTTGGTTGGCATCCTAGAAAAGAAAAGTTGGGTTTGAGTCTCGAGATTTGAAGAAGAGACATATGAGTAAGTCACTATAGTCCTTATCTAAGAAACAGAGAAAGTTTAATACTCGATCGAGTGCTTCAGTTGGGTACTCAAATAGAAATAAGGGTAAGTAGTACTCAGTTTCAAAAGTTCAGACTACTTCAATTGCTAGTGTTGGTAATGCTCGACCGAGTAGACAGAGTGTTCACATTGTGGTAGATGTCACCTCGACTAGTGTCGAGTTAATGATGGAGCTTGTTTGAAGTATGGTTCCTAAGATCATTTCATTAGAGATTGCTCTGAGATGGTTGAAAAGGAGATATTTCAGAGTGCAAGATCGGGTAATGCTACTTCTAAAGGGAGACCACAGTGAAATCCAAGAAATGGAGCGAGTAGTAAGAGTTCACGTAGAGATCCTGCTGTGACACTCGAGGGTAGAGCATCTGTGAGGACTTATGCCATTCGTGCTCGTGAAGAGGCCTCATCGCCTGATGTGATTACGGGTACTTTTCCTCTTTATGATACTTCTGTTGTTGCTTTGATTGATCCAAGATCTGCCCATTCATGTATTTGTGTGAAATTGGTGTCTAGCATGAATATGCCTGTTGAGTCTACAGAATTTGTAATAAAAGTGTCAAACCCTCTAAGCAAGCATGTGTTAGTTGACAAAGTATCTTGGAATTGCCTTTAATGATTAAAGGTCATTGTTTTTCGGCTAATCTTATGCTTTTTCCATTTGATGAAGTTGATATAATACTTGGTATGGATTGGTTCACCATGCATGATGTAGTAGTAAACTGTGGACGGAAAATCATTGAATTGAAATGTCAATGTGGTGATATTATTCGGGCTGAGCTAGATGAATCAAATAGCTTACCTGTAGTGATTTCTTCTATGACTGCTCAGAAATGTATCAGAAAGTGTTGTGAAGCTTATATTGTCTTTGTGTTAAATACAAAGGAGTCTGAGTTGAAAATTGAGTCAGTGCCTGTAGTATGTGAGTATTTGGATGTATTTTCAGAAGAGTTGCCCGGATTGCCTCCGATTAAAGAAGTTGAGTTCGGTTTTAAGTTAACTCATGGTACTGCACCTATTTCGATTGCTCCGTATAAGATGGCTCCGACGGAATTAAAGGAGTTGAAATTTTAGTTATAAGAGTTAACGGATAAAGGTTTTGCGAGACCTAGTTATTCTCCGTGGAGTGTACCGGTACTATTTGTGAAAAAGAAAGATGGTTCAATGAGATTGTGCATTGACTACCGACAACTCAATAAGGTAACCATAAAGAACAAGTATCCCTTGCCAAGGATCGATGATTTGTTTGATCAATTGAAGGGAGCCACAATATTCTCAAAGATAAACTTGAGGTCCGGTTACTACCAGTTGAGAGCTAAGGACTCTAATGTGTCGAAAACTGCATTTCAGACAAGGTATGGTCACTATGAATTTTTGGTTATGCCTTTTGGTTTAACAATTGCTCCTGCTGTATTTATGGATTTGATGAACTGTATTTTCTGATCGTACTTGGATAAATTTGTTGTTGTTTTTATTGATGATATATTGATTTATTATCGTGATGAGACTGAGCATGCCAAGCACTTGAGAACGGTTTTGCAAACTTTGAGAGACAAGCAGTTGTATGCTAAGTTTAGTAAAAGTGAATTTTGGCTTAGAGAAGTTGGATTTTTGGGTCACATTATTTCGGGTGATGGTTTTAGATTTGACCCGAGTAAGATATCGGCTATTATTAAATAGAAACTACTGAGGAATGTGTTAGAGGTTAGAAGCTTTCTAGGCTTAGCTGACTATTATAGACGATTTGTCAAAGGATTTTTCGTGATTGCTACTCCGATAACAAGATTGTTATAGAAAGATCTCAAGTTCGAATGGACAGAAAAATGCCAACAGAGTTTTGAGACATTAAAGGCATTGTTGACCGAGGCACCAATTTTAGTACAACCTAAACCGAGAAAAGTATTTGTAGTTTATAGTGACGTATCCTTGAATTGATTGGGTTGTGTACTTATGCAAGCAGGCAAGGTGATAGCTTATGCCTTGAGGCAACTAAAGCCAAGAGAGAAAAATTATCTGACACAAGATTTGGAGTTAGCCGCCATTGTGTTTGCATTAAAGATTTGGAGACACCATTTGTAAGGCGAGAAATGTCGAGTATTCACTAATCATAAAAGTCTAAAGTACTTGATGACTCAAAATGATTTAAACCTACGACAACGGAGATGGCTAGAGGTGATAAAAGATTACGAGTTAGTGATTGACTACCACCCGGGAAAGGTGAATGTGGCCGCTGATGCTTTGAGTAGGAAGTCAATATTTGAGTTAAAGGCTAGAATACACGGTTGGCTTATTCAGATGATGGTTCAATTCTATCTGAGTTGAGAGCTAGGCCGATGTTTCTCCAAGAGATTTTTGAGGCTCAAAAAAGTGACAGTGAGTTGCAAAACAAGAGAGCTCAGTGTGAGTTGGGTATTGAATTAGATTTTCGGACTGGTTCTGATTGTTGCTTAATGTTTCGAGATAGGATTTGTATTCCTTAAAATAACGAGTTGACTTAGAAGATTTTGCAAGAGGCACATAGTGGTTGTTTGTCATACATCTGGGAAGTACGAAAATATATAATGACTTGAAAAAATTGTATTGGTGGCCGAGTAGGAATAGTGATCTTTTTGAATTTGTTTTGAGATGCCTGATTTTTCAGCAAGTAAAAGCCGAACACCAAGTACCTTCAGGCTTACTTCAACCTGTGATGGTTCCCGAGTGGAAGTGGGACTGTATTACTATGGATTTTGTGACGAGTTTGCCTTTGACACTGAGAAAGAAAGATGCTCTATGGGTTCTTGTAGATCGATTGATAAATTTAGCTCATTTTATACCGGTAAATACTGACTATTCACTTGATAAGTTAGCCGAGTTTTACATTTCTGAAATTGTGAGATTGCACGGAGTACTTTTGTCGATTATATAGGATAGAAATCCAAGGTTCACTTCGCGGTTTTGGAAAAGGTTACATGAAGCGTTGGGTACGAAATTGGATTTTAGTACCGCTTTCCATCCGTAAACTAATGGTCAGTTTGAGCGAGTTATTTAGATTCTTAAAGATATGTTATGGTATTGTGTTCTTGAGTTTCAAGGTAGCTGGGAAAAGTATTTACCGTTGGTAGAATTTGCCTACAACAACAGTTTTCAGTCGAGTTTGAAAATGGCGCCTTATGAGGCATTGTATGGACGTAAGTGTCGGACGCCTTTCTATTGGATCGAACTTAGAGAAAATCAGATTCATGGAGTTGATTTAATTAAAGAAACCGAAGAGAGAGTAAAGGTAATTCATGATTATCTAAAAGCTGCTTTGGATAGATAGAAATCCTACACGGATTTGAAATGAAAAGAGATTGAGTTTCAAGTCAGTGATAAGATATTCCTGAAAGTATCTCCATGGAAGAAAGTGATTTGGCTGGAAGGGCAAGTTAAGTCTGTGTTTTAGTAAACCGTATGAGATTACAAAAAGGATAGGGCCGGTAGCATATCAGTTGGCTTTGTCGTCTGAGTTGGAAAGATTTCATGATGTGTTCCATGTGTCTATGTTGCACCGATACCGATCTAATCCTTCGTATGTGATTTCACCAACAGAGGTTGGGATTCAATCGGATATGACTTATATCGAGGAGCCGGTAAAGGTTTTGAATTGGGAAGTGAAAAAATTGAGAAATAAAAGTATTAATCTTGTGAAAGTCTTGTGGAAAAGGCATGAGGTTGAAGAGGCTACATGGGACATTGAAGAAAACATGAGAAACCAACACCCAAACCTTTTCATTGGTAAGATTTTCGGGGACAAAAATCCCTAAGGGGGGAGAGTTGTAACATCCTGATTTTGGGCCTAGTTAGAATAGTGGTTGTAAGTCCACAAATCCGAAGTAGAAATAATTATTTATGACTATTATGAGGTCTATGATATCATTGCATGCTTGTGTGAAAATTTCATGAAGAAATTTTATTGATAAAATGTCCAATTTTACATTTAGAACTAAATTGCAAAAGTTGCAAAATGTTAGTTCTAGAAGCTTTAAGCATGAAATTGCCATGGATTACTAATTAGAAGTCTTTAAGTAGCAATTTGCCCAATTTCTATTTTTATGGACAAAAATGTGCATGAATAGGAAAAATTTGAAAGAAATGCCTTAAGGGCATTTTTGTCATTTAGTTAATAAAAGAATAAAAAGGGAAAATAAGCCAAAAATTGGTGCCCATCTTCTTCATGTCTGCCAAAATTTCTAAGGGTTCCATAGCTAGGGTTTCTTCAACTTTCAAGCTCAATAGTAAGTGCATCCTAGCCCCGTTTTTAATACTCTATACATTTTTGAAACCCTCGTAACCTAATTTACCTATTTCTAGCCATATTTTGAAGTAGGGTTCATGTTTGAAATTTGACCCATGTATGCCATGCATATGTTTTGATGTTTAATGGAAGAATATTAATGTTTGATGTGTGATAAACATCTTTTGTGACAGCCCAAAATTGACCCTAGTCGGAACGTGGTTTCGGGACCACAAAACCGAGGCATAAAAAAATAATCTAAAATTTATTTTGATGCCTATAATATGTGTGTATTCATGTGTGACATTTTTGATGTTTTGATTTAGAGCTATAAATGTGAATTTCACTAGAAAGGACCTAGTAGTAAACTTTGAAAGTATGATGGGGAAATGCGTGATGACTAATTAAAGCATGCATGCAAAACAATGGACTTGCATGTCAAATTCCCCTTTTATAGGTGGTGGCCGCCATGACATGGTTTATGGGCAAAGAAAACATGTTGAAACATGTTTTGTTAATGGAGCATGAGAGAAATGATTAATAATTAAAATGTGGGAAGAGAAACAAAAAAAAATGTGTGTGAGTGTAGCATCCCCCCATTGCCGTGTAGGTGATAAAGAAAAACAAAAAAAATTGTTCATCTTTTCCCCTCCTTCCTTTGGCCGAAATTCTTAAGAGGAAGAAGAGATTTTTGCTTCATTTTCTTTGTTTAGAAGAGATCTAGAAGGAGATTTGGCTAAACTTGCATCAAGATTAAGCTCGAGAGCTTAGAGGGCCACAATTGGATAAGGGGAAGGAAAAAGTGATCGAATAGCCGTTGAAGCCGTTCGACAACATCCGAGGTAAGTCCTCAAGAAATGACCCTACTCAAATTATGTGAAATGAAATATGGATGTGTAATGATTATTGATTTATGTGTGTATGAGTATTTGAATGATACCCGGGCTAAGTCCCGAAGGCGATTATGCTAGTGATATGTTTGTGTTTGAGCCTTAGTAACGAAAACGAAACATGGATGTGTAATGACTATTGATGTATGTGTGTGCATGAGCAATTAAATGATATCCGGGCTAAGTCCCGAAGACATTTATGCTAGTAGTTAAATCCGGGTTAAGACCCGAAGGCAATTATGCTAGTGACTAAATTCGGGCTAAGACCCGAAGGCATTCGTGCAAGTTGTTAAATCCGGGCTAATACCCGAAGGCATTTGTGCAAGTCGTTCTATCCGGGCTAAGACCCGAAGACATTCGTGCATGTGGTTATATCCGGTTGTATTCCGAAGAAGCTTGGGCTGAAGGTGAGCGTTGGTTGCTGTAATAAATTTAATTAGTAGGCTCGAAAAGCCCAAAGGATAAGGTATGTCTATATGTGCATTGGAAAAGTCGATATGTTTGAGTAACATTCGTTCAATCGACTAACGAATTTTCAGCTATTGAATTGGTTGATATCTTGTGAAAGTATACAATGATGAAGTGTGAAGTAAGTATGATTATGTGAATGTGTATTAATGAAATGATTCATTTGGCTATGTGAATGTAATGCTTTAGTTAAAGCTGATTTTATTGCTTGAGACTTGCTAAGCATAAAAATGCTTACCCCGTTGCTTTGGCTCTCTGCTTTATAGATTTTGTTCGTTAGCGATCGGATACGGGATCATTGAAGTCGAAGTCATCCACACTATCAAAGCCTCCATTTTGGTATAATTTTGGTTGAACTTTGAAACGGCATGTATAGGACTACCCCTTGTTGGTTCAAATGTGTTGTGATGTACATGTGTACGGCCATGCGAAAATGGCTCGTAGAAGTAAAGTACGAACTTAGACCATTTGTGATTTGTATATATATATATGGTTTCATGATGTGATTATGGATTGGAAATGGGAGTGTTGGTCACATGATCAGCCATTGGAATGGCTAAAAATGATCATAGGTGAACCTATGTATGGCAAGACTAGTTGGTTCATGGAGACTACAAAATAGGTAAGACCTACCTTAAAAACAGGTGCTGCCAGCTGCAGTGACGGGAATGTCAAAAATCACCAAAAATTGTAGGGATGGTATTAAATAGTGAAAGAATTATGTAAATGAACCTTGATGAGTCTACTTTCATATGGAAGAAACGAAACGGTCATAGGAGTTACGTGTTAAGAGATATTAAAGTTATCGTGAGACAGGGCCAGAACGGTTTCTGGGTCCCCTGTCGCGACTTTGAAAATTTACCATAAATTATCCAGAATGAATTAGAAGTCATGCCTAATATGTGCAGATTCCTTTTTGAGTCTAGTTTCATTAGAAACAAACAGCATCAGTATTGAAACCCTGTACAGAGAGATATTCAAGTTGTAACGCGCGAAGGTCAGTGTAGTCGACCCCTGTAACATGGGTGACTTTAACTAATAAACTGTACCAATTGGCCCGACAAAAAATTCTAGAAATAAATCCATGGATGGATATATGAGTATAAATTCAGGGAAAATTTACGGAATCAGTTTCCGAGTTGTGAAACTCGAGATATGCTTTTTAAGGCGACAGCAATGCAGTTTTCCAGCTTGCCTGGAATGTCAAATTGGTCGGTGCCATAAGTGGTTTTGGCTTGTTAACCCCTCGTGTCCGACACCGGCAACGGTCTCAGGTTCGGGGTGTTACATCTTTTACTAAGTGATTTCTAGTGAAAATGGCTAAAAAGGACTTATCTATAAAGTTTGTACAATAGTAGTAAGATGCATGATTTAATGAGAAATGTGGGCTGCTATGAGCATGTTATAAGTTTGGCTAGGCTTGGATAACAAAGAAAATGAACACATTTCATTTTACGAGTCTAGGGGCTAATTTGTAATTATGTGAAAGTTTAGAGGCAAAATTATAATTTTTCCAAAGTATGATTTATGGACTGATTTGAACAATGTGATAATTAAATAAGTGAAATTTGCTATTATAGATCAAGAAAAATGGAGTCTGGACCTAAATCGAGGAAAGAACAAGGTTGTGGACTAAATCGAATAGTTAGTCGTATTTTGGTACCGAGGTAAGTTCTTGTGTAAGTAATGCAACATCACATTATTATGTTTTAAATGCTTTAATATTGCATGAATTGTGTAATTGTCTTTGTGGATTTATTAATGATGACTCAATGACAATTCGACGAAGTTTGATATCTTGACATTAAGGATACAAATGAGATGGCATTAAGGTTATGTATGATCCCATGTAAGACCATGTCTGGGACATGGCATTGGCATTGATATGTGATCCCATGTAAGACCATGTCTGGGACATGGCATTGGCATCGATATTTGATCCCATATAAGACTATATCTGGGATATGACATTGGCATCGATATGAGACGTCGTGTTAGACCATAGCTGGGTTATAGGCTTCGATCTGTGATCCCATGTAAGACCATATCTGGGATATGGCATTGGCATCTTACTATGTGCATGAGAGTTCCCGAGTATCCTTTAGTATTCCAAGTGGTTTAATAGGTAATCCAACGATTATGTCAAAGAGATGACAAGGTATAGTCATGTTGAAAGGGTACATGTATGTACACAAAGCTCATAAATATTGAGATTATGAATCGATGAGACCTCGGTAAGAAGTGAATGAATGAATTATGATAATGAGTTTTATTGTACATTATGTAAATGTCATGACTTAAAATGTACCTATGATACTTGATGACATTGTGATAAATATTATTATGTTATATGTATAATAATGCATGGTTAATGTTGTTAATTATTTACATGCAAACTTACTAAGCTTTATGCTTACTCCCATTTCTTTTTAATTTTCTTATAGTATCGCCAAGCTAACTCGGGGATCGAAGGACGTCAGAGCTCTACTCACAATATCAAACTAATCTTTTAGGTATAGTGAATTCAAGCATTTTGAGTATGACATGTATAGGGAATTGGTCTTTTTGTTATATTTCATGTTGGATTAGCCAAATGTCTTGGCTTATAATGATTTGATGATTATTTTGTATCTAGCCATGAGATATGGTTCATATTAATTATGGGGATGTAATCCTATTCGTATATGCATGCATGTGCTATGGTCACTCATGATGTGGTTAAATTCATTTGGCATGGATGAATTGTGAACAAGATCATGGATGTTTGATGATATAATTGTGAGTAAATGGCATAATAACAACTAAGGCATGGATGTATAAAATGGAAGTAAATTGATGTTACATATTGCATGTGATTTGGTAAGCCTGGTCTAAAGAAAATATGAAGTCTTAAGCTTGTGTAAATTGATAAGAAGTTGATATGCATGAGCCATGTTTATGAATGTGTATGTGCTTATTTATGCCATGTAGGATGTCATTGAGATGTGTAAGTGTGCATGTGTTATTGAGGATGACAAAAGGCTTGGAAAATATCCTCAAAGTTGTCCACACGGGTAGACACATGGGCGTGTGTCTAGACCGTGTGTGACACACAGTCTGCCCTATGGGTGTGTTATTCGACTGTGTGTCCCCTACACCCTAATTAGGTAAAATAGAATGCCCAGTAGTAAACACACGGGCAGAGACACGGTCATGTGTCTTGGCCGTGTGAAGGACACGGTCTTACGACATGGGCGTGCACCCTGATTGTGTGAAGTTTTCACCTGATTTTTGGAATTTAATTCACCACACGGCCTAAGCACACCGGCATGTGACTTGGTCGTGTGACCCTAATTGTGTTGATGATGTCATAAACAGAGAGTTACACTGGCTGAGGGCACGGGCATATCCCAAGCCACACGGGCGTGTAACCCTCCAAAACTAGAAAATTTTCTAAGTATCGTAAAGGTTCCAAAATTTTCTTGGTTTACTCTAGCTTAAATAACAACATCAATTCACTAAATAGTATATTTGTTCATGAACTAGATATATTCATCCATAGCATACATAAATTTCTCACATATAGTACATTGTTCAACTCATCATTCCCTTTTCATTTTATTACATTTCAACTATGAACTTATCATTTTATTACCTATTCTCACCCATTTCATTTGCATAACATACAACACATAAACATAACATTAACATAGCCACAAGCTAGAAAACTTAAGCATAACTCTTTTAGAATCAACTACACAATAAACCATTTCATGAGAAATTAAATACTTTGATTCTTACCACTTTTTCGTGCACATAAGTATCTTTCCATTTGGCCACTTACCATTTCAATGCATTTCTTTAAAACTAACATAGTACAATCCAACCAATAGCTTGGCACAAGCCTAAGCATCATCAACAGCACAAGTTAATGCATCAATTTATAATTCACTTGAATAACATAAGAAAAGTGATTAAACATGAATAACCTCACTTGAAATCATCAATTCCATGAACATAGTCATACTTTCATTTAACATTTCCTTTTCATTCCTTTTCATAATATAAATCATTTGAATACTTACCGTTCCTTCCATTTTTATGCCTGTTGAACCACTTAGAATAACATTGGATTCACGAGAACGCTTATACAAAGTGTGCTAAACACATAATTGTAGCTCATACAAGCTATAAAATGGGCCTGCTCACACAAGCTAGAGCTCAGAATGTAAACTACATGGTGCTACGCACACAAGCTGATGAGTATCCATAACCTATGCCGGACCTCAGTCATCAGTTGGACAATTAGGAAAACACCCAAAACATGGTAGCGTGGGTCTGTTTACACAAGTTGTCGATTGGAATGTAGCTACACGATGCTGCTCACACAAGTTGATGAGTATCCACAACAATATCAAAAATCAACCATTGGTAAGACATTCAGGACCAACACCCGAAACATGGTAACCGTAATGACATGTCATTTGTATCCTATATATTCCTAAGGTTCAAACGAGGCTCGATAGTCGTCGTACATTGTTGGATTTCCATTGTTTCTTTACATGATAAATTCCATAATAACATATATATATATATATATATATATATATTGATTCATTTACATTATAATAAGACATGAAACATTCAATTTAATCAATCTTTAAGTGATTATAGTTCATATGAACTTACCTAGCTAAATTGCATAAATGACAAAGTATAGGGGTTATTTGGTAATTTTTCTTTCTCCTCGATTTTCCACTCGTTCTTTATCTAAATCAATAATTTCATTAATTTCATTAATTTAGACAGAAAAATCACTCCATTTTATACAATTTAGTCCTTTTGATATTTTTACAAAATTGCCTTCAACTTTTTATTTTTATTCAATTTAGTCCCTGAGCCTCAAACATGCAAATTAACCATTTTTATGGAAAATTCATACCAGCCGTATGTCACTAGCATCCAACACATACCACATTTTTAATAATTTCACATCTAGTCCTTTTATTTTTACTATTTTAATAATTTGATCCCTAATCATTAAATTTATCAAAAATCACTTAATAAAATACTTATAAATAACAACTAATACTTCAAATTCATCAATTAACGTCTAAAATCACAAAGATTCATTGATGGCAACATTCAAAATCTTTAACAGTTTCAAAAACGAATGTACGGCCTAGCTGGACCTAGTTGCAACGATTTCAAAAACATAAAAATTATTAGAAATAAACTCAAATTTAGCTTACATGCAAAAGAGGACTTTCACCGAATGCTTAAGCTATCATCCATGGCTTCCTTCTTTCTCCAATTTCAGCAAACACTAAGGAAAAAGATGATAGCCTAATTTTTTTTAATTTAATTTAATTTATCAAATTAACGTTTTAACCTTGGTTAATAATTAAATAAAACACCAAATTCATGCCCATATTAGTCCACTAACTCCTTAAATGGTTTAATTACCATTTGAGTCCCTTTACCTTTATCCATTAAGCCATTTAATCACTCAAATTAAATAGTAATCAAATTTTAAATCCTTTACGATTTAGTCCTTTTTAATTAATTAACTATCGAAACATTAAAATTTCTTAACGAAACTTGGATACAACCTTAATAACATTTCGTAAATATTTATAAAAATATTTAAGGCTCAGTTTATAGAAATGAGATCCCGATACCTCATTTTCTATAACCACTTGACTTTAGGGTTTACCACTTGAACTTAATTAATCATTTATATAACATAAATTACTAAATCAAAAACCTTTTAAAAACCATAATTGACTTATAAATGTTCGTAAATAATATTAACGAACTTACTCGTCAGATTTGTTGTAACACCCCTTACCTGTACCCGAGACCGGGACAAGGTACGGGGTATTATTGGAAAATACGGGCTATAAAATTTCATTCATATTTTAAATCATTCTATCACATGCACATAGTCCCTTATTTGGGTTTACGAAGCCCAAAACAACTTTGGAAAGCTCTGGGAAAAACTTAGAAATTTTTCTCATGAAATAGGGTCACACGCCCGTGTGGACACAGGGGCACGCCCGTGTCCTCAGGCCATGTAACTCTCTGTTTATGACGTCAGCAAATAAATTGAACCACACGGCCAGGCCACACGCCCGTGTTCCCAGGCCATATCCCTCACACAGTGGAGACACACGGCCGTGTCCCATCCCTTGTAGTTAACTCTTAGGTTATTTTCCAAGCCTTTTTTGTTACCCTTACATGCACACACATATACATGGATCCGATGGCATTCAACATACTCAATTATGATACAAACATATCATTTACCTATCAACATGCATGTGTTACACATTCCCACATTAAACCAAGACTAGTAATACCATAGTTATCTTTGTGCCAATTTATTTCAACTTATCATAAAACTTTCATGTTCAAAGCATTATTATTTTATCTCCATATTACATATTTAAATTGTGGTAATAAAACATGCATTCAATACACATGACATATTGTCAACCATGCATGACAAACAAACTAATCATATCTTCACATCATAAGCAATAAATCATAACATGACCAACTAGACTTACAAGCCATAATCAATATGAGCCACATCTCATGGCCATATGCAATAGCTCAAAATGGGCCAATATATTTGGCCAAATCATAATAACACATGTCATAGAACTAGGTCCCTATACATGCCTCTCACTTGATAATTCTAACATATGTAACAATATTCCAAAGGTATTGGCTTGATAATGTGATGCTACCTCCGACGATCTCCAACCCCGAGCTGACCTGACAACACTAAAAGAAATGGAAAGGAGGGATTATGCTTTACGCTTAGTAAGCTTGCATGAAAAATAATAAGCAATATATTAACATGCTATATTTCAATTCCTCTCTATTTATTCAAAGTCCAGTTAAGCTATTTTCTCGAGTCATGATCACTAAATTGTTTATATTTGGAGCTACGGGACTCTAAATTGAGAAGCCATAATTTTTATAGAGACTGGACTTATATATCTTCTTACCATAAAATTTTTAGAATTTTTGGTGTAGCCAATAATTACATTTTATTATTCAAAGTCTCCCCTGTTTTGCTGTTTGACAGCTTCAACCTTTCTTCACTAAAATTTATTTATCTCATAGTACAAGACTCAGATGATGCTCCCATCTTCTCTTGAAAATAGACTCATTAAGGATTTTAATAATGTAATTTATAACCCATGATTATTATCATACAATTTTTAATGATTTTCCAAAGTTAAGATAGGGGAGCCCGAAATCACTCTGACTCTATCTCACAAAAATTCAAATATCTCATAATATGAAATTCTTTTAGTTAGACTATTTCATCTATGTAAAACTGGACTCAATAAGCTTTAATTTAATATCTTATTCAGTCTCTAATTCGATTTCCATAGTTTTTGGTGGATTTTCAAATTAGGATTACTGCGGCTATCCAAACTATTTTAGTACAATATAATGATACCATCACAAGATTTCATGAAATTACTCTCATAAGTATCACTCATTCATTTTCATTCTTATCACAAGTCCATGGGTTTTGAGTACTTACCTATGCTATCACTTAGCACAACGCTTGTCCAAACATGACAATTCATATGCATCATAATAGTATCATATAATATAAATGAGTTTATCATGGCAAGAACACTTTTATTTCATTTCTCATATTAATCTCGTTGAATTTCTCAGAATCTCGATAGATATCCCATTCACCATCAATTCATACAAGTGATCATTTCAAGTACGCACTCCCGCGAACCTCACTCTTACGACAGGATTACCAGTCCAAGCTAAATCTCCCGTAATATAAACTCATAGAGTATCGTCGGGATTACCAGTCCAGGCTAAATCCCTTGCAACGACATATACTCTAATGAGCTCGGATCTGAATTACCAGCCCAGGCTAAATTTAGATCCTAATCGGATTACCCGTTCGGGCCAAATCCATTTCAGCATACACATTCTTCGGGAGGGTAGATCACTTTACAAGTTCATGTCCGTCAATGCGTATTTTCCCTTTTTAAAGAGCACACTCCCGCAAACTTCCTTTCTTACAGCAGGATTACCAGTCCAGGCTAAATCCCTTGTAATATAAACTCATAGAGTATTGTCAGGATTACCAGTCCAGGCTAAATTCAGAACCTAATTTGGATTACTCATCCGGGCTAAATCCATTCACACATATTCTTCAGGAGGGCTATATAGGGATTGGATCACTCGTCCGGGCAAGATCCTTTTTTACCATCAATTCCTTTTCAAGAATCCATCGAATATCCTATTTCATTCAACAGAGATTTTTCTTCCTCTTATTATCAATCATGTCAATATTTCATAAATTTTCATGCATTGAGTATTTAAATCATATTCTTATCAAGAGCATACATTTATCATATAATCTTCATTTAAGCAATTAATGTACCTCACACGTTGTATTTACTTGCAAATGGACTTACCTTTCTTTTCACTCTTTCACAAGTTATCCAACTTAATAAAACATCATGTTATATCAAATTCTCAATAAATTCAGCTATTATATAGCAAGCCATCAATGATTGAACCATCAAACATTTCATGTGGTACTAGTCATATATCATTGTTCTCACAAAATTTTATATACCATTCTTTCATCACTTTTCAATATATTAAATCAGGCCATTAATGCAATAATAATATAGAATTTTCAATTCAAATATATCATTGCAATATTATTGACACACGAACTTACCTCGGCACCAAAATAACAAAAAAGGAACCTAACCGTCGATCTAGGTCCAATCCTCGTTTTATCTAATTATTAGTCACATTATTTAATGTGCTCCAAAAATCATATTTTTGAAAAATTACGTTTTCCCCTAAACTTTATCAAAATTACCCTTTTGCCCCTAGGCTTGTAAAATAACTTTTATTCAATTTCCTCACTCTTTAAGCCTAGCCGAACCATTTTCATAACTATATCAAACCACAATTCTCATCAAAACACACTTTTATACCATTTTTACAACTTTTACAAAATGGTCCCTTCGGACATTTTCATCGAAAATTGCTCAGTAAAAGTCTTTTATTTAACACCCAGAAATCATTTTCTTCCATTAGACATCAGAATTCATGCATGTCACCCATGGGCCAATTTTTAAACATGAACCTTAGCTCAAATTAATGGTAGAAATAGATAGATCTTGTTACGGGGATTGTAAAAACGTAAAAATCATTAAAAACGGGGCTAGAACGGACTTACAATCGAGCTTGGAAGCTTGAAAAACCCTAGCCATGGTTTCTTCATGCAAATTTCAGCTAAGAGGTTGAAGATGGACAAAAATTGGCTTTTAATTTTGTTTTTAATTCATTTTAATAACTAAATGACCAAAATGCCCTTAATGAAAAACTTTGGAAAAATGCCTAACCATGTCCATTTTTCCCCACCAACTTAACCAATGGTCTAATTACCATATAAGGATCTCCAATTTAAAATTTCATAACAATTGCACACCTCTAGCTTGTAGAACTCAACTTTTGCACTTTTTATGATTTAGTCCTTTGACTAAATTGAGTGCCCAAACGTCAAAATTTTCGAACAAAATTTTCACGAAATCATTCCGTGAAATTGTAGACCATAAAAATATAATAAAAATAAAATTTTCCTAATCGGATTTGTGGTCCCGAAACCACTATTCCAACTAGGCCCAAAATCGGGATGCGACACCTTTAATGGCAATTAAACCAAGGGCTATAAAATAATGAAAGCAAATTAGAATAAAGTTAGTGGAACGATATGATTAAAACAATTCATTAGTATTAATATAATATATATTATATAATGGCCTTAAGTTAATTAACTAATCAAAATTAATTAAACTAAAACATGGCACTAATCTAAGTATATATATATATGACTAGATAATGAGAGAGAGAAAAGCTAAAAAGAAAACTATAGGTTCATCTTTTTCTCTCTTGCATCGTCCAACAAAGAAAGAAAGAAAACAAATTTTGCTTTCAATTCTCTATTGTCATCCACTAGCTTGCTTAAGAAAGGTGTGTTTTAATTTGAATTTTTGCTAAAAGATTGTTAAGGAATGCTAGAAAATACTAAATTTAACACCCCATACCCAACCCGATCACCGGGTCCAAGCTACGGGATGCCACATTTGTTGTTGAAGAAACTACAAACAATTACAATTCAACTTAACAATTCATTTGTTCTATTAAAATCATTATGCATTCATGACATGTTTTGCAACCATATTCTAGCTTTAAACGAGCTTCAAAAGCTCTTTTGATAACCCAAGATAGAATAAAGAGTAAAATGTAAAAGTTTCAAAGTATCGAGTTGACATTGCAACTTCAGGGGTTCTAGGTCGCAACGCAACTCACTATCGATTTCTCGTTGCAATGTTAAAGACCCGATGCCATGACATGACTAGTTTCACAAGAACTGTAACAACCCATTTTTAGTCAAATCGAAACAGTAGTTCTGGGGCCACAAATTTGAGGTCAAAATAATTATTTTATTATTCTAATGTCTACAACATGATAGCATGATTTTGTAAAAATTTTGATAAAAAATTTTATCGTTTGGATGCTCAATTTTATAAAATAGACTAAATCGTGTAAAGTGTAAAAGTTGTGTTCTAATAGCTAAAGGTGTCTAATAGCTATGGAACCTTAAAGTGGAGGTCCTTATGTTGTAATTAAACCATTTTTAATATGAGTGGACAAAGATGGACATCTTTTAATGGCTTTCAAGGTTTTATAATAAGGTTAATATTGTTAATTGATAATTAAAGATTAAATAAGTTTAATAAAACCATTTTTTTGTCCATCTTCCTCACCCTAACTGAAATTTAGCTCAGAAAAACACCATAAACAGACCTTCAAGGTTCGGCCAAGTTCTTTTTATGCATGTAAGTGATTTTTGACTCAGTTTTTAATGATTTCTATGTTTTCGGAGTCATTGTAACTTAATCTAGCTAGCCCAGGGACTAATTTGCAAAACTATTAAAGGTTTAGAGTTTTTCCTTTGATAAATGTACATGTATTTTGATGTTTGATGATAAAAAATGTATGCTTGTTGTTAGATAAACAACATTTGTAAAGTGATTTTTGGTAAAATTATCAATTAGGGATTAAATTGCAAAATGTGTAAATTTTGTGGTAGAAATGTGAAATAAATGAAAACTATGGGCTGCTATGGTAATAAGAGAAATTTAGCTAGCATGGGTCGAGATTTAATTGCATGAATTTGTATTTTTATGAGATAAGCACTAAATTGTAAAAATGTTGTAATATTAGGGGCAAAAGTGTAAAGTTGACATAACATGATTTTTGGGCTAAATTGAATAGAATGATAATTTACTAAGCTAAATTTGATTACATATAGATCAAGAAAAGTGAAGTTCGGATTTAGATCGTAGGAAAAAGAAAGTTTTAGACTAGTCGATACATTTCGTCATTTTTACGGTGAGGTAAGTTCGTATGTTAATAATCATTATTATAATTGTGTTTTAAATTCTTTATTATTGAATTAATTGTGTATACAACCTTACGGATATTTTCAACAAAGATTCAGCAATTTGAAATCCCGATTGAACTGTAGGAATAAATTAGGATACAAATGACATGTCATTAGAGGTTATGTGATTTGGGTGCTGGTCCATACGTCCTACCGGTGGCTCAGTTATCCGACATGTGTTGTGGAACAACAGAAATTTGCAAGTGTACACAGTTGCAACCAGTAATAAAGTGACAAGTAAATTTCAAGTTATTGGACCTACAAGGACTGTGAAAAGAATTAGTTATGAATGCAATTTAAAACACTTCGGTGAAGAAAAATATTTTGCTTTAAAGAAGTGATTAAACTAGAAAACAAAGTAAAATAAAATAAATTTTGCAGTGCGTGATTTCAAAAGATGATTTAATCAAGATGACATAATTGTGTTAGATTAATTACATTTCATAACTTAGAATTATTAAACTCATGTTTATGTTGTTACGAATAAATTCACAGCAACTCGGTAATTTGCTAACTTATGAACATATTTACCTACCAAAATGTATATATCTCTTGACTATATCTCTATGTCAATTCAACCGATTAAACAGATTTTACTAAGAAAATCTGTTAATGCACATACATACTTATGAAATTCAAATAATCTCTTGTACATATCTCTATGCCAATTCAAACAATTAATTCAATCTCATAAGTACAAAAAAGATTACGTGAGGTAACAATGTATTTCTACCTTGAAATAGTTTAATCACAATAATCTCGCAAGTTATGCAAGGCAAATGTATCGTTAGATGCCATTGCTAATTTAACCCTTAGCTACCTTAGATGATTAAACATGCACTTATTAAGTATTGTGTCAATTAATTACAATTTCAGTCCGTTTAAATAATTAATTCATTAGTCACCTTACAATTGTAATGCACTAATAACTTAGTCATGGTTTTACTTAATCAAACATCTTACCAAGGCCTATAATAAAACAAACACAACTTTAATAAATTAAGTAGACGAAATACAATCAACCTAACATGAATTAAATTTAAGCCATATCAATTAAATTAAACATTTTAACATCACAAATATTCATAGACATGTTCATCATAACAACAACAAAAATTAAGAGGATAGGGAACAAGAATCAAATCTGGTGTTTCTCCGTGGCTTGACTGGTTTGCTCCACTCTTCCTTCTCCGCTTGTTCTTGTTGAACCGAGGCTGCTACGAACAATTTAATGCTGCTCCAAATGGTGGATGAATGACTCTTTTTCAAGAGGTGAAATCGGTAAGAGTAAAGAAAAATGGATGGGAAATAAAGAGAGCAAATTGAGAGAGAAGAGAAGAGATGAGAAAGTTGAGGTGTGTCTCAAATGAGCAGCCAAGGTGGGTTTTTATAGGTTGAGAGGGCTACTAAAAATAGCCAAAATCAGCAGCCAAAGAGCCTTCCCTTGGCCAGCCACACATGTGGCAAGTTTGAAGTTTTCAAACTTGGTATATTAAGGTAGGGGCAAATCTAGAAAGGCACAAATAGTGGAAGGGTTTGTTTGCAATTTAAAAAAGTCTTCAATGGTCATTTTTCAAGCTAATTAATTAGTCAAGCAAGCTGATTGCGCCAGCATGTGGGACGGTTTTGAGCTGCCCAGTAGCCGGTCAGTTCGGTTTTCTCGATTCAGCTCCACTGGACCACTTTTCATAATTAATTAATAATAATTTATTTAACCCAAATTAAATTGGATATAAATTAAAATTAATTATATTATGAATTAATACACATAATTTGGAACATCTTAGGCTGAAAAATTAATTCGCCTTGATGCTTCAAAATTGTTTCTCGGTTTTGTGCTTTTAGCAATGTCTGCCGAGCTGTTTTTGGCAATTTGTGTAAATCTATCGAAAGTAATCAAAATTAATAAAAATTAATTATAAAATTAATTAAAATTCATTATGTTAATAATTTAAGTACCAAATGATTATTTTATAATAATTATATATTTTTCTACAAGAATTTTACCAAACTTGCATTTATTTGAATTAAAAAGGGTATGAAAAACTGTGTATATTTTCGTATTTCCACACCCCAAACTTAATTCATTGCTCGTCCCGAGTAATGTACAAATTTGAAAAGAATTTCTCAAAAACACCTTTGAAAAATTCTTTCAGAACAACATTCTTCCCAACAATTATGAATTTGGTATACTTATGCTCAAGAACAAGAAATTTTATATTTATGCTACTTATGTATACATATCATTCAAATTAATCTCAATCATTCTTAGGATAGAAAAAAGTTAGACTAAATGATTCCTAATAAAGACATGTTAATCCTTACAAATTTGATTTTATTCCCTTATTTAAGATTAAACTGCAATCATTAAGTTTAACTTATGCCTTCATATGTTGAACATAGCAATTTCTCTCCACTAATGTAGGTAGCATAGAAACTTGAATCAATAGGTCTTTAACAAGGTTGTAATGTGACTAGGCTAGGGGTAAGTAAAAGATAAATATAGGCTAAAAACCTTAGACTCAGCTTCAATTGGACCTTCGAAATATTTACCTTCAATACACCAACTTACTCTGCTTTCACATGTTGTTTTGTACATCTATTTTCTTTCAAGCACACGCTTTTTTTTACGAGCATTTTGTTGAATGTATTACAATTTTTGAGCATTTGTCACTTCTTTTCAACTCCCCTAAACTTATTTTCAAAGAATGTTCTAAATAGTACTGAGTCTAATGTTTGGGATAATTTAAAGATAATTAAAAGAGAAGTGATGGCTAAATATTTCAAGGGTTCAAATAAAATTAGGTCATATAGTCTCAAAGTTGGGTTTCAAGGGATAAAATTTCATCAAGGTTGGCTTGAAAGGCTCAATCAATCCAAAAAAAAGTTGCCTAAATCATTTTCAACATTCTGTGCTTCCTAGGATTTATCCTGAAGAAACTACTAAGTCAATTCTAGAGACTTAAACTTTCATGCATGCCTAACCTTCCCAAGGAACTAAAAATTTTATGGTATGATTTGCATGCTTTATCAAAAATACATTTATGTCATATTTCAGTTAACATAACAACTATTGAAATAATCAAACTTTATTCGTACTAAAGTTTAGCATACTTAACAAAATTTCAAATTTTTGAACAAAATATAACCTAATCATAACTGAGAGAAATATTTATTCTGAGTGGAAATAATTTCAATAATTTCAATTATTCGGTCCCCCTTACTTAAGATGAACAATGTCCTTATTGTTAAAAGTGAATAGATACTATACACCAGGTAGGATTCTAGAAAAGAGGAGGTGAGTTAATTTGACTGCTTAAGTACCAAGTTCTCTCTAAATCCAATCGTAGACATGTATATATCTATTGCCAGACTTTATACTTTGCTATTTATTCATTTATTAATGATTTCCACCTCTTGTTTTATTATGCGAAAATAAAAATTCCTAATTAAAATTAATCCTAGAATAACCTAAGGACAGAAATAAAATAAAGTCAAGATCCCCCCTTTTTATTTATTTGCAGATCCTTCTGAATTAGACTCATCTTTTGCTCCATCATCTGTTTTTTTGCATTAATTGCTTCGCTCCTCTTCGACAGTGGACTCCATGGTTCAAATATGAAATCTAGAAATTTAGGCACAAAAATAAATGGGTCATTGTATATTTTCATAAGAGTGCTTCTCATTTAATCATCCCTTATTTTTGAATATCTCCAGTAAGCTTGTTGCTGCCATTGCATATGTTGCATTATGTCCATCAACTTTGACAGCTCAACACGAAGATCTAGGCGAGGCGGTTGAGTTTTGAACATTGAAGTTGGGACATCAAGTTCAGCTTCTGGTTCCATTGGTTCTGCCTTATCAGGGATTTCAGCTGATTGCATCAGTTCAATCTCTGTGGGATCTTCTTCTTCTTATTCAGTGTCCTCACTTTCTTCAATTCGTTGCTGTAGAACAGAGTCTCCAGCTATTCGGTAGAGGTCCCAATCTGTGATTGTGCCTTGGTTATAACCTGTCTTCTTTACATTTCCAAGAATTTTAGCTTTCAAGCACAAAATTGTTATCGTAAAAGGAAAGTAAGCTAGGCAAGAATGTCTAGCGGCACAATTCTGCATTTCTTTCAGGATGATTTTTCCCACATCAATGGTCTTTCTAGTTAAAATCAAATATAATAAGACCATTCGCTCTAATGAAATTGTAGTCCCATGTGAAATAGGCATAAGCTGAATCGGATGAAATAGAACCATACCTTCGCAAGTGGTGTCAAATATTCTCTTCAACAAGTGTGAATTCCTTATTTTGACACGATCCACTTAGAACCTGGAACTTGATTTCGTGAACCGAAACTTATGTCAACTCGCTTGAGATTAAATTCGCATAAAATTCATGAATTAATTCCTCATCCACACTGGGTCTTTTCTCGCAAAACAATTCCCAATTAAGAGCTTCAACAACCTAACGAATACGTGCCATGAAATCAATATAATTGCTTTCTTTCAATGTAAAGCCTTTCTCTAGGTGCATCTGTTGATTCCTGAAAATATTTTTGTATCTAGCTTTGGCTTCTTCACCATGGAGTTTGTTTTGTGATTCGTCAATTTAGGCAGAGGCACGAGTTCTCTTGCAAGGCATGATTAATCTGAACATAAGATGGAAACAATTATTTTCTCAAAAAATTAATTAATAAAAATAATTAATAATTCAATAAATTGAAAAATTAAATAATTAAATAAAATTAAAATTTAGGAGAAGAATTTGTATTACCACTATTTTTATAAAAATTAAGAACTCCTAAAATATAATTATAAAACAAAAGAGGTCAGTTTAGGATAGGCTGGAGGGTTGTCGACTAAAGATGTTGGTGCGAGGCTGGTGTGCTGTGCGAATGTGCGTAGGCAGCTATGCGAGCCGCAGGCAACAACACCGAGTAGGCAGTAGTGTAGGCGCGCGCGAGCTAGAGCTAGGTGCACCACGAGGCACACAGATCCTTGCAGGCGCGTTGAGCAGCCCTGGCAAGCTGCCGGAGCTAGACGTGCGGCAGGTGAGGCAAGTGCGGCGCCAAAGAGCAAGCTGCTAGGTGCGCACGGTGGGTGGGGACTGCTGGCCAAATGGGTGAGGGTGCCAAGCAGCTAGGCGGTTGGGGGCTTACAACACTTAGGTGATTTGGTATTTGGTGGGGATAGAGTTTGAGTGACGAATAATGAAGAAGGTTGATCGAATTTATAAGGAAAAGGAGCATTAGTTTAATTAGAATTCTTAGAACAATTTATTGATTAAAATATTCTAAGTTCTAATTCTATACAAAGTTAACAACAATTAATAATTAATATAATGCATTTTAAATTATTATTTGCTATTAATTTATTAAAGATAAAAACTTAAATTAAGATTAAATTTAAACTAATCCTAACTCTATGTAAAGTTGATTATAATTAATATAGATTATAATAGATTATAATGGATATAATTATATATTAATGATTATCATCTCTTTTTTATTAAACTAAAAATTTTATTCTAGATGTCTTTTGAAAATATTTACAAAAAAGGCATCTACTTTTTAATAAATACAAAAAGAGCAACCAAATTTTGGAAATAATTCAATTAAGTACCTAGACTTAAAGAAAATTTGAAATTGAGATGCAATTTAAAACTTGGATAAAAATTGACCCTTTTATTTGAAAAGCTAAAAATTTATTTTGCCATTTAGGGAATAATTTCTAAGAAAATTATGTTAAAATCAATTCCCAGGAAAGATTGGAAGGGTCACAAGCGATCCCGCCTAAGTTCCAATCTCCTAGGCATAATTTATTTAAATATATTAATCCCAAAAATATACCCCAAATCATTTAAAAAGAAAACAAGAAAAATTAATCATCTGATAAAATGAACGAGATTTGATCCCGTTCAATTTTATTTCTCCAGTAATGTTTTAAGTGCCGAGCATTAACTCGAAAATTACCTCCCTTACTTTGAAGTTCGATAACTCCATACGGATAAACCCCTTATCAATTTATGCATAAGTCACTCACATATTTTCCTCCTCCTCCTCTCCATTCCACATCCTTAATGTATATAACATGCTTATAAGTAACATTATCTATAACTTCACTATTTACTTATATTTATATTCCAAAGTTGTCCATCCATGTCATACTCACTAATTTACTTTTAACTTGAGCTATGGAGCTCCAAATTAATATCCGCTAATTTTACCTAAAACTATACTTACATATCTTCTTACCATAAAATTTTCAAAATTATTGGTTCAGCCAATAAGTACAATTTATTCTTTAAAGTCACCCTAATTCTGCTGTCTGATAGTTCCAACCCGTCTTCACTAAAAATTAATTATCTCATCATACGGGATCCAAATAATGTTCTTGTTTATTTCTCTTAAAAATAGACTCATTCAGGATTCTAAACATATCAATTTAAGCCCCTAATTATTTTTTTTTCAATTTTTGGTGATTTTTCAAAATCTAAACAGGGGAACCCGAAATCATTTTGACCTTATCTCACAAAACTCAATAAGCTTTAATTTCATATTTTATTCATCCTCTCATTCGATTTCTCCAATTTTTGGTGATTTTTCAAAGTTAGACTACTGATGCTGTCCAAAACAATTTTAATGCAAAATGTTGATTTCCATTTTACCCCAAATTTTACAGTTCATACAATTCAGTCCTTACTCAATTAACCCCTCAATTGAGCTACTTTTTTCTCAATTAATACTTTAGTCTATCATTTTAAACTACTTCATAACCCCTAAAAATCAGAACTTTAGCACTAGACCTTAATTCCAAACTCTTTCATAATTAGGTCCTAAAATCAGTTTCCATCAATTTTACTTGATAAAATCATCATATATCAAAATTAAACCTTCAATTCTATATTTATTCATCATATGCTTCCAGCACTCGTCCATAGTAACTTTAAAAATTAGCCATGGAATCAAAAACTAATGACATAATAAGTTGGACCCAATTGTAAAAGTCCAAAATCTTAGAAATTTCAAGGAGAAAGCAAAAATTAAACTTACATGAAGCTAGAGTATGAAAACCAGCTTGAACCCTCTTCCATGGCTATTTTTCAGCTGATAAAAATGAAGAAAAAATGAAGAGAATTCTAGATATTCCAAGTTGGTCTCATTTTTATTTAACTAATTTTGGAAATTTTCCAATTTTGCCCTTATTTCACCCATTTCCTGACTTTTCTTAGCTATTGCCACCCAAAATATCTCCTTTGGGCTTATTTGCACTTTAGGTCCTTCCTCATTTGACAATTGAGCTATTTAATCCTTCTAGCAACTTTTACACATTTTTCAATTTAGTCCTTTTTATTTGATTAATCACCCAAACGTCAAAATTTTCTAACAAAATTTTAATATTTCCTTATTGACACTCCATAAATATTTATAAAAATATTTATGGCTCGGTTTATAACACCGAGATCTCGATACTTTTTTTTCTCAATCTTTCGACCAAATAAATCTTTATAAAACATAATTTACAATTTCAAAAATCTTCTAAAACCAAAATTTGGCTCATAAATATTAAATAATATAATCTACGAGTTCATTTTTTGGATTTGGTGGTCTCAAATCACTATTTGCGACATCGCTGAAATTTGGGCTATTACACGCATCTAACCACTTGATGATTTCCTTTTTCACCATGTCTTTCATGATGGGGTTTAGTTTTCGTTGTCCATCAATCGTCCTTTTTACACCATTTTTCAGGATAATCTTGTCATGCATAAAGACAGACTAATACCGCGAATATCGGCTATGGTCCATCTGATAGCCTTCTTGAATTGTTTCAATACTAGGATGAGTTTCTCTTCTTACTCAATAGTTAATTCTACTGAAACAATCACAGGTAGAGTAGAAACGTTACCTAAATAAACATTTTTAAATGTGAAGGAAGTACCTTGAGTTCTAATTTAGGTGGCTCCTTGATTGACACTTTTGCTTGGGCATAATCCCTATTCTCCAACTCCAAAGATTCAAAATAGGATTGTGGATTAAATCCCCTTTGATTAGCTTCTAGCAAAGTTAAGTATTCATCCTCCTCTTCATCATTTGGAGGGTCTGATGTCAAAATTTGTTCCAATGGGTCCTCAACATAGTTGAGTTCCTTTTCCACAATCAGATCCTCTAAATCGGACCACTGCAGAATAATATCAATTGTGTCAGGAAATCGCATAGACTTAAAAACATTAAATGTTATCTGATCATCTTGAACACGCATAGTAAGGTTGCCCTTCTGCACATCAATAAGGGTCCTTCTGGTTGTTAAGAATGGCCCTCCTAGGATGATTAGTACTTTTTTGTCTACTTCAAAGTCTAGAACCACAAAGTCAGTAGGATAAATAAATTTGTCTACACGTACCAATACATCCTCGATTTTTCCTTTTGGATGTGCTAAGGATTGATCTGCTAATTGAAGTGTAGCCATAGTAGGTCTAACTTCACCTATCCCCAACTTTCAACTTCCTAAATATTGACATGGGCATCAAGTTGATACTCGCACCTAAGTCACATAATGCCTTACCACAATACGTTGCTCCAATGTTACAAGGTATGGTAAAATATTCAGGATCCTTTAGGTTTGGGGGTAGTTTGTCTTGAAGATACGCATTGCATTCCTTCGTCAGGGCTACCGTCTCAAATTCTCCAAGTCTTTACCTTTTTGAGAGGATATCCTTCATGAATTTGGCGTAGTTTAGTATTATTTCAAGTGCTTCAACCAACGGGATGTTGATATGAAGTTGCTTGAGTATGTCTAGGAACTTCTTGAATTGGATTTCCTGCTTCTGCTTCTGAAGTCTTTAAGGGTAGGACGGTGGATGCTTCTATACTGGAACTGGTTGATTTTTCCTCTATGGCAATTCTGCATCTAACGAAGTTGTTAGTTGATCAGAATTAGTTGGTTCTGAAGTTACCTTGTCAGATTTTACAGATTCTGGTTTCAGTGAAACCAAAATTTCAACACTCGATGGAACTTCCTCTGAGTCTTGAGCATCAGTTGGCTCCTTTTCAACTTCGACGGTGTTGGGTTCTAATATCTTTCCTCTCCTCAATGTCAATGCTTTACAATGCTCCCTCCCTGGATTCCTCAGATTCTCCGTATCACTAGGTAAAACACCTTGTGGTTGGTTTCTGGGTTCAGTTGCAAGCTGGCCCACTTGATTCTCCAAATTCCTTAGAGTGGCGTCATTTTTTGCCATGTATGCCTTTAATACATTCTCTAAGATATTGGATGGTTTAGCTTGGGTTGGTTTTTAAACTTGTTAAGGAAAACCAAGTGGCTGGGTCGGTCTAGGCTGGGCGTAAGTGTTACTTGTTCTAGCCCCTTGGTTACTATAGGAATAATTCGGGTGGTTTTGCCACGATGGGTTATAGAAATTGGATTGCAGTCCTTGCCTTCCTTGATTTTGGTGCTGATTACCCATGTAATACATAAATTTTGGGTTCGATGGACATTCTTCGAACAAATATCCTTCCCTACAATAGACACAAGCTACATTTTCAACTTGATTCATTGGCTGAGCTGTAAAACTATTAAACCCATTAGTGGTAAAATTTTTAAGCATTGATGATATTGATGATACCTAAGATGCAAGTGAAGTAAGAGCATCCACTTCATGTACTCCAACGACTTGTCTTCTTAAAGTTGCTCAATTGGTTGGCCATTGATAATTGTTGCCGGAAATCCTCTCAATGATTTCATAAGCCTCATTATAAGACTTAGAAAGGAGAGCATCATTAGTAGAAGCGTCTACTACCATCCTCGTGTGTGCGCTAAAACCATTATAAAACGTCTCAAGTTGGATACAATGTGGGATTCCGTTATGAGGGCACTTCTGTAATAATTCTTTGTTCCTTTCCCACGCCTCATACAAAGACTCATCATCCATTTTTTGGAAAGTAGTGATCTCATTCCTCAACTTAGCATTCTTGCTAGGCAGGAAATACTTAATAAGGAATCTTTCTACTAACTCTTGCCATATAGAAATTGAATTTGGTGGCAATGAGTTCAACCAGGCTCAAGCTCTGTCCCTTAACGAATATGGGAACAGCTTCAATCATAATGCATCTTAGGGTACTCCGGCTAACTTGAAAGAATCGCTCACCTCCATAAGAAATATTAAGTTCAGATGAGGATCTTCGATAGGCATTCCACTGAATTGGCCCATTGTCGAAGCATCTGGACATGATTGGCTCCAACTCGAATTGTTTTGCCTAAATTTTGAGTCTTCTAATACCCGAATTAAGATCATGAAACACTGGCACGACATACTATCTTAAAGCTCTATCCCTATCATCAACAATAAGGATAGGATTTTGAGTAGGGTTTGCTCCGTTTCCTTGATTCAGATTTTTGAAATTCATCTCTTCGGTCAATACTCATAAACACCTGAAATAATTACAGAAAAATTAATTGAGGTTAAAATGAATAGAAAAATAAACCAAAATGCAAAACTAACAAATTCACAAATAATGACTTTTTAAAACAATCCCTGACAACGGCGACAAAAACTTGGAACTACAGAAATGTGAAAGTGTACACAGTCACAACAAGTAATAAAGTGACAAGTAAATGTCGAGTTATCGCACCCATAGGGACTGTTAAATAATTATTTATGGATGTAATTTAAAACACTTTGGTGAAGAAAAATATTTTTTTGAAGAAGTGATTAAACCAAAAAACAAAGTAAAATAAATAAAATAAAATAAAGTTCCAATGCATGATTTCAAAAGATGATTTCATCAAGATGGCATAATTGCTTTAGATTAATTACATTTCTTAACTTAGAATTATTAAACTCATGTTTATGTTGTTACAAATAAATTCACAAGAACTCGGTAATTTTCTAACTTATGAACATACTTACCTACCAAAATCCATTTATCTCTTGACTATATCTCTATGTCAATTCAACCAATAAAATAGATTTTACTAAGAAAATGTGTTAATGCACATACATACTTATGAAATTCAAATAATCTCTTATACATGTCTCTATGCCATTTCAAACAATTAATTCAATCTCATAAGCACATAAAAGATTACGTGAGGTAACAATGTATTTCTACCTTGAAACAATTTAATCACAATAATCTTGCAAGTTATGCAAGGCAAATGAATCGTTAAATACCGTTGCTAATTTAAGCTTCAGCTACCTTAGATGATTAAACATATATTAATTAAGTATTGTGTCAATTAATTACAATTTCAATTTGTTTAAATAATTAATTCATTAGTCACCTTACAATTGTAATGCACTAATAACTTAGTCATGGTTTTACTTAATCAAACATCTTACCGAGGCCTATAACAACACAAACACAATTTTAATAAATTAAGTAGGCGAAATGCAATCAACCTAACACGAATTAAATTTAAGTCATATCGATTAAATTAAACATTTCAACATCACAAATATTCATAGACATGTTCATAATAACAACAACAAAAATTAAGAGGATAGGGAACAAGAATCAAATCTGGTGTTTCTCCATGGCTTGACTGGTTTGCTCTACTCTTCCTTCTCTCTGCTTGTTCTTGTCAAACCGAGGCTGCTATGAACACTTTAATGTTGTTCCAAATCGTGGATGAATGACTCTTTTTCAAGAGGTGAAATCGACAAGAGAATAAAGAAAAATGGATGGGAAATGAAGAGAGAAAATTGAGAGAAGAGAAGAGATGAGAAAGTTGAGGTGTGTCTCAAATGAGCTGCCAATGGGGGTTTTTATAGGTTGAGAGGGCTTCTAAAAATAGCCAAAATCATCAGCCAAAGAGTCCCCCTTTGGCCGGCTATACATGTGGCAAGTTTGAAGTTTTCAAACTTGCTATATTAAGGTAGGGGCAAATCTAGAAAGGCACAAATAGTGGAGGGGTTTGTTTGCAATTTGAAAAAGGTTTCAAGGGCCATTTTGCAAGTTAATTAATCAGTCAAGCAAGCTAATTGCATCAGCATGTGGGACGGTTTTGAGCTGCCCAGTACTCAGTCGGTTCGCTTTTCTCGATTCAGTTCAACTGGGCTACTTTTCATAATTAATTAATAATAATTTATTTAACCCAAATTAAATTGGATATAAATTAAAATTAATTATATTATGAATTAATAAACATAATTTGGACTGTCTTACGCTACAAACTTAATTCGCCTTGAACTTCAAAATTGTTTCTTGATTTTCCGCAAATTGTTATATATTTTTCTACAAGAATTTTACCGAACTTGCATTTATTTCAGTTAAAAAGGGCATAAAAAAATATGTATATTTTTGTGTTTCCATGTTGCGAATTCTTGTCAGCTTGTGTGAGCAGCACTGTGTAGCTACGTCATGACCGTTAGCTTGTGTGAGCAGACCCGATGATAGCTCGAGATTTAGCATTATATGAGATATGAGATTGAGATAGCTTCAGCTATGTATTGGCTCTTGGGGTGTGAGATTTTCGAGTATCTGATAGTTTTTCAAATGGTTCAACGAGTATATCAAAGATATGAAATGGTTAGAAATAGTTACGTATCAGTACATTTATGTATGGAAACTATATGAACATTGAACCTATGAAAGTTGTGAGTTCATGATTACTTGTGTGATTGAATACATATTAATATTATGATTTAATGATTTTGACGTCTATTATGTTCATACTACATGAATTTTGAATGAATGGTGAGCTTTACCTATTAACTATATGAGCTTACTAAGCTTTATAGCTTACTTTGTTTACTTTTCCTTATTTTATAGTGTTTATCAAAGCTTGCTCGGATTTGGGAATCGTCGGAGATGCTATCACTTTGGTACTTTTGAACTTATGTATTTGGTTATATGGCATGTATAGGAGTTATGGTCATTTTGGTATATGTTAGTAATGAATTTAGCCATTTGAGTTGGCTTGTAAATGATGAATGTTTTTTTATGTGTATAGCCATGTGATTTGCCTTATTTTGGTAAGTTTGGTGATGTATGTATATATCTAAAAAAGGCCTTTTGATATGTTGTGTGATATTTTCATTTATATACTTGTGGTGAATTGGTATTTGGAGTATTAAATGATTGAATTTGAGACTGGTATGTTTGTGATTTTAGGTAAAATAATGCTTAATTGAAATTGACCATATTGATGATTTGAGAATGTAGATTTTGTATATTTTGAATTGGCATAATTTGATATAATGAGTCATATAGTTCTTGGTATGCAAATAGCATGAATTAGGATTGGTTAAGATTGGTTTGAATTCCTATTTATGCCATGTTATATGTCTTTTGATTTGGTATAGGTGAATGAAATTTGGGTAAGAAAGATGGCTTGCCAAATAGCCTAATTTTTGTCCACACGGGCAGAGACACGGACGTGTTTCTCAGCCGTGTATGACACATAGTCAGGAGACACGGCCGTGTGTCCCCTGGTGCTTATTTAAAAACCAAGTCAATATGTTCCACACGGCCTAGCACATGGGCGTGTGACTTGGCCATGTGGCATAAGTCAGTATACCCTACAGGTTTGGCATAGCCTAGCACACGGCCTGACACACGGGCTTGTGTGGCCATTTAGAAGGGCACAGGGGCTAGCCACATGGGCATGTGTGTTGGCCGTGTGACCCAAGTCAGAGAGTTATACGGGGTCGAACATAGGCTGGGACACAGCCATGTGATCTCATTTTGAATGTCCACACGGCCTGTGACACGGGCGTTTCTTTGGCCGTGTAAGACACACGGCCGGGCCACACGGATGTGTCTCGCCTGTATATTGTAAAATTTTCCAAGTATCCAAAAATTTCCTGAGTTGTCGATTTAGTCCCGAACCGCTTCTAATGCATGATATGGGCCTTGTAGGCTCGTATTAGGGACTTTATGAATGTTTGTGAATGATTCATATTTGGAATTGGAAAATGTATGTGAAATATATGATTGATTATGAAATAAGTCCAGTAATGCTCTGTAACCCTATTCTAGCAACGGATACGGGTTAGGGGGTATTACAAGAACCATATGGTATCAATTCAAGACACCTAAAACAAGTGAATAATTGCATCATTTCTTCCATTTCAAAATATATACCAATTCCAAACATACTAAACAAACCATATACTTTATTTAACATTAATTAGAAAAACTTCCAAAATGACCATTTACAATACAAAACCAAGTCAAAGTTAGGTACATGTCATTTATCGAAAACAAGGGAACTATACAAACAGTGTTGAGTGAAGTGTCGTTGTTTGGATGTTGGATCACTTCTCGTGCTCTTTGAGATCTACTAATACCTGCACACAGAATAAACAAACTGTACGTTGAGTGATAAAGCTTAGTGGTACTTTCATGATTCAAGTCAATAACATTACAATTAATATAAATTAATACAATTCAATATATAATTAGTCATAACCATTTCATTTCCACCTATTCATGTCAAATTCTTAAATTCATTTATTTCCACAATTAGCAAATTTAAATAAACATATCATGTTAAAATTCTACCTTCAATAATGCATACATTTCCATTTCAATTCATAACATGACTATATCAATATCTCATTTCTGTATCGTATCTATTTATTCGTTTTGTTTCCATGTCAGCCCTTCAGGCTCGTATAATCCAATTTGTGTAATCTTTTACATGCTATCATTTCCCACATTTCACATATGTACAAAGTATATCAAATTCAATCTCATTTCATTTTAATAATGATATAACCACTTCATGTTTTAGAAACCCCTATTAAGCCAGGATGGGTTTAAGACGGATACATAGGTCTATTACTCTGTCATCCCAGGTTGTCTGACAATGATAACTATTAGAATATGTACATTCTACCACCTCGAGCTGCCCAACAATGATAGTTTATAATCATTTGCCTAACCCTATGGCAAGCTACCTATTCCAATTTTACCCAAACAACTAATAGGGTAACCAATGTTTCAATTTCATATTATGAATTGATTCAATATTGTAGTTCCATACCATTTCCATCAACAATTAATATCACATATCACATTTCATTTAACAATTCATATCATACTCATTTCTACTATGCTTATATCAATTCACAATCTGAGCATTCAATACTGTCACACAATTCATTTCAAGACAAGTAATAGTGTTACCTTAAAAGTTAATATGCATCAAACATGTATATATATGTATATAAATGGAATGATCTCGAATCATAAAAGTAAAAACCGACATGCTCATTGTGACACCCCTAATCCGTAACTGTCGCGGGAATAGGATTAAGAGGCATTACCGATCAATACACCTCAATCACATACATTTAAACATTCATAATCAAAATCCATTCATCTCAATCATAATTTCCCTTCTAAGGTCCTACGAGACCTTAAAACATGCTTATCAAACATACCAATTCATCGTCTATAAATCACACCAAAATTTACCATTCCTCAAGTATTGTTTCATCAACTAATAACTAACCAAAAGAGCATCGATACAACCATTTCAAGAAAGCCAACACTTAGGACATTATATACATCACATATATCATTCATTAAACATATAATTCAAACCAACTCAAATGGCCAAATACATGCCAACAGTTACAAGCCAAAATCTCATGGCTAATATCATAATTCAAGACATACCAAAATGACACTAGCCTATACATGCCATATACCATATATACAAAACTTCAAAAGTACCAATGAGTTGATCGATAATGAGATGACATATTCCCGACAATCCTTGAGTCTGAGTTAGCTTCGATAATCTATAAAACACAAGCACATAACACACAGCAAGCTTCATAGCTTAGTAAGTTCGTACCAAAAATACTCAATAGTTCATAATATATATAAATCATCAATTAATAGATACTTAGTAGTTCTCTTATCATCATTCAATTCTAATCCATAACCATTTATCGTGTATATACAAATTCATCAAGCTTCATACACATAGTATCAACTACCACATAGGTATTGCACGTACCTATACTTTCTCGTATTTATATTTATTTCATTCTCACCTCTTTGTTTAATATGTTAAATCATTCGGAGATCTTTCAATGCTCTAAGAACTTGCACACTTAGTGCATAAATGATTAGCCGAAGCTAAAATGATATCACACACTTAGTGCCATCACACTAGACCGAAGCTATCTCGGTATCGCACACTTAGTGCCACATAAAGCTGAAACTATTCTAATTCGCACACTAACTGCTCTATATAGCCGAAGCTATCTCGAAACACACACTAAGTGCCAAATATAGCAGATTTGTCGTCGTACGCATTCATAGTCGCATATATACAATTTATGCATTATTAAAGCATCAAAAACATAATTGTAACAATGTTTACCACATACAAACTTACCTCGTACTCAGAATTGATGAATCGGATCGATTATTCGATAACCTTCGATTTTCCACAATCTAAATCCGAGTTCCTTTTTTCTTGATCTATGTACAATCAAATTTAACTCATTTATTCATAAACACATTCAATTTCATCCACAAACGCATATTTGGGAATTTTTGCACTTTAGCCCCAAAAGTTACACATTTATTCAATTTAGTCCCTATTTCATAAATACACAAAATTCACAAAAGTTGACAAAACCCTTGCTTGTTTGAATTCTATATAGGTCCCTAGTAGCCCATATTTTTCATTTGTTTCACAATTTAACCATTCAATTTACACTTTTCACAATTTAATCCCTAATAGGCATTTTTACTAAAAATCACTTTACAAAACATAATAATCTATTAACAAATACTCATTTTCCATCATCAAACATTCAAGAACTCAAGAATTCATCAATGGAAACTTTCAAATCATCAAAACTTTCAAAATTTTAGGCATGGGATGGCTAGTACACGAAGCAACAATCACAAAAACGTAAAAATCATTAAAAACCGAGCTCAAAACACTTGCCAATTAAGCTCCCAATTGGCCGAACCCTAAAATGAATTTAATATTTTCTTCTTCCACCACATTCAGCCAAAGAAACATGAAATGAAGCTTAATTTTTAACTTTATTTTATTTAATTTAACTTATTTATAAAATGACATATTTACCCTTAATGAATAACATTAAAATTCAACTAACTATAGGCATAAATGTCCATCCATTAATCCAATGGTTTAATAACATCATAAGGACTTCCATCTTTTAATTTCATAGCAATCAAGCACTTTTAACATATAGAATGCAACTTTTGCATTTTACGCGATTTAGTCCTTTTATCAAATTGAGCTATTAAATGATAAAATTAGCTCATGAAATTTTCACACATATGCATTCACATGCTGTAAACACCAAAAATAGTATTAAAATAATTTTACGACCTCGTATTTATGGTCCCAAAACCACTGTTCCAATTTAGCTAAAAAAAGGGGCTGTTACACTTATCACTTGTCTATGACTCTCGTCTTTCCCTTCTCTTACGATGGATCGGTGTCGTCTTTAACTACATTTGATGATTTAATAATAGATTTACATCCAATTAGCATTCAAATACATAACCTAACATATTTTTCATTTTATTCAATTTAGTCCCTATACTTGGGATATACATATTTTTCAATATCTAACATTGAATCGAAATATGATTTCACTTTCTTCCATTATGGACCCTATACTTTCTATTCATAGCATAATCTCATGATAGGTTTTCAATTTATTCAATTTAGTCCCTAGTGTTACACAGTTATCTAACAAGTTTTATTCAATTTATAATTCAATCCTTTTTAAAATCTAAGCTTATTAACTGTCAATTTCTTCAAATTAAGCCCTAAATAATCAATTTCTCTGTAATGGCATGATACATGCACGAGTGGGGTGAAATTGTAACCTCCCTAACCCAGCCTAGATATTATGGCAGAATTGTGAAGACCACATTAGCCACCTATGTGACTAAATATAACCCTACCGTTCTTTGAAAAACCTTAGTTACTCTCTTATAAGAAAAATCGCAGTTTGCACTTGTTAATTGAAAAATGTCCATTGATTAAGTCAACCGCCCTTATGTTTTTTCATATGCGATAGCGTGGTTTTAGAAAATAAACTACGCGTTGTTTCTCTCAACAAAAACCTTATCATCTTTTATTGTAGCGAAAAACCTAGTTTATGACAAATTTAACGTTAAGCCAAAAATCACGTATTGTCTAATTTCAAAGTGAGCATTAAAACCAAATTAATGTGTTGAGTATGCATGCATGAAAAACGCAAATCAAAGTAAAACCCAAACCACAGTCCAAATAAATTTTACAGTCCAAAAAATAAATAAATATAAATAAAACTAATGCAAAATAAATAATTAGTCTGAAGTCCATCGTATGTCCGCGTATTGTGTCTAACCCTAGTCTTGAACATTATCTGAGATGTTTGAAACTATGGGGGTGAGCTAAACTAGCTTAGTGTGAGTTGAAACAGTAAGAACATTGAATTATTCATACAAATAACAATCAATAATTTAATGCAACATAAAACGTAGCATAAAACATTATTATTCGAATGTTTCATGGTCATAATACAATGCAAAATGATTTCCTACCCAATCATCCGCAACACACCATGAGTTCCCCAAAACCCATCTACCAATCTCCTAACATTGTAAGCTGAGCTCGATACGGTTAAACCACTATTATAAATAATGCAATTATACCATTAATCATTATGCAATATAATTGCCATTCTCCTGATTACTCTCGGTGCAGTGCACTGACAATATTAATGTAGACTTAATCTGTCTCCATTACTCCACGAAACTCCTTGTCATCCACAATCCGACCCCATGCACATGCATTATGTCATACAAGATACAAATAAGATCATGTTTTCATTATAATCACATTTTAGTGGCATGATTTACACGCCTTCATTATCATTCATTTTCATACAATGGTGACACTTATCAAGCATTCCATTTCATAATCAATTTGATGACATTCTAACATGCCTCAACTTCATAACCATTTCATAAACAATTTTTCTAGTGCATGTATAGCAGACTTTCATTCAGTACATTTCATGGCAATTCACTAAAGCATACAATTGAAGCATTCTCTCATTTCTTTAATATAGTAGTACACATCAAACATACAACCAGAAATCATTACATATTCTAATCATCCATGTCACTTCATACTAAAACCCACCATACGATTAATCGGTCAACCATACTAATTAGGAAGCATTCGTTTAGCTAAGGCTCAAAACGTACCTGATTTCACCATCTTAAAATCACTTACTTAGCCTTTTTAATAAGTCTGACCAGCAAGCTTAAATTTCATTTTAAACACTAAAAATATGATATAAACACTCAAGTTTACAGATTAGAACCCACACCTTAATTTCACACAACCTAAGTTAAAATAATGAATTTATCGAGTTAAGATACTGTGAAACCAATCTTAAAACACTCTCCAAAGTATTAGCCAAATTATTGTTACAACAACTAACTTTCAGATCCAAATCAACTAGACTACTTACACTGATTCAGTACGAAACGTGTGTGCGGACGACAATCAACTTTACTGGTGGTCCATGGTATTTAAAACAGCGCCAAACACAATAAAATAATAAAAAATAAGTAGCTAATCAGCCATTTAAAACCTTAATTCAATCAACTAACACATTCCCTACTAAAAAATAGAAACCACACATTAACAACTGCACTTAGGCTTCCCGATTTGTCAAATCTAAGACGCCAAATGAAGGAAGATCGAGTATTCTTAAATCATACATGATTAAAGGCTGATTAGGATAGGATAAGATAGATTTGAACTTGATGGAAAATACTAGACAAAATTATGAAAAAAATCAGAAGCTCCTCGTGGCATAATTAAGAGCGGCACACCCCCACAATTAGCCACAAAAGGGGCAGTTTTGCAAAACACGAAGGGAGTTTGTTTAAAAGTTGATTCAAGACTATCATTAGAATTGAAAAATAGTAAAAATCAAGGCTAGAAAAGTAGTATATTTTACTGAAAAAGTCTCATATCGTCGATCAATAAAAAGGAAAACTTTATGGGTAACAACCACCACTGGCGGCGACGGTTGTTGGGATAATTTTGGGTAGTTTAAAAGGGATATATGGCTGGAAATCATTTTTTTGGGGGATAATAACCATACAAAACCAAAATTTTTAGATCTGATTTTGAAAAAAAAACGATAGGAAAACAAAATAGAAAAATAAGAGAATTAGGCACTTGCTTTAGAAAGGTAAAGGGGTGGCAATAGAGATCTTTGTGGCTGCAATAAAGGCCAATTTTTGAGTGGTTCAAGAGACTATTTAAAGGTTGGAAAAAATAGTGAAATAATAGAAAAAAGGGAGGAGGAAAAATGTCCAAAACTAGCACCAATGGAGGAGGGAAGGACAACAAGGAAAAAGGAGCTTGGTGGGCGACATAGTGGAGGAAAATGGAGAATATTGAAATAAGGAGAAAAGAGAAGAGGAAGGGATGGCTAGGGATGGAAAAGGAATTACTAATGGCTAAAAATTAAATAAAAAAATGATTATACCTAGGTTAATAGGAGTAGGCAATACAAAAATAGGTAAATGGAGAGAAAATTAGCAAAGTTAAGCTCTTTTGCAAAAGAAGGGAATTGAACTCGAGACCTTGAGCTAATTACACTGTCTCCTCATTTTCTTTTTAACAACTAAGCCAATGGATCATTCTTGATACAATTTTATATTCTTTAAACCAAAAATTTGGGATGTTACAGAAATTTATTAAATTCTATTCACCAAAGTTGCCAATTTTCAAGTATGAAAAATCAGTCAACTTGCGACGACTTTTTGGATAGGATCCATGCATTTTTGGGTTGAGATGTCTTCATAGTGTTTGAAGATCTATCTCTTAATGAAGACTGTGTAAAGCTTAGGTTTGTGCAAGTGTACACAGTTATTATCAAGTAATAAAGTAAGTAAAAGAATTATCGTCTCCATAGGGATTGTGTATGTTAATCAATTAATTGTAAAATTAAAGTTAACAATTTTGGTGATAAAAACACAATATTTTGAGTGATGATGTTTAAGCTAAATTAAATTATCCAAATTTAAGAGGGTCCATAATTCAATTTAATCTAAATGCAAAGTATGAAATGAAATGTATGATATTAGTTTAGCAACAAAAACACAAAATTCAACAATCAATAACATGAATAGGCTAGGATAATTACACTATTCAACTTAGTTTATTTTTCTCATTCATAATAGTGTTCGAAAAACATTCCATGAAAACTCGTCTTTCTTAAGTTTGGAAACCAAATTATGTCCTTTAGAACTCTTTTACTTAGTGAAATATGCATTTTACTGACCATATTAAACTAAAGGTTTCTTATAATTCATGTGAAGTAATAAGGACAGATCAGGTTTGAAACAATTTAATCACATAAATCTAAAAACTATGCAAGATAATAGAGCTTGTCAGAGTTATTATGAACCTTTAATTTAGACATATCAAGATCTAAATTAAGCATGCACTTTTCAATTATTGTGTGCATTAGCCATTGTCCGGTCAGGATCGCTCAACTAATTCAAATGTATCCAATCACATATGAATGAAGTACATGCTTGAATTTAATTTAAAACATGATCGATTAAGGCACAAAAACTATAAACATGATTTAAACAAACTTTATTAAATAAATGCAATCATCCTAGCTCAACAGGTTTTAGCTACCATTGTTGATGACAAGATCATAAAACACAATGCAAACATGATTAAATCAAAATAACAAAGTAAAGAAGCATAAACTCTATTCAAATTGGTAGTCTCACGAACTTCAAATGGAGATGTTTTCCTCTAGTCCTTGTGTTGCTCTTTTGCTAATGACTTCTCAAGGTGGTCGGCCAAGAGACAACCTTATCACGATTTTGCTATCTAAAGTGTAAGGCATGGAAAGAATGAAGAAAATGAGAGAATGAAAAAATGAATGGATGATGGATGATGGATGATTTTTAGGGATAAAGGGATGAATGAAAAGGTGAGAGGAGTGTGGTATTTATACTTGAGGTTGGCAACTGAATTTACTAAAAATGGTGTCAAAGATCCCTTGGTTCTCTCTCATTAATGGCCGGCCATAACAAGTGGAAATGAGGGTGAGTTTTTTGTTTGATTTAAGCATAGAATCATGCTAAATTTAGACATGGGGTGGATGGTTTCTTAAGAAATCTTCATGTACTGATTTTTAATGATTTTCACAATGTAGGGAGCTCCAAATAATTGTCCCAAAGCTGATTTTTGGGCAGCCGAAGGCTTGTGCCAAATTTGGGCTTGACTCCCCCCTGTTGGATAGTTTCATGACCTAACAAATAACCAGACATGTCCACCTTGTAACATCACTTTAACTGGGTCAAATTAACATCCTTATGACCCAATTTTACATGGTTTTGCCATCCAAGTTGGGTGCATTTGTTCATGTCCATACAAGAATTGTACTGAGCTCCATATTCTATCACCTCATGGTCCTACTGCATTATTAAAGCATAACACATTAATAAATTACACGAAAAAGATTTAATTTATGCACAAAATTCATATAATAAAGCACAAATTTTCATATTTCATAAATTCATGTCCATGATTGAGATTTAAGCGAAATTCACTAACTTCATTGACAAATGCTCGAGATTAATGTTATTTTTAAGTAAAAATGTGGTAAAATGACTAGAAAAACCCTATACAATAAAAATGTGGTAAAATTACTAGAAAAACCCTATACAATTTAGAGTTTTCAGATTGCGAGAGAAAAATTTCTAGACAGGATTATTACGGAAATTACACGTTTTGGGCTTGTAAATCGAGTTTAAATCATATTGGGTTCGGTTTATTGGCTAAATTTTTGTTATATATGAGACCAATATTGTATTTATTAGGTCTTATTATTTCATTATTTATTTATTCCAAAATTTTACGTTATTTAGGAATTTTATGTTTCCTAGTCAACAAGAAGGTTTAGTTTAAAACTACTTCTTATTTAGATTAATTAGAGTTTTAGTATACTTGAGAGTTTTATTTGGATGTGCTTAGCTAGCCTATATAAAGGCCTCTTCATTGTTACACAATTCATTATTCATTTAGCAACTTTTCTCTTTTGAGTTAATAAAATTCTTTTTGAGTTTTTTCTCTTCAAGAATTTCTCTTGAGTTTTTTTTTACGAAGAGTTTTAACAATCTTTCTAGATTGTGGGGATCATCTAGAGCCTTAAGCTAAATCCATGACTTGGACAAACTTGCAATCCTATTCCACATGCGCCCTTATCATTTGGTATTATTTTCTTAGGCGTTTTGAGTGTTATTTTTTATAAACTGATTTCTAGCAAAACAACCTCAAAGCAATTTTTTACCAAGAAAGTTTTTAGAAAAAAATATTTTTCAATGGGTAAACAATTTCCAAAAAATCTAAATTTCACATACCGATTCTTGGTACTATATTGGAATATAAAAAAATATTTCCCACAAAAAAATGATCAAAAAAGTAAAAAAATAGAAAAATAAGAAAAATAAAGAAGAATTAAAAAATATTTTTGGGCTAAATTTCATGTCAAATTTTTTTAGATAAGATCTACATTATTTTAGGAGGCTTCGGTTTAAATTTAGTGATTTTTGTAAATCGAGAACACCTCAAATGAAGTTTTTCAAGTTTCTTCATTATTTTTCGGGTTTTTAAGTTTCAATGATTTCCATTTACTCTTAGCCTTGGTTTTTTTTTCTTTTTATTTTTTCTTTACACATTCTAACACCTTATTATTTCTTGTGTTAGTAGGTTTAAGTGAATTGCACATTCCTTCCTTTCAGCACAATTCTTTGGTGTCTAGCCGATTTTGGCCTCCTAGTGCCATTAGGTTTGTTTTACTAGTTTGATTCTCGCACAAGATTAATTTTTACCTCATTGAGAGTTTGATTTTATTTTTGAGTGCATAATGGTGAGGTTTTCTTACTTTTTTCTTTTCTTAGGTGTTGTGTTCTTTTCAGGATTTCATAATGACTCATGATATTCATAACAACAAAAGAAGTGATAATAGTAGTGAAAGTCCATCAGTTATGATGAAATACCTTGTTGGTTTTGCGACGAATGATAAATTTGATACTATGATCGAAAAGTTGTAAAGAGATTAAGAGGTTCAAGATGCTCGAGGTTAGCAATGAGACACTATTCTAAACATGATCAACATCAATTTGGCTCATCTAAGTGCCCAAATTGAGCGTTGGAATCGTAATTGGGGAGATGAGGCCAAATTGAGCGTTGGAATCGTAATTGGGGAGATGAGGATTATTAGCCTCGTCTTCATGCAAATAATTTTAGACATGTACCTAGCACAAATGATGAGAATTTGATCAATAATGATCATGGATAGTCTCTTTGGCTGAACCAAAGTTCTCTATTTGAAAATTGTGGAATAAATTACCCAGAAGCTTCGTGTGATGGGAAAGTTGAGCGTAAATTAGTATGTCAATTCAAGAGAAGATGGTCAAACAAAAGAAGGAGTACGATTGATCTCTTACCTATTGTACAATGTTAAAGGTGTAGTTCAAATGATCATGAGGGTTTTTTTATTCCCAATTCAACATCCAACCAGCGAGGAAAGTAAGTATGACTTTGTATCTTTTGTTGACTCTTACTCTAGTGGAAAAGAGATCTGTGATGGCGAACTTTGTGAAGCAAAAAAAAATGATAGTTAGAATATTTTCCTTGAATCTATGGAGTTAGATGAGATACAAACGTCATGTTCTCCTATTTAGATGTTTTGTACCGAATTGAATATCCATAATACTTGTGAAGGGATATGAGAACTGAGGAAAATCATGTGAAAAGAAAGACCCTTGAGTGATAAAAATCTACTTGATGGTCCACTTTTGGACAGTGAAAGTATAAACGAGGTAAAATTAGAGAGTTCTCAAGTTGGAAAAGGAAATGTAAAACAAGAAAATGCCCATGGAAGAGTGAGGAATGATTATGTTTTCACTAAACTTGAATTTGTCTAGTGGACTTGTTTCTTTCTTTAAAGAACTTGTTAATCCTTTGAGAGGAGATCAGTTAACCCAATAAACCTATGGTAAATATGTTTTCTTATTCAATCAAAGGTAAGATTCAAGGATGAATCTTTCTGAAGAAATGGGAAAAATACATGCACGCATGGGGTAAAATTATTAAATTCCATGCACTGAATTTGCCAATTTTTAAGTTTGAAAATTGGTCAAATTGTGATGACTTTTTGGATGGGATCCAGACATTTTTTGGTTCAATGTCTCATAATGTTTGAAGATCTATCTCTTATCTTCGAAACGCACTTTGAATCTTTCTATTTCGAGTTTATGAGCTCAAGTTATGATAGTTTTAGTGAAGGTTACGCCAGCAGAATTTCTAGAAGATATTGTCATGAAAATTAAGAGTTTTGAGCTTTTAATTCGAGTTTAAACTATATTGGTCTGATTTTTAGGCTTAAGTTTTATTATATATGAGTCCAAAATTGTATTTTTTAGGTCTTATGATTTCATTAATTATTAATTCCGAATTTTAGATATTTTTAAGTATTTTAAGTTATTTAAGAGTTTTATGTTTCTTAATCAACAAGAATTAGATTAATTAGAGTTTTACTATACTTGAAAGTTTTATTTGGATGTACTTAGTATAAAAGTCTCTTCATTGTTACACACTTCATTATTCATTCAACAAATTTTCTCTTTTGAGTTAACAAAATTCTCTTTGAGTTTTTCTCTTCAAGAATTTCTCTTGAGTTTTCTTTATGAAGAGTTTTAACAATCTTTTTAGATTGTGGGGATCATTGTAAACACCCTTTTTTGTCTGAGCCCAATTGGAGGTCCATTTGTTCCCTTTAAATTTTTATTCTCTCTTTGGGTGAGTTCGAAGCCCACCCAATTTTGGTCAATTTGAGGACTTTGTCTTTATCTTTTTTTTCTTTTTCTTTTCTTTTGGGTCCATCAATGGCCCAAAATATTATTATCATTACTACTACTATTATTATGAAAAAAAATTAAAAAAAAAACAAGATTGAAAAGCAATATATATAGATGAAATGAAATGAAAGAAGAAAAAAAAAAGGAGGCTTTTCATATTTTGTTCTTAAAAAAATAAAAAAAAAAAACAATAACAACAACAAGCATTATATTAAAAAAAACAATAACAACAACGAGCATTATATTTCTTTTTTTTCTTTTCTTTATATATATATATATCTTGAAGAATTGGGTTTGGGCTCTAATGAAGGGGATGCCACCAGAACGTCAGTCTTCCACCCCCTAGGAGCCACAAAATCCCTCTTTTTTTCCTTCCCTTTCTAAAATAAAAGTTTTTTTCTTAAAAAAGGTTTGATCTTGGAAAAATTTTTGATTTAAAAAAAAGCAGTTTAGATTTTAAAAATAAAATATATTTTTTAGTCATTTTAAAGGAAAGTTTAAATTTTTAAAATAAAGTTTTCATTTTTTCAACTATTTCAAAATAAAAGCTTTATTCTTTAAGAAAAGTAGTGATTTTAAAAAAAATAAAGAGAGTTTACATTTTTAAAAATAAAAATATGTTTTTTAGTCATTTTAAAGGAAAGTTTAAATTTTTATAACAAAGTTTTGATTTTTTCAACAATTTTGAAATAAAAGCTTTTATCTTTAAGAAAAGTAGTGATTTTTTAAAAGAGAAAGTTTAGAATTTAAAAATAAAAATATGTGTTTTTAGTCATTTTAAAGGAAATTTTAAATTTTAAACTAAAGTTTTGATCTTTTCAACTATTTCTAAATAAAGCATTGATTTTTAAGAAAAGTAGTGATTTTTTTTTAAAAAAAACTTTGATTTTAAAAAAAAAAATTCTGGCCACCGTATACGGCAGCTCCACCACCAGAAGCCAAAGAGCCGTTGGACTCTTCGGTGATGAAGCCACGGCCAACATAGGAAGATAAAGAGTTTTTTTTTTGAAAAAAAAGGTTAAAATGAAAGAATGAATAGATTTTAAATAGGTGCCAAAATGGATAAATTATTCCCACCCCTTACTTTTTAAATTTACGAAAAATACGCTATTTTTTACAATACCACCCTCACTCTCTAGCCTATTTACACCTGTGAAAAATAAAATAGAATAAAATAAATAAAAATAAAGAACACATAAATTTTACGTGGAAACCCTTTCGGGAAAAAAACCACGGGCAGAGGAGAAGAAAATTCACTATGTCGAAAAATTTTTACTCAAATACAAGAGGAATAGACTATGTCTATTTATAGGCTTGCAAAGCCATATTCTAGTAGGATTGAAACACCTTATCCTAATCAATATAAAATAGATGGAGTTTAATAAGGTTTAAAACCTTATTCTAAAATAAAATAAAAGAAGTCTAGTTCTATATGGATTTTACTTTTATTTTATTTTCCATCGTATTTTATTTAAATAAGAATTTGGGTCACTTAATTCTAACAATCTCCACCTTGACACAAATTCTCAATGAACAAGTTCTTCATCGCGAACTTTCAATAAACAAGTTCTTCACCTCTTCCAAAAACCCCTTAAGGGTTTAACTTCAACAATGAACACCAACCAAGTCTAAGCAATGCTCAAACTTGGTTATAGGAAGTGACTTAGTCATCATATCTGCAGGATTTTCATGAGTGCTAATTTTGCTCACAACAATATCACCACGAGCAATAATATCACGAACAAAATGATACCGAATATCAATGTGTTTTGTTCTCTCATGAAACATTTGATCTTTTGTAAGAAAGATGGCACTGATTGTCACAAAATCTCGTGCTGATTTGAAGGTCTTCATTGAGTTCACTAAATAGTCCCTTCAACCAAATAGCTTCTTTACAAGCCTCAAGAATCGCCATGTACTCAGCTTCATTGGTAGACAAAGCGATCGTAGTTTGCAAAGTGGCTTTCCAACTAATTGCACAACCTCCGATTGTAAAGACGTAACTCGTGAGAGATCTTCTTCTATCAAGGTCTCCAGCAAAATCAGCATCAACATACCCTATAACTCCATCTTTAGTTCTTCCAAACTGTAAGCAAACATTAGTAGTGCCTCGTAAGTATCTTAAAATCCACTGAACTGCTTTCCAGTGTTCTTTACCAAGATTCGCCATGTATCTGCTAACTGCACTGACTGCATATGATAAATCTGGACGTGAACAAACCATAGCATACATGAGAGATCCTACTGCACTAGAGTATGGAACATGTGACATGTACTCAATCTCATTATCGATTGAGGAGATAAGGCCGATGAAAGTCCGAAATGGTCGCTAAAGGAGTACTAACGAGCTTAGCACTCTGCATATTGAACCTGCAAAGAACTTTCTCAATGTACCCCTTCTGACTTAGGTACAATTTACTTGCTTTTCTATCTCTGAGAATCTCCATACCAAGTATCTTCTTTGCTGGTCCTAAATCTTTCATCTCAAATTCTTCACTTAGTTGGGCTTTAACCTTTCTTATCTCTCTTTATCTTTTGTCGCTATCAACATGTCATCAACATAAAGAAGTAGATACACAAAAGAACCATCACTGCTTTTTCTTAAAGTAGACACAACTGTCAAAACTACTTCTTTTGAAATCATGAGAAGTCATAAAGGAATCAAACCTCTTGTACCACTTGTCTTGGTGATCTGCTTTCAAACCGTAAAGGGACTTTTTCAGAAGCAAACATAGTCCTCTTTTTCGAGACTATAAAACCCTCTCGGTTGTTGCATGTAAATATCTTCCTCAAGTTCTCCATGCAAAATGCGCTTTTACATCTAACCGCTCAAGCTCCAAATCATGCATGGCCACAATACCAAGCAAAGCTCGAATCGAACTATGCTTAACAATTGGAGAGAACACATCTGTGAAGTCCACTCCTGGAATTTGATCAGAACCCTTTGCAACAAGCCTTGCTTTATATCCGGGTTCTTCAACTCCCGGAGTCCCTTCTTTCTTTTAAACACCCATTTACAACGAATGTGCTTTTTACCTTTAGAAAGTTTTACAAGATCCCATGTTCTGCTTTTTGTGGAGTGATTCCATCTCCTCTTGCATAGCAAACATCCACTTTTACGAGTCTTCACGACTAATCGCCTCGAATAATTAAATGGCTCTTGATTCGCATCTATATCTTCACCACATTTAAAGCATAAGCAACTAGATCAACCTCGGCATACTTCTTTGGAGGTTTAATTTCTCTTCTTGTCCTGTTTTTGGCGATAGAGTATTGCGGTGAAGAAGCAACTCTATTCTCAATTTTTGTACGGGCTTGAGGAGTTGATTCAGATTAACGATGCTCCACCGCTTTTGGTTTTCTTTATTGGAAGAGTCTTTAAGAGATAAGTTAGGTAGCATAGCGCTTTCATCAAAAACAACATCTCTGCTAATCACAACTTTTCTATTTTCAGACACCATAACTTATAGCCTTTTACACCACTTTATAACCAAGAAAACGCATTTAATGGATCTCGGTTCCAATTTTCCATTATCAACATGAGCATACGCAGACACCCAAAAATCTTTAAATCGAATAATTAGCGGGATTACGGACCATACCTCTTGTGGAGTCTTTTCTCAATGGCAACGGATGGAGATCGGTTGATCAAAAACATGCAAGATGAGGTCGTCGCCCAAAATGACTTCGGTAAGTTGGCATTTGACAACATACATCGAACCTTCTCCATGATCGCTTCGTTCATTCGCTCGCAACGCCGCTTTTCTTTGTGGAGTATGACGAATCGTCAAGTGTCTCATGATCCTTCGACTTGCACAATCTATTAAACTCATCGAATGTAACTCTAAGCCATTGTGCATGCGGAGGTATTTTATCTATTTTCCGTCTGCTTTTCAATCATAATTTTCCAAGACTTAAATGTGGAAAACACATCGCTTTTCTACTTCGGAAGAACGCCCAAACTTTTCTCGGAAAAATCATCAATAAAGGTTAGCATATAATTAGCTCCACCTCTCGAAGGCACTCGGGCGGCCCCACGATCGAATGGATATACTCCAACGTTTCCTTCGTGTTATGGATTCCTCTAGTGAATCGAACTCTCTTTGCTTCCCAAAACACAAGTGCTCACGAAATTCAGTTTGCAAATTCCTTGCCCATTAAGAAGTCCTCTTTTGCTTAATTCTGCCATGCCATTCTCACTCATATGCCCTAGGCGCATATGCCAAAGTTTAGTAATATCATCATTTGACAAGGAAGAGGAAGCGACAGCTGCATCACCAGTAACAGTAGAACCCTGTAAAACATATAACTTGGCAATATTTCTTTGCCCTTTCATCACAACAAGGGACCCTTTGGAAATCTTTAAAACCCCACTTTCACTGTGTATCTGCACTTTTGAATCAAGAGTACTCAACGAAATTAAATTTCTTTTCAATTCGAACATGCCGCACGTCACTAAGTGTTCTGACAACTCCATCAAACATCTTAACTTTAATTGTTCCAACACCGCGATTTTACATGAAGCATTATTTCCCATCAAAACAACACCTTCAGACATCGTTTCATAAGTTGTAAACCAATCCCGATTGGGACTCATGTGGAAGGTGCAACTGAATCAAGTATCCACTCTCGCTTACTTTAGAATCATTGATGAAGCAACTAGAAGTTCACCATCGCTGTAGTCTTCTACAACATCGCCTTCACCGAATTTTCCGGCTGTTTTCCTTTTGATTCGCAGCCTCCTTTTAATCTTATTTTGTAGCTTATAGCACTCAGATTTAATGTGCCCTTTCTTCTTGCGAAGTTGCAAGTTTTACCTCTGCTTGAAGATTTCGATCTACCCTTAGATTTACCACGAGGATTCCGCTCTGTGTTCTACCACGATCATCATCAACATTCCGGTCTTGTCTCCCACGAACAATGAGACCCTCTCCCGAGAGTTGGGTTTAACCACAAGATGCTTCATCTTATCATACGAGGTTAAAGAATCATAAACCTCATCAACTGTGAGAGACTCGCGGCTATATAAAATCGTGTCTCTAAAGGTTGAATAAGACGGGGCAACGAACAAAGTAGAATCAACCCTAGATCTTCCTTATCATATCGAACCTCCATGGCCTCCAAGTTTGAGAGAATTTCTTTAAACACCTGTTAAGTGTTCGTGTACGACGCACCTTCCTCCAAACGATGAGCATAAAGACGCCGCTTCATATGCAACTTGCTTGTTAGAGTTTTCGACATACATATTTGTTCTAGCCTCTTCCATAATACAATGCGCTTTTCTCTTTCATCACATCCTCGCAAAATTTCGTTGGACAAATGCGATGTAATTGTGTTAATGCCTTTCGATCCTTACGCTTCTTCTCTTCATCTGTTAATGTCGAAGGCATCTTATCTATCCTAGCAGGGCATCCTCTAGATCCATCTGCAAGAACGCTTGCATCTTAATTTGCCACAACGCAAATCTGGTGTTGCGATCCAACAATGAATTTCATACTTCAAAGACGCCATTACCGTGATCGAGATGAATAACCCTAAGCTCGATACCAATTTGTGAAAAATAAAATAGAATAAAATAAATAAAAATAAAGAACACATAAATTTTACGTGGAAACCCTTTCGGAAAAAAACCACGGGCGAGAGGAGAAGAAAATTCACTATGTCGAAAAATTTTTACTCAAATACAAGAGGAATAGACTATGTCTATTTATAGGCTTGCAAAGCCATATTCTAGTAGGATTGAAACACCTTATCCTAATCAATATAAAATAGATGGAGTTTAATAAGGTTTAAAACCTTATTCTAAAATAAAATAAAAGAAGTCTAGTTCTATATGGATTTTACTTTTATTTTATTTTCCATCGTATTTTATTTAAATAAGAATTTGGGTCACTTAATTCTAACAACACCCATAACCCTTTTGTTTATTCAAACCTTTGATTTAATCCGAATTTTCAAAATTAAAAGCAAATTAATCGCTACATCAGTTCTCTGTCTTCCACATTTTGTATCTTTTAGTCCTAAAATTAAGCTATGTCATTTTGTTTCCATCTTTAATAAATTATTTACACTTATATATTCTCTTTCATTTGCATTTATACCTTATATATTTAATTTCAATTATGCACTTTATTTTAATATTTTATATTTATTCACACTTTTTAAATGTTCATGTAGCAAATGCTACCGTGTATGCTATGGAAGGCTTACCACCCAAGGGCTAACCCTTTGTAAAAGAGAATACATCCCTATGGATGTCGTATTTAAGCCTTGGGTCCCCCGTGCATTAGAGTCAGTCGTAAGCCAGCATGTAATGACCATTTTAAATGTGAAGCCTAGACATAAGAGCCGTACCTTACCCCTCATAATAATACCCTATAGGACCTCATGAGCTTTTATTCGTATGTTTTGTGTTTGAATTTGTTTGCAATGTTTTATGATTTAATTTCATATTTTTTTTCCATTTAACTTTTTTGTTTTTTTTTTCTGACTTTGTTTTTCTTGTGCATTTTTCTCTCCATGGCATAATTCATGCATCATTTAAATACCTAGGGCACAGAGTCAAATAGCTAGAATGTCAGAGGATACTTAGATACCTTTTTCTCTCCATGGCATATTCGATATGAACACACTTTAAGAAGATTCAGTTGTTTAACAATGGTAGTTGTTGACCCATTACTCACATCGCCATGTACTATAGGAAAATGACTGCTTACTCCAAAGATGAGAAATTACTAATGCACATATTTTAAGACAATCTAACCGAATTTGTGTCTAGCTGGTACGTAATGTTAGACAGGAGTCGGATCCAAACTCGGGGAGAGCTTGCACAACATTTATTGCTCAATACAAGCATATTGTAGGCATGGCCCTAGATCGTTTGACTCTGCATAACATGGGAAAGAAGTCAAATGAGAGTTTTAAGAAATACGCACAATGGTGGAGGGATCTGGCATCACAAGTATAGCCCTCGCTCATGAAAAAGAAGACCACTGTTTTGTTTGTTGGTACGCGAAAAGGCATATACTACGACAGTATGGTAGAAAATACCTCTAAGACTTCCAAGAATATGGTATTATCTGGAGAAATGATAGAGAATGCATTGAAGCCGGGCAAAATAGATGATCCTTTCAGCACGAAGAGTGGTGTCACTAGGAAGAAAAAGGAAGCAGAAACGCAAATAATCAGACCTAGTGAATTCCCATACTCTTACTTTTCATACTCGAGCCCAATACCTCCACGCCCCTAATACCTGGCTATAAATGCTACCAATACTTCACTTTTTGTGTATCGTCCACTTGTACCCGAAACAAATCCCCTCAGGTTAACTATGCCAACCCGGTCCCCACAGACCCAAGCTTTAGTAAGGCCACCACAGGAGAGGTTTATCTCTGATCCAATTCTCATCTTTTACGAGGAAATTTTTTTTATTCTAGTAGAAAAGTACCTCATTGTACCTACACACAAGGAACCAATGCAACTGCTACTTGTAAAGCGGTATGATGCCAATGCTCGATATGAGTATCACTCTGGCAATCCAGGTCATACCATCAAGAACTTCTTAGCGCTAAAATATAAGGTACAAGATCTTATAAGGGCGGGAAAGATAAATTTCCAGTGAGAGAATAGACTAGCTGTTAATAGGAATCCGTTACCAAACCACGATCAAACAGTTAATGATATAACTGAAGACAAGAGCCTTCAAAAGAGAAAAGTGGAAGAAATGATAACCCCATTCGAACTACTCTTTGACATCTTGAGAAAGTCAAATCTAATTCAGGCTGAGCAACCCAGGTCTGTAATGGGAATTGATATGGATCAAATCTATAAATTCTACCAAGGAGCTCGAGGACACTCTATCCAAGGTTGCCCAATGTTTACGGAACATATGCAGTGTCTCTTGGATTCTTTCTAGCTAGAGATATGGGAGGGTGTTAAGACCAATGAGATAAACATGTTAGATGTGAAACCTATCACCATCGTATATGGAAAGAAAACCCCCATTGGAAAATAGTCACATCAAAGGCCATACAGGATGATATGTTAGTCATTAGGGTTCTCGGCCTTTTTAAGTATGGAGATGACTAACGAGTTCCTTAGAGATATGATTATGAGTTGGTAGGATCCAATGCCTCCAACATCTCAAGACTCAGTGGCATAACTCGAAACGGGCGTTGCTACAAGCCAAACACGGTGGGGAAAGAACCCCGTGGTAAGGAAATGATTTCAAAAATCAACCAAAAATTAGTGATAAAGAAGTCGATAAGAAATGAAGGAGGACCAAAAGGAAGAAGTCAAGAATGATAAAGTTAACAAATTTTTGCGTTTGATAAATCACAGCGAGTATAGCATGGTCGAGCAGTTGAACAAAACACCAGTAAGAAATCATTTTCTATCACTACTTTTGAACTCAAATCCACACAGGGAGGCTCTTGTACGAGTTCTAAAACAAGCTTATGTCACTCACAATGAAACAATAGATAATGCAGTCACTTAGCAAGGAGAATTTTGGCCCTAAATTACATATCTTTCAGTGATGATGAAATACCCCCAGATGGAAGAGGAAGTACCAAGGCACTACAGATCTCAGTAAAGTGTAAAGCCTATTCCGTGGCTAGGGTCCTAATTGACAATAGGTTATTGATCAATGTCCTACATTTTCCAACATAGTCCAAACTACCTGTGGACACCTCGTTCATGGTATTGATCCCTTTAGTGGTGTGAGCTTTTGATGGAACCAAAAGAAGCGTAATTAGCAAAATAGAGATTCCCTTGTTGGTAGGAGCCATTAATTTATTTATTCGCTTTCAGGTGATAGATATAATTCCTTCTTACATTATGTTGTTGGGATGCCCCTGGATTCATTCGGCGAGGGTGGTACCATCGTCCTTGCATTGAAGATTGAAATTTGTAGTCGATCAAAATTTATGCATCGTACGAGGCAAAGAGGACTTGTTGGTACTAGCTTACCAAATTCTTCTTTCATAGAAGTGGATAATGATGAAATGGAGAGTTCTTTCCAGACCTTTGAGGTGGCCACTGCATCTTACATGGTAGAGGAAATGCGAGCCCCTAAGCCTCATGTGCCATGAACATCAAACATGTTATTTGCCAAGACAGGAGGGAAGGGTTGGAAAATCCACTTAGGTTTGGGAAAAGACTTACAAGGTATCTCATAACTCATTTTTTTCTGACCAAGAAGGATACAAGAGGCTTAGGATATTAGCCTACAATGGAGGATGTCGAAAGGATGTGTAAAGAAAGGAGAGCAAAGAGGTTGTCCCACATGGCTAGAAAGTAGGTAGTGGAACCTCCTTTAATTTGTCCTCCACTATTTGAGACCTTTTACTTAGTGGGATTTGAGCTCCAGGAAAGGACCCCAGTCAGGTCAGTGATTAACAGAGATGTCGTGGATCTAAACATGATTGGCGATAGGGTGCCAATGTTAAGAGACTTGGTTCGTTACAACCCTTCTGCCTTGGACATCTGGTAGCTCATATGGTAATCTTCTATTTTTGAGTCCTCCAAGATGTAATCATTTTTAAGAGTTTTTATATCAAAGTTTAATATCGTTCAGTTAATTTAATTTCCTTCAAAAGATCTATGTAAAATTGTTTTCTCTTTAATGAAATCATATTTGGATCATGTCCCTAGTCACTTTTATTCATTCAATCATTTTCATTCATATACCAATATACATACTCATAATTATTTTAGGGATATACATCATGAATTGATAAATGATCCAAATGACATATTTGAATCAAATTTTCATAATTATGTTCACTATAACGATCATGAGATAGAAGAGGAGTAAATTGGACCAGAGGAGTTTTTTAGGCTAGTTGAACAAGAAAAGAAGTTTATAGAACCCCACTTGGAAGGAATAATCAATCTAGGTGATGATGAAGTAAGGAAGAAAATTAGGATTGGAACCACTCTCATGCCAGAGCAAAGTCAATTATTGAAGGATCTACACACCGAGTTCTCAAATGTGTTTGCATGGTCATACCAAGATATGCCAGGTTTGGACACCAATATAGTGGAACACATGCTACCTCTGAAATCATATTGCAAGCCTCCAGAAGTTGAGAAGGATGAAACTTGAGATGATGTTGAAGATTAAAGAAGAGGTTAAGAAATAATTTGATGCGGGATTTCTGGAAGTACCTAAATACCTAGAGTGAGTGGTGAATATTGTACTAGTGCCTAAAAAGGATGGGATAGTCAGAATGTGCGTCAATTACAAAGATTTGATCAGAGCTAGCCCCAAAGACAATTTTTTGTTACCTCATATAGACACATTGGTGGATAACACTGCTAAACATTATGTTTCTCTTTCATAGATGGATTCTCGAGGTATAATCAAGTCAAAATGGTGAGGGCGAACATGGAAAAGGCCACATTCATCATGACCTGGGGAACTTTTTGTTATAGGGTCATGCCATTTCATCTAAAAAATGTTAGGGCAATGTATCAACGAGCAATGGTGACACCATTTCATGACATGATTCATAAAGATATTGCAGTTTATGTTGACGATATGATAGCAAAGTCTGCTATGGAGTAAAGTCATGTGAAAAACCTCCGCAAACTATTTGAAAGATTGAGGAAATACAAATTGATATTCAATCCAGCAAAATGTACTTTTGGGGTAAAGTCAGGGAAGCTATTGGGTTTTTTTGTGAGTGAACGGGGATTTGAACTAGATCCAAACAAGGTTCGAGCAATTCAAGATTTGACACCCCTTAAAACTTAAAAGAAAGTAAAAGGTTCTTTGGGATGGTTAAATTACGTGTCTTGTTTCATCTCACAGTTGACGGATAAATGTGATCCTATCTTCAAGATATTACATAAGGATAGTGATAAGGAATGGATTGAAGATTGTGAGAAAGTGTTCGAGAAAGTACAAGAGTATTTGGCTAAGCTACAAATTTTGATTCCTCCAGTGCTAGGAAGACCTTTGATTTTGTATTTGGTAGTGCTGGATAATTCTATCGATTATGTTTTGGGGCAACAAGACGCAATCTATTATGTAAACAAAGGCAATACATGTTGTATCACACCACCTTCCTTATCGCAAAATTAGACCCTTTAAAGTACATTTTTGAGAAGTCATCATTGTCAAGTAGAGTTGCTCATTGGCAAGTGGTATTGTCTAAGTATGACATCGTCTACATGCCTCAAAAGGCTATAAAAGAAAGCATAGTCGTGAAATTTCTAGCAGATCACGCGAAAGAGGAATATGAGCCCATGAGTTTTGATTTCCCAGATGAAGAGATCATGACAATTTTGAAGCACAAAGAAGAAATTTGGAGGGTGTATTTCGATGGAGCATCCAACATGATTGAACATGGGATTGGGGCAGTACTAATCTCCCTAAGTGGCCAGTATTTTCCCGCTATAACTAAGCTGGTCTTCACTTGTATGAACAATGTAGTTGAATACAAGGCACAGATTTTGGCACTTTAGTTCACCATTGAGAAAAAAATTAGGGTGTTAAAAGTTTTTGGTGACTTAGTGTTAGTTGTTTACTAATTAAGAGGAGAATGGGAAACAAGGGATTCCAAACTGATTCACGGTCAAACATATGTGCATGGACTATTCAAAGAGTTTGATGATGTCTAATTTTATCATTTGCTAAGAGACAAAAACCAGTTAGCAGATGCATTAGGTACTCTAGCTACCATGTTCAAAATAGGATCTGAAATAGAAGTGCAACCTATATAGCTAAGGGTCAAGGACTCATCGACCCACTGCGCGGGAGTAAAATTGAGAACGGATGGGAAACCATTGTATGTTGACTTTAAGCAGTATTTGCAATACCAGTAATATCTAGATTCCACCTCAGAAAATGATAAACGAATAATGAAGAGGCTGGCTATGGGTTTCTTCTTTGACGGTGAGCTTTGATATAAAAGAGGACGTGACCAAACCCTATTAAGATGTGTTGACATAGAAGAGGTGAATCAGATCATGAAGGAAATCCATGATGGAGTATGTGGGGCACTTAGTAACGGACATATGATGGCAAGGCAAATCATAAGGGCTGGATATTTCTGATTGACGTTGGAACGAGATTGTTTAAATTATGTTCAGAAATGTCATAAATGCTAGATTTATGCAGACAATATTAACGCTCATTCTAGTAATTTTCATGTCTTGGCGCCTCCTTAGCTGTTCTACATGTGGGGTATGGATGCCATTGGCCCCATCACACTAAAAGCATCAAATGGGCATCGCTACATTTTTGTAGTAATTGATTATTTTACCAAGTCAGTCGAAGTCACTTCATATGCCAATTTAACTCGACCAGTGATTTGTAAATTTCTATAAAAAAGGTCATTTTCGATGCAGTTTACTAGAAAGAATCATCTTAGATAATGCCAATAACTTGAACAATGCCTTGATAGAAGAGGTTTGCACACAATTTAAGATCAAGCATCACAACTCTGCACCATATCCTCCAAAAATGAATGGGGGCAATCGAGGCCACAAACAAGAATATCAAGAAGATCATTTCCAAGACAATATAAACTTATAAGGATTAGCATGAGAAACTCCCTTTTGCTCTCCATGCATACCGCACATCAGTGAGGATTTTTACTGGAGCTACTCTGTTTTCGTTAGTGTATGGCATGGATGTTGTTTTACCTATCGAGGTGTAAACCCATCTTTACGAATGTTGAGAGAGGTGCGACTAGAGGTGGTCAAATAGGTGCAAGAGAGATATGAGCAGTTGAATTTAATTGAGGAAAAAAGATTAGCAGCTTTATGTCATGGCCAGTTGTATCAGCAAAGAATGATGAAGGCCTATAATAAGAAGGTGAGACCAACGCAGTTCAGAGAAGAGGATCTAGTATTGAAGAAGATTCTGCCATAAGTTAATGATCATCTGGGAAAATGGACGCCAAAATGGAAGGGACCGTATGTGGTGAAGAAAGCTTTCTCTGGTGAAGCATTGATTCTTTCTGAAATGGACAGAGACAAGATGTCGAACCCTGTAAATTCTGATGCAGTGAAAAAATAATTTGCTTATAAACTAAGGTTGATTATTCTTAAAGAGCTATTCCCATTAAGTAATATCGGCTTTTTCTGTTTTGTTTTTCTTTCTGCATCACATTTGAAGTTACGATTTGATTTGGAATCTTGCATTCTCCTGAAGGTTAATTACTTAATAAGTCAGTCATGTTCAAAGTGATGAATGCCATTTTTGAAATATGCTTCACTTGAAGAAAATTCCATCCTCTGATAACCACTTTAGGCCATCTTGTTTGTTTAAAATTGACCCTTGCCAAAGCATCACTTGTAACAGCCCGTTTTTAGTGAAACCAGAGCAATGGCTTCGGGACCACAAATTTGAAGTTGAAAATTTCATTTTATTATTTTTTTATTTCCTACAGCATGATAGTAGTACCGTCTAAAAATTTCGTTAAGAAATTTTACCGTTTATATGCTCAATTTGATAAAAATGACTAAATCGCATAAAATGCAAAAGTTGAAGGTATTAAATAGCTATAGATCATAAAAGTGGAAGTCCTTAAATGGTAATTAGACCATAAATAGTGATAGTGGATGTACATGGCTCAGCATTTGTGTAAATTGTGATGTTTTAAAAGGTTAATTTTGTAATTAAGTAAATTAAACTAATTTGATAAAAGAAAACATGAAATTAAAACATTATCTTCTTCATTTTCTAACCTAAAGAACCGACCACTATAGAAAAAAAAAGGAGAAGGTTTCGACTAGGCTATTTTCCTTGCATTCTAAGTGATTTTTGTCCCATTTTAATTTTTTTCTATGTTTTCGGGTTCGTTGTAGCTTAATCTAGCTACCCCAGTGACTAATTTGTGAAACTGTTAAACTATTAGGGTTTTACCGTTGATGAACATGCTTGAGTTTTGAAGTTTGATGATAGAAAATGGATGGTTGTTGTTAGATAAACAATTTTTGTAAATGAATTTTTAGTGAAATTTTCAAATAGGGACTAAATTGAAAAATAGGAAATATTACATGGTGAAATTGTGAAATAATTGAAGTATAGTGCATGTAAGGACCTATTTGATACTCAGCTATAGTGGGTTGTGGTGAAATTGTGTAAATTTATATTTTTATGAACTAGGGACTAAATTGCAAAGAAATAAAAATATAGGGGCAAAATGGTAATTTTTCCAAAAATATTTTTTGGATTAAATTGAATGAGAAATATATTAAATTGAATTAAATTTATCCGTATAGATCAAAATAGACCTCGTACGAAGTTAGATCGAGGCTAAAAGAAAATCTCATACTAATCACCTCCGTATCTACGTATACTCATCGAGGTAAGTTCGTGTAATTAAATTGAGTATTTATATGTTTTAAGTGCACTATATATATTTGATTTTTATAATTTTCACATCGACAATGTACGGCGATTTAATGAGTCCCATTTGAACCTTACGAATTCGTACAATACAAATGACATGGCATTATGGTTACCAGTTTAGTTGTGGTCTTGCATGTGTTGCGGACACACCACAGCTCGTATAAACTTATCGATTCTCAGCTCGTGAGAGCTTACTAATTCTCAGTTCGTATGAGCTTATGATTTATAGCTCGTGAGAGCATACCGATTCATAGCTCGTATGAGCATACATGTACAGGAATTGACAGATTTTAGTTTAGCACATTATGTGTGTTCTATCCCGAGTATCCAACGACATTCTAAATGGTTCAACGGAAATGTTCTGTTATGAGATGATATGAGTTCGATACGAAAAATTATAGGTATATACATGAAATACATGGAAATGATATTACATGATATATTGAAAAATGAAATGGATGATACACGTATATGAAACTTGCTTAGTGGTTATGTTCATCCATGTTATTGGCTACTATATGTGTTTTACATGGATAACATGTTGGTGAATATGTGCTTAAGCATTTGGTCAAATTGAGTTGGGATATGCTATGTTTACTTACCTAAATTGTGACTAAATGGTAAGTTAAATTCTATGTCACGAACTTACTAAGCTTAAATGCTTAATCCGTGTATTTTCTGTATTGTAGTGAATTGGAAGATCGTTCGATTTAGAAGTTTTTCGGAGCTATATCAAAGTATCCATCGGCTCTTTTGGTACTTTCAGTTTGTTTAATTTTGATTATAATGACATGTATAGGTTATTTTGGCTAATGTTGGCCTATATGCTTTATTGACAATTTGGTCATTTGTTTCGCTAGTGTTTTGGCACTTTGATGATAGCATAAGTCTAATATATGGTATGTAAATATTTGTTCTCTAATGGTTGGTGAATAACTTGGTTGGTTGAATTATGGAAGATGAAAGTTGTGGTATGAATATGCATATTGAATATGTACTTTGTGATAGGATGTAATTGTGGTAAATTGGTATTTTGGTAGAAATGATTTATATGGTCATTTGATTCTAGTTTTAGAATGGAGTTTTGGTACCAAATGATATGTTCTGTTAAATGATCTATATGGTAAGTTTTGGTGTAAATATACATATATGTTAGTTGATCAATTGGTTATATTGAACACATGATTAGTCATGTTTATAAGTTGTCATTTGAGATGCCTAAGGGTGTATTGGTTGTATGTGACCATACCATTTCTATAAAGCTTGATTATGCTTGTTTTTTGGATGCCTTATTATAGCTTGTGTTTATGTGGATTTTTGTTTGTAGGTTTATACCAAATTGGGTGAGAAATATAATTTGTAAAAAAACCTATTTTCATCCACATAGGCAGAGACACAGGCATGTGTCTCAGCCGTGTGTGACACATGGCCATCCCCTGTAGCTTTCAAAGGGTTGCAAGTCAGGCTGTTACACTGCCTAGCACATGGGCTTGTGAGGTTACTTCGAAGGGTACACAGCCCAGCATATGGGCATGTGGCTTGGCTTGTGCTAGGTTGTGTAACCAAGTCAGTAAGATACATGGGCTCAGACAAGGGCTATGACACGGTCGTGTCTCCCTAATTCAAATACCCACACAGTCTAAGACACAGGCATGTCTCTTGGCCGTGTGAGTCACACGGCTTGGCCACACGGCCATGTGACCCCTGCAGCTTTGAAATTTTCAATTTTTTCAAAAAATTCCTTGAGTTTTCGATTTAGTCCTGACTTGTTTCTAATGTGTTTTTGGGGCCTCGAGGGCTCATATAAAGGACAATATATATGATTTTGATCGGTTTTGATATGACTATTATTATGCTATGAAATGTTTGAAATTTCTGTCCGTTTTATTTGTAATCTCCGGTAATGCTCCTTAATCCTATTCTGGTGATGGTTCGGGTTAGGGTGTTATATTTATTAGTATCAGAGCTACGATTTAGTTGAGTCTCAAACTTAACATAGCGTGTAAGAGTCTAGCTATACATGCCATTATATAACCTGTGATAGTGTGATATCTCCTGACCATTTTAAAACATGTTTTCTTATAGTAATGATATCCAATCGAGCTGATTCCGATGAAGTAGAGAGAAACATTCAAGTCTTCATTCATGGAGTAGCTTTGAGCTAGGTGAGGCCCGTATCTGACAGCCGGGGACAAAAGGCTAAGGACGAATCCGATTGCTCAACAACCTTCACCCCTCCTGCTCCCCAACCGGTTCCCTTTGTTCTTCAACTTATGGAACCGATCCAAGTTAATAAGTGACCTGTTGATAAGATTCGTAAGTACGGGGTTGAATAATTCTGAGCTACTGCTGATGATGATCCCGAGAGAGCTGAATTCTTGTTAGAGAATACGATCAAGGTTTTTGATAAGCTATCCTGTACACTAGCTAAATGTGTTAGAATACGAGCAAGAATTTGTTAGATTGAGCAAATATGCTCGGGAGTGTATTCCGACTGAGACTACTATGTGTAAGAGATTCAAAGATGGTGGTGCGGTCGTTGAAAGCATAAAAAATATTCTATTTCCTACAAAATAATGAAAAAGAACAACAAAGGGGAAGTAGGGTTGAATCCTCGGGACTAGATTGCACGAATGCTTGTTTTTCAAAATCCTGGGTAGAATCGTACCCAAGAAAACCCGTGTTCCTAAAAAAATAAAAAAAGATAGAATTAAAAGTTTTGATCTGGAAAAATAAAATAAATACAGAATTGAAAGTTGAATTGAAATTGCGAAATTAAATAAATTGTGAAAATTAAAATGGAGAATATAAAAATAAACAGAGTTTGGGAAAAGAGATAGTTTCTTATGTGGCGAGATTCCAGCCTTCGGTTGTCTCGATTCACCTTGGATCCAATCCTCGGCTTTTAAGTGATCCTTCTCAAGCAGAATAAGCAAGTTATAGTGGAAGAGGACGCCTACAACCACTAGCTCCAAGAATTTAGACTTTAAGATTTGGCGAAACATGACTCTACCCAAAAATCACTTTTGTGGGACTATCTTCTCCTAGATCATCACTTCTCAATGGCGAATACCACGCCATTTTTTCTCTTGGACTCGTTAACCTCTGACGCAAAAAGCCAACGAACCGACTGTGCAACCTTCCCAAACCGTACAAAGCGGCAGTTCCTTGCACAAATTGAAAAAGATCACCTATTAAGGGACATGGACAGAAGCGTCAGCCTCGTAATGCGGAGAAGCGATGAATACCCTATTGAGAAGGCTAAGCGCGGATTCTAAGCCTCATGAACCTTTTTGGGAAATTTTGACAACCTTCGGCTAGATTAGATTTAGTGGCTCATGATTATTTGGGGAAAAGAAAATAAAAATAATGGAAAGGGGATTTTTTATTGAAATATGAAAAGAGCAAAAAGACTAAATTTATGTGGGAGAGAATGTTACAGCAAAAAGATGGACTAAATTTGTGTCACTTCATCCCCTATTTATAGTATTAAGAAACCTAGCCTATTCCTAATTAAATTCTAAAAGATAAATACAAATAAATAAATATAATTAAAGATACTTAAAGATAAATAAAAATAAATCCTAAAATTAAATCTAAATAATTATACTTAATAATTATCCTAATATAATTAAACATAAAATAGAGTCTTGTGCTATAAAATCTTTTCTTTTGCATTTTTGCCCCAAAAACCTTTCACACTTTGTATTTTCGGCACTACTTCTCTCCTACTTCGCATGTTGGCCCACTTCATCTCCAAATTCACGCTTTTCGCCCTTAAATTTACTTTTTCCTTCAATTTAGTCCCTAAAAGATAAAAGACCATAAAATAGCCCAAATTAGTAGGATCAAACTCAACATAAACATGCAATCAGCACATAAAATATGTCATTCTAGAGTATTATCAGATGGGTTAAACGAAGACATAAAGCTTCTGGTTGGACATCATGAGTTGAAAGAATTCGTTGTACTAGTTGACCAGGCATATAAGGCTGAAGAACTGAGTAAAGAGATAAGACGTGCAGATTTTAAAGCTACAGACTCGAGGAAGAGATCGGCTGGGAAGTCCTATCAGTCAGTATCAAAGAAATTAAAAGAGCATTACAACTGTTCTACTACATCTGTGGGATATTCTAGTAAAGACAGAGGTACCCGACGCTCTAGTCTTAAACCTTAGGCTACTTCTGTAGCGAGTGTAGGTAGTGTCAGATATGCCAAACCCGAGTGTAAACAATGTAACAAACCGTATTATGGTGAGTGTTGAACAAAGAATGGAGCATGTTTCAGGTGTGGTTCCCTAGACCACTATCTTAGAGATTGCGCAGAGAAATATGAGAAAGATAGAGCAACATAGTTGCGAGAGGTAAACCACCTCGTAATCCCAAAAATGTGTGTCGTAGCCATGGATTTTGATACGTGATATTCGTGACAGGTTTTAAAAATTTATAATTAATCGCTCTTGAAACTAACTATTATCACGATGAAGGCAAGTGTACCTATCGAACAGTAGTATAGCTTTAGTAAGACCGAATTGTCCAACCCAAAGGAACCAAGAGTACTAGTAATTACTTTTTTTTTATTATCTAGCCTAAAAATTAAGGGATTTGTTTATTAATTAAACTAAGGGTGCATAGAGAGAAAATTGGGGAAAGGCTTTTGGGAAAACTCGATTGATTAAGACAATACCTAAGGAAAAAATCCACCTAGACTTCACTTGTTATTTAACTCTAAATCAGACGATTTATTCATTTGACTTGATCCGTAGAAATCCCTAAGTTATATTATTATCTCTCTCGAGACTAATAATGTCTAACCCTAAGTTAATTAATTGAAATCTCTTTCTAATTAACACCTTAGTGTTGCATTAACTCGATCTATGGACTCTCTTATTAGGTTTCACCCTAATCCAGTAAAATCTTGTCACCCTATCTCTAGGCCTGCAATCAACTCCGCTTAATTACGACAAATTTACTCTTAGACAGGGACTTTTGCTCCTCTGAATAAGCGCATTAGCTTGAATCAATATCCTGGAATATTAAAACAAGAATTAAGTACACATAATTAAAAACAAGTCAAATATTTATCGTACAATGCAGATAATAATAACAAAATCCGTCTTAGGTTTCATTCCCCTTAGGTATTTAGGGGTTTTAGTTCACAATTATGAAAGAAAACATCTCAAAAGAATGAAGATAACAAAACATAAAGAAAACCTAAAACTCCTGAAGGAAATTGAAGGGAGATCTTCAGTTTTGAAGATGAATCCGGCTGCTAAGATGGATCAATCGGCTTTCCTTGAGTAATTCCTTGCCTCCTACTCTGTGTTCCTTTTCTAGTGACTCTTTAGGTGTTTAAATAGGCTTTAGAATGCCTACAAGCCTTCAAAAGTGGCCTTTTTCGAATAAGACTATACACAGGGGCACACTCGTGTGACACGCCCGTGTGCGATTGCTTTAGACCGTGGTCAAGGATGTGAAATTGGCACGGGCGTGTGGTCTACCCGTGTAAGTCGTGCTTCGATTCTACGAAGTGGACACGGTCGTGTGGACTACCCGTGTGAGGAAGTCTAGGCCGTGTTGATTTTTCATGTTGGCCCATTTTCTCTGTTTTCAGCTTGTTTCTCGTTCCTTTTACTCTCCTATGCTCACCTAAGTATAAAACATGAAATTAAAGGATTAGGAGCATCGAATTAATCAAATCTAAGGAGAAATCATCCATAAATGTGCTAAGCATGGGATAAAAATATGTATAATTTACGGTTTATCAAATATCCCCACACTTAAACGTTTGCTTGTCCTCAAGCAAAATCCTCAACTCACAATCAAAATAAATTCTTCTCAACTTATAAATCCTATCGATAATATCTCAAAATAAAGCATAAGTAATCATACATTGAGAATTCAACTAGAAAAACATCAAAGTTTCAAACATTCTAAGTTAAGCATTTTATCACGAAAGCATAGGTGTCTCCCCTCATTTAAGTGATTACCTTTGATTCAAAATGTCACAAAGCTTAACATCCTCACTAAAGATTCACTCAAATCACTCGAGGTGTTTTAAAGACAATAAATGAAGCACTCATTAGTCAATATGAAATGTTATTACCATAGGCTTGCATGAAAATCAAATCTCCACCACTATAAATTGAGATGATACGTTAATCAAAAGGTCTTTAGAGGGTTGTCAACAAGCTGAAAGAAAAGGTTAGAATCTAAATTGAATTGAAAAATTACCTAACTAGAAAAATAACTAATCATTAATTGAATACAAGTGAGCTTCAATTAACACTTAAGCTCAAAAAACAATGATAATTACTAAAATATTTGTATGTATTGTATTATTATTATTATTATTATTATTATTATTATTATTTAGGAACAAGTCAAATAACATAGGCTATCTATTAAAAATAAATCATAGCTAAGCAATTTATTCAAATCAAATCTCGACAAAAATAGGGATCAAATTAATTTAGAGGATTTCAAGAATAATGGGTTATGGGCTAATGTTGAGGGTAAATCAATGATTGGGTTGTTAGGCTCAAGGGGGTTCACTAAGGGTTAATTGTGAAGGTAGCTTTTATGGAGTGAGTGGGTTAAACCCAAGTGCCTTTATCATCTCGACATATCAAATCAAATGGTGTAGTCTTGACATGCATAATTAAGCAAGTTCTAGAATGACAATTCAATATTGACGCACTTAAAGCAATAATAAAAGTGAGCATGAAAGAAATAATAAATTCTCTAAAGGCTCAAGGTCTCACAAAAATTATGGCTTTTTGATGTTTAAACATGTGAATTTCAACTCAAGATAATACCTAAACTTGGGGAAACAACCTAAAAATTTTTAATTCTCAAAAATCAACTTTATCATGCTTGATTCTCTAATTCCTTAAAGTTTGAATAGTCAATGCATAAATGCCTATGTTTTAATTCAAGACATATTAATAGAAAATCACAAATCAATCAAAATTCATTCTAATAATTATATGAGAAGATCAAATGAGAAAAAGACAAAATTCAGGGATTTTTTTTATAATGATATAAAAGACCCCCTCACACTTAAGATGTACATTGCCCTCAATGTACAAAGTTAGATTTGCGATGGTATAGATATAAGATCATAAGATAGGGAGAGAATTGAAACTTCCTGAATGATGAATGGACTCCTTGATTTGGAGTTATGGAGAATAATCGGCCAAGGCAATAATGAGATTGGAAGAGGATACTCTGTTGGTGGTAGAGGTTGGTTCCACAACCACAGTGTCCAGTGAAGAAGTTATCATGGTAGTCGGGTAGGACATGGCAGTCGTGGAAAACCTTTTTCAGCTTTGGTGCTCTTTATAATTGTGATAGAATCATGAACTTCTCTTAGGAAATATAAAAAAACATAGTTACTCGTAAAGAAATAGCCGAATAAAATTTATAAAATCTCAAGAAAAGATAAAAATAGTATTAAAGGAAAATAAAAATTAATTTCAACATATAAAAAAAGATAAAAAAATAAAAATAAAAATAGGTGGTTATAAAAAAATTGGGGCACACGGCCGTGGGGCACGCTCGTGTGCCCTCATTTCAGGCCGTGCATTTTGTGGTTTTCAAAATTGGGCGCATTGGTGCACACGACCATGTTGATCAGCCGTGTCATTCTTCGTTCACTGATCCCATGCCCGTGTAAGAGGCGCACGCCAGTGCTGTTTTGACAGGCTCGACCACGATCAGTGGGCACAGACGTGTTGCACACCTATGTTAATTTTGCAAAATTGCCCATGGCCATGTCGCACGACCGTGGCAGCTTATCAAATCTCGTGTTGGGGAAACATTTTTGCTCTATTTTCACACGGCCATGTTGCCTCCCGTGGTACGGGCACACTTGTGTGCCTGGCCGTGTGGTTCTGGAAATCCTGTGTTTAGTGACTCAGTTAGTGAATTAAATGTTAAAAACTAAAATTTAAAGAAGTTAACACCGTTAGTGCTCAGGTTGCCTCCTGAGAAGCGTTTATTTATAGTTTAAGCTCAACTCCACCTTGTGGGTATATTTAGATGACTTCGTGAAGCCGTAGCTCCTCTTTATCGTCTTTGAAATTCTCATTGTTATAAAGTTTGAGACGATGTCTATTTACCTTAAAAGTGCCTTGTGATGGATGACTTACCTCTACTGTGCCATATGGAAACACAGTTTGAACTACGAAAGGACCTGACCATCTGATTTAAGCTTTCCAGGAAACAATTTGAGCCTCGAGTTGTATAACAAGACAAGATCTCCAACTTCAAATTGTCTTTGTTGCTTCAAACGAGGGTCATGGCGGTGCTTCGTTGCTTCCTTGTATAGGCGCAAATTTTCATACGCATTGGCTCGCCACTCATCTAACTTGTTCAACTGCATCAACTTGTTTTCACCTGCAAGTTTGGGATCAAGATTTAGAAATTTTATAGCCCAGAATGCCTTGTGTTCTAACTCAAACGGTAGATGACAACTTTTCTCGTAAACAAGTCTGTAAGGGGATGTTCCTATGGGGGTCTTAAAAGTAGTTCTATAAGCCTATAAAGCATCATCTACTTTCATCGCCCAGTCTTTCCTGTTTGACTCTATTGTCTTTTCTAGAATATGTTTGAGCTCTCGGTTTGCTACTTCGACTTGTCCACTAGCTTGAGGATGATAAGGGGTGGCTGTTCTGGGATGAACTCCGTATTTCTTAAGGGTCTTATCAAATTGGGCGTTACAAAAAATGAGTTCCTTTATCATTGATAATTGCTTTAGGGGTTCCAAATCGAGAGAAGAGTTTCTTAAGGAATCGTACTACCACTCCAGCATTATTAGTAGGTAAAGCTTGGGCTTCCACCCATTTAAACATATAATCAACGACAACTAATATGTATTTATTCTCGAATGAGCTGGGGAATGGACCCATGAAGTTGATACCCCGAACGTCAAATATTTCACATGAGAGCATATATATCTTGGGCATTTCATCACGTTTGGAGATATTACCTGTCCTTTGGCATTTGTCACAAGAAGTAACATACCTGTTGGCATCTTTGAATAGAGTGGGCCAATAAAAACCTGATTCGAGTATTTTATGTGCGGTCTTATTTCCACTGTAATGTCCTCCAGTCAATCCTAAGTGGCAATGTTACAAGATCTTCAATGCTTCTGTCTTTGTAACGCATCACCTAATGACTTGATCTACGCATATATGAAAAAGGAAAGGGTCTTCCCAAAAGTAGTTTTTCACATCAGTAAAGAATTATTTCTTTTGCTGATGTGTCAACCCTTTTGGGGTAATGTTAGTGGCTAAAAAGTTTGCAATGTCAGCAAACCAAGGTACCTCAGAATCAGATATAGCAAAAAATTGTTCTTCAGGGAATGAATCATTTGTTTCAACTTCGTCTAGCTCTTTGGTGCTTGAATTTTCAAGCCTAGAAAGATCATCAGCCGCGAGATTTTTGACTCTTTTCTTATCTTTAATCTCCCAGTCGAATTCCTGTAATAACAAAATCCATCGGATGAGTCGAGGTTTTGCATCAGTCTTAGTTAAAAGGCAGCGAAGAGCAGAATGGTCAGTATAAACGACAACTTTAGACAAAATTAGATATGGCCTAAATTTATCGAATGCAAAAACCACAGCCAGCAGCTCTTTCTCCGTGGTGGTGTAGTTTTCCTGTGCGGCTGTCAAAGTTTTACTAGCATAATAGATAGGTTGAAAATGCTTATCTCTTCGTTGTCCCAAAACTGCACCTACTGTAAAATCACTTGCATCGCACATTAGTTCAAAAGGTGAATTTCAATCAAGTGCAATTATAATTGGAGCTTTAGTCAATTTATCCTTTAAAGTATTAAATGCTTCTAAACATTCCTGATTAAAATTAAAAGGCACATCTTTTTCTAGTAATTTAGTCAAAGGCTTAGCTATTTTAGAAAAGTCTTTAATGAATCTTCTATAAAACCCAACATGTCCTAAAAAGCTTCTAATAGCTTTAACCAAATTGGGAGGAGGTAGTTTCTCAATGACTTCAATTTTAGATTTATCAACCTCAATCCCTTTACTAGAAATTTTATATCCTAACACAATACCTTCTTGAGCCATAAAATAACATTTTTCCTAGTTAAGTACAAGATTTGTCTCCTCACATCTTATTAAGACTTGTTTTCAATTTTTAAGGCAAAGATGGAAAGAATTACCAAAAACCGAGAAATCATTCATAAATAACTCCATGATATCTTCTACGAGTTCATCAAAGGTGGCCATCATGCAACGCTGAAAAGTAGCAAGAGCATTACATAATCCAAAAGGCATTCTACGATAAGCAAACGTACTATATGGACATGTAAATGTCAACTTTTCTTGATCTTCAGGAGCTATTGGGATTTGAAAATATCCAGAGAGTCCGTCTAAAAAGCAGTAGTACATGTGTCCTGACAATCTTTCCAACATTTGGTCAATGAATGGAAGGGGGAAGTGATCTTTTCTTGTGGCATCATTTAGCTTCCTATAATCAATGCAAACTCTCCAAACTGTAACTGCCCTTGTTGGGATTAATTCATTCTTCTCATTGGTTACAATAGTCATGCCTTCTTTCTTAGGAACAACCTGCACTGGACTTACCCAAGAATTGTCAGAAATAGGATAAATAATTCTAGCATCTAGGAGTTTAATTACCTCAGCTTTAACAACTTCCTTCATGTTGGGATTCAGTCGTCTTTGGGCTTGCACACATAGCTTATATTCGTCTTCCATTAAAATTTTGTGGGTGCAAAAAGAAGGACTGATCCCTTTAATGTCAGAAATTTTCCAAGCTATGGCCCTTTTATGCTCTCTTAAGACTTGGAGTAATTCCTCATTCTCTTTGGGTTGCAAATTAGACACAATAATTACCGATAATGTAGAGTTATTTCCAAGGAATGCATATTCCAAGTGATTCGACAATTGTTCAAGTTCCAGTTTGGGAGGTTCTTCAATAGAGGGTTTTTGCTTAAGTTCATCGTTTACCTTAATACCCTCATATTCTGCTGGTCTTGGGGAGGGTTCATTGAGATTCAGTTCAGTTGTTATCTCAAAATTATCATCCCCTCCTCTCCTTGGGCAAGATACAGTTCCAACATGTCCTTATGTATGATTTCCTGAAAAGAATTTTGAGTATCATGATCAATAAAGTCAATAAAATAACATGAGTCATCATGTTCCCTAGAAAATCTCATGGTATCATAAATTTTAAAGATAATCTCTTTGTCACCTACTCTGAGTACCAATTTACCATTACCCATATCAATAACAGCCCTGGCAGTGGCTAAAATGGACGACCTAATATTAGAGACACTTCAACATCCTCATCCATGTCAAGCACAATGAAATCAACAAGGAATATAAATTTATCTACTTTTACAAGTACATCCTCTATAATTCCCCTAGGATATTTAACAGATCTATCAGCTAATTGAATACTCATCCTAGTGGGTTTAGGTTCCCCATGACCAAGTTGTTGAAACATTTTATATGGCATCAAATTAATGCTAGCACCTAAATCAGCTAGTGCCTAATCAACATTCAAACTACTAATTAAGCAGGGAATAGTAAAACTTCCTAGGTCTTTCAGTTTAGTTGGCAATTTATTTTGGAGTATGGCCAAGCACTCCTCATTAAGTTTCACCGTAGATAAGTCTTCAAACTTCCTATTGTTTGTTAGAAGCTCCTTTAAAAATTTTCCATATATAAGCATCTGCGATATAACTTCAACAAAAGGTAAGTTAATATGCAGTTGTTTAAAAAGTTCAAGAAATTTACCGAATTGTGCATCCATGCGGTCTTTCTTCAACTTTGCTGGATATAGGATTGGTGGTTTATATTCCTTTGGCATTAGATTGTCATTGTTTTCGGGTTTTTCTTCCTCTCCTTTGTCTCTTTCAGCTTCTTGTAGTGGCTTCTTTTCGAATTCAACTAACACTTTCCCACTCCTTAGTGTAACTGCTTTCACGTACTCTTTTGGATTGGGTTCGGTGTTACTAGGTAAACTTCCTGGTGGTCTTTCTGAAATCATCTTAGCCAGTTGCCCAATTTGATTCTCGAGTCCTTAGATCGATGCTTACTGATTTTTAAGTGCAGTTTTAGTGTTCTGAAAATGGGTTTCTGCGACTAAAATAAATTTTGACATCATCTATTCAAGGTTTGGCTTTTTCTCTTGCTGGTAAAGTTGTTGTTGGAAGCCTGGAGGGTGTTGTGGTCTTTGATTTCCTTGGCCTCCCCATGAGAAATTTGCGTGGTTCCTCCAACTTGTATTGTAAGTGTTATTATAAGGATTATTTTGACGTTAAAGATTATTACCCATAAAATTTAGTTGTTCATGTTCCATGTTGAGGCCATAAGGTAGGTATTCTAAATTGCTTGATCCACCTCCACTTGCTTTGCATTGCATTACTGGGTGAACCTGTGAAGAATCAAGAAAACTGTTAATTTTTCTATTCAAAAGTTCTACCTGATTAGAGAGCATGGTGGCCGAATCGACATTAAAAATGCCGGCTGTTTTCGTTGGCTTTCTCCTCATGTCTTGTCATTGATAATTATTCAGTGACATCTCTTCTATAAATTCATAAGCATCCTCAGGTGTCTTATTATTGATAGTTCCACCAGCAGCTGCGTCAATCATCTGTCTAGTCGAAGGATTCAAGCCATTGTGAAATGTTTGAGTCTGTAGCCAGAGTGGCAACCCATGGTGAGGGCACCTTTTAAACTGATCCTTTTATCTCTCCCATGCATCGTAAAGTGTTTCTAAATCCATCTACACAAAAGAAGATATATCATTACGTAATTTAGCCGTTTTAGCTGGCGAAAAATATTTTAATAAAAACTTTTCGGCCATTTGTTCCCAAGTAGTGATTGACCCTCGTGGTAACGAGTTCAACCACTATTTAGCTTTGTTCCTCAATGAAAAGGGAAATAATCGAAGACGAATGGCATCATCAGAAATGCCATTGATTTTAAATGTATCGCAAAACTCTAGAAAATTTGCCAAGTGAGCGTTGGGATCCTCATCCTGCAAACCATCAAACTGAACAAATTGCTGTATCATTTGAATTGTGTTAGGTTTCAGTTCAAAATTATTTGTAGCAATAACAGGCCTAACTATGCTTGATTCAGTTCCTGTTAAAGAAGGTTTAGCATAATCATACATAGTATACGGAGCAGGATTCTAATTAGCAGCAATCGCAGGAGGTAGTGGATTTTCCAGGTTTTCAGCCACCTCCTCGGTTACGGTGTGAATATCGTCCTCTTGCTCTTCCTCTGTGTATCTTAAGCTTTGCCTTATTTCTCTTCAGTTTCTGCAAATTGTGCGATCGATCTCACTATTGAAAAGTAATGGTCCTGACGAGTTTCTTCTGGTCATAAACTAGAAAAACCTATCAGAAGAAAATAAAATAAAAGTTAGAAAAGTGAAATTAAACTAAAATTAAATTGCACTAAAATTAAATATGGCCAAAGTAATAAAAATCGCATGTTCCTAATCTCTTAGTCCCCTTGCAACGGCGCAAAAAACTTGATACGTGATATTCGTTACAAGTTTTAAAAATTTATAATTAATCGCTCTTAAAACTAAGTATTATCACGATGAAGGCAAGTGTACCTATCGAACAGTAGTGTAGCTTTAGAAAGACCGGATTGTCGAACCCAAAGGAACCAAGAGTACTAGTAATTACTTTCTTTTTATTATCTAGCCTAAAAATATAATGGATTTGTTTATCGAAACTAATTAATTAAACTAAGGGTTCATAGAGAGAAAATTGGGGAAAAGCTTTTGGGAAAACTCGATTGATTAAGACAATACCCAAGGAAAAATCCACCTAGACTTTACTTGTTATTTAACTCTGAATCAGACGATTTATTCATTTGACTTGATCCGTAGAAATCCCTAAGTTATATTATTCTCTCTCTCGAGACTAATAACGTCTAACCCCAGGGTAATTAATTGAAATCTCTTTCTAATTAACACCCTAGTGTTGCATTAACTCGATCTATGGACTTCTTTATTAGGTTTCACCCTAATCCGGTAAAATCTTGTCACCCTATCTCTAGGCGTGCAATCAACTCCGCTTAATTACGACAATTTTACTCTTACACAGGGACTTTTGCTCCTCTGAATAAGCGCATTAACTTGAATCAATATCTTGGAATATTAAAACAAGAATTAAGTATACATAATTAAGAACAAGTCAAATATTTATCGTACAATTTAAATAATAATAACAAGATCCATCTTAGGTTTCATTCCCCTTAGGTATTTAAGGGTTTTAGTTCATAATTATGAAAGAAAACATCGCAAAAGAATAAAGATAACAAAACATAAAGAATACCCAAAACTCCTGAAGGAAATTGAAGGTAGATCTTCAGTCTTGACGATGAATCCGACTTCTGAGATGGATTCATCGGCTTTCCTTGAGTAATTACTTGCCTCCTACTCCGTGTACCTTTTCTAGTGTCTCCTCAGGTGTTTAAATAGGCTTTAGAATGCCTAAGAGCCCTCAAAAGTGGCCTTTTTTCTAATAGGACTATACTTGGGCTCGACAGGGTCACGCCCGTGTATGATTGATTCAGACCGTGGTCAAGGCTGTTAAATAGGCACGGGCGTGTGGTCTACCCGTGTAAGTCTTGCTTCGATTCTGCTAAATGGACACGGCCGTGTAGACTACCCGTGTGAGGAAGTCCAAGCTGTGTTGATTTCTCATGTTGGCCCATTTTCTCCGTTTTCGGCCTGTTTCTCGTTCCTTTTACTCTCTTTTGCTCACCTAAGTATAAAACATAAAATTAAAGGATTAGGCGCATCGAATTCATCAAATTTAAGGGGAAATCATCTATATATGTGCTAAGCATAGGATAAAAATATGTATAAATTATGGTTTATCAAAGTTACAAAATATTCTACTGTGAGATCCGAGGCATAAGCACTAGCTAGGGCTAATAGTATTTGCGCACGCAAGGATGCTTCTACACCAGATGTTATTACCAATACTTTCTTTATTTGTGATATTGGTGTTACTGCTTTAATTGATTTAGGATCAACCCATTCATATCTTTGCACAAATTTAGTATCTAGTAAAAATTTACCTATTAAGTCCATTGAATTCATGGTTAAAGTATCGAACCGCCTAGGTCAGTATCTACTAGTTGATAAATTTTGCAAAAATTGTCTTTTGATAACTCGGGGTTACAGTTTTCTAGCTGATTTGATATTATTACCATTTGATGAATTCAATTTGATTTTGGGCATGGATTGGCTAACTCTCATGGCACTATCGTAAATTGTAGATGAAAGCTTATTGTATTAAAATATCAGAACAGTAAGATGCTTCGTATTGAATCAAATAATCCAAGTGGGTTGCCTATTGTTATAACAATTATGTCAGCGCAGAAATATGTGAGGAAATGTTGCAATGCTTACCTTGCTTATGTATTGGATACTAAACCATCTGAATCGAAGCTTGAATCAGTGCCAATGGTTTGCAAGTATTCTGATGTGTTTCTAGAGGAGTTACCTGGATTACCGTCGGTCAGAGTGGTTGAGTTTGCTATAGAACTTGTATTGGGAACATCATCGATATTGATAGCACCTTACAGAATGGTTTCTACCAAGTTAAAAGAGTTGATAGCACAGCTACAAGAGTTGACAAATAGTGGTTTTGCTCGACCTAGTTTTTCACCTTGGGGTGCATTGATTCTGTTTGTTAAGAAAAAAGACGGATAAATGAGATTGTGTATAGATTAGCATTAACTCAAAAAAGCTACAATCAAGAATAAATATCCACTGCCCCGTATTGATGATTTATTTGATCCGTTGAAAGGCGTTACAGTATTCTCAAAGATTAACCTTCGTTCTGGTTATTATCAGCTACAAGTGAATTATTCAAATGTGCTGAAAACTACATTCAGAACTAGGTACGGACACTACAAATTTCTTGTGATGTTGTTTGGTTTAACTAAAGCACCTACATTATTTATGGATTTGATGAACAGAATTTTCAGACCGTATTTAGACAGATTAGTTGTGGTATTTATTCATGACATTCTGATCTATTCCCTAGACAAGTCCTAACATACTGAACACTTTAGGATTGTATTGCGAACTCTGTGAGACAAACAACTGTTTGCGAAATTTAGCAAATGCAAATTTTGGCTCCGAGAAGTCAATTTTCTGGGACATATAGTGTTAGCTGAAGGCATCAGAGTTGATCCGAGTAAAATTTTTGCAACGGTAGACTGGAAACCACCAAGAAACGTATCTGAAGTTAGAAGTTTTCTAGGATTAGCTAGTTATTACCGAAGACTCGTCAAAAGGTTCTCAAAGATAACTACACCGGTAACGTAGCTATTACAGAAAGATGTAAAGTTTGAATGCTCTGATAAATGTCAGCAAAGTTTCAATCAATTGAAAGCACTGTTGACCGAAGCACCAGTTTTGGTTCACCCTGAATCGGGTAAAGAATTTGTAATTTTCAATGACACATCTTTGAGTGGTTTAGGTTGTGTTTTGATGCAGGAAAGGAAAGTAATAGCTTATGCTTCCAAATAGTTAAAGCCGCATAAAAAAGAATTATCCGAAACATGACCTAGAATTGGCAGCTATCGTGTTTGCATTGAAAATTTGGCAACCCCATTTGTTCAGCGAAAAATTTCACATATATACTAATTACAAGAGTTTAAAATATTTAATGTTCCAGAAATATCTGAATCTAAGACAACGTAGATGGCTTATGCTGTTGAAAGAATATCAGTTTATCATTGATTATCATCTGCGAAAAACATCATCTACGAAAAACAAATGTAGTTGTTGTTGCTTTGAGTAGAAAGTCCTTATTTACGCTGTGAACATTGAATATGCGACTAACATTATCTGGCAATGGTTTAATCTTAGCTGTTTTGAAAGCTAAACTGATGTTATTACAACAGATTTGTGAAGCTCAGAAGTGTGATGATGATTTGTTAGCTAAACGGGCACAGTGTGAGTTGACTTTTGATTCAAAATTTTAGACAGGACTTAATGATTATTTATTGTTCAGAGATAGAGTTTGCGTACCGAAGAAGCCAGAGCTTATACAGAAAATTTTGTATGACGCTTATAGTGGTAGCTTGTCTGTTCATTTGAGAAATAATAAAATGTACAGTGATTTGAGACAGATGTACTGGTGGCCGGGAATGAAACATGAGATTTCTAATTTTGTGTTGAGATGTTTGATATGTCAGCAAGTTAAACCTAAACATCAGGTACCTTCAAGATTGTTATAGCCAGTGATGATACCAGAGTGGAAATGGGATAGAGTTACTATGGACTTCATATCATGTTTACCCCTATCACCAAGAAAGAAAGATGTCATTTGAGTTATCATCGATCGTTTGACAAAGTCCACATATTTTATTCCGGTACGTAAAGATTTTTACCTTGACAGATTAGCAGAGTTATAGGTTTCTGAGATTGTTAGATTACATGGAGTGCTAGTCTCCATTATTTCGGATAGAGATCCCCAGTTTACTTTACGATTTTGGAGAAATTTACAGGCAACTCTTGGTACACAGTTGCATTTTAGCACTGTATCTCACCCTCAGATCGATGTTCAGTCTAAACGTGTGATTTAGATTCTTAAAGATAGGCTTCATTGCTGTGTATTAGAGTTCGAAGGCAACTGGGAGAAATATCTATAGTTGGTCAAATTCTCGTATAATAACAGTTTTCAGTCTAGTATACAAATGGCATTGTATGAGGCTTTGTATTGTCGTAAATGCCAAACTCCGTTATACTGGACCGAGCTTAGTGAGAAAAAGATACATGGGGTTGGTTTGATTTATGAGATTGAAGAAAAAGTGAAAGTAATCCGAGACAGATTGAAAGCAGCTTCAGATCATCAAAAATCGTACGTGGATCATAAATGTAATGATATAGAATTCCAAGTCAGCGATAGAGTATTCTTGAAAGTATCGCCCTGAAGAAATTTCTTCGGTTTGGTCGCAAAGGAAAGCTGAGTCCGTGATTTATCAAGCTGTATGAGATTACTGAAAGAATCAGACCTGTTGCATACCAATTAGCTTTACCGTCAAAACTTAATAGAATTCATAATATCTTTCACAAGTCTATGTTACGATGATACCGATTTGACCCTGCACATATTATCTCCCTGAAAGATGTCAAGATTCAGTCTGACATGGCATATAGTGAAGAACCGATCAAAATTCTGACACAAGAGATTAAAGAATTGAGAAACAAAAGCATAGCTTTAGTAAAAATTCTCTGGCAAGGACATGGGATAGAGAAAGTCACTTGGGAACCCGAGGAAGCTATAAGAAAGAAATTCTGAACCTTTTTTCTGGTAAGAATTTCAAGGACGAAAATCCCTTTAGGGGGAGAGTTATAACAACCCGTTTTTAGTGAAATCGAAACAGTGGTTTCAGAACCACAAATCTGAAGTCAAAAAATTTATTCTATCCTGAAGTCCCTTTAGGGGGACGAATGCCATTTTTGAAATATCCTTCACCTGAAGAAATTTCCATCCTCTGGCAACCACTTTGGGCCATCTTGTTTGTTCAAAAATGACCCTTGCCAAAGGATCACCTGTAACAGCCTGTTTTTAGTGAAATCAGAACAGTGGTTTTGGAACCACAAATCTGAAGTTGAGAAATTTGTTTTATTATTATTATTTTATTTCCTACAGCATGATAGTAGTACCATATAAAAATTTCATTAAGAAATTATACCGTTTATATGCTCAATTTGATAAAAATGACTAAATCACGTAAAATGCAAAAGTTGAGTTCTAGTAGCTAAAGGTATTAAATAGCTATAGAACTTAAAGGTGAAAGTCCTTAAATTATAATTAGACCATAAATAGTGATAGTGGATGTACATAGCTTGGCATTTGTGTAAATTGTGATGTTTTAAAAGGTTAATTTTGTAATTAAGTAAATTAAACTAATTTAATAAAAGAAAACATGAAATTAAAACACTATTTAATAAAAGAAAACATGAAATTAAAACACTATCTTCTTCATTTTCTAACCTAAAGAACCGGCCATCATAGAAAAACAAAGGAGAAGGTTTCGACTAGGCTATTTTCCTTGCATTGTAAGTGATTTTTGTCCCGTTTTAATTTATTTCTATATTTTCGAGTTCATTATAGCTTAATCTAGCTACCCCAGGGACTAATTTGAGAAATTTTTAAACTATTAGGGTTTTACGATTGATGAACATGCTTGATTTTTGAAGTTTGATCATAGAAAATGAATGGTTGTTGTTAGATAAACAACTTTTGTAAAGGAATTTTTAGTGAAATTGTCAAATATAGACTAAATTGAAAAATAGGAAATATTACATGGTGAAATTGTGAAATAATTGAAGTATAGTGCATGCTAAGGACCTATTTGATATCCGGCCATAGTGGGTTATGGTGAAATTGTGTAAATTTCTATTTTTATGAACTAGGAACTAAATTGCAAAAAAATAAAAGTATAGGGGTAAAATGGTAATTTTTCTAAAAATATGTTTTGGACTAAATTGAATGAGAAATATATTAAATTGAATTAAATTTATCTGTATAGAGCAAGACAGAGCTCGTATGGAGTTAGATCGAGGCAAAGAGAAAATCTCAGTTAATCTCCTCTGTATCTACGTATACTTGTCGAGGTAATTTCGTGTAATTAAATTGAGTATTTATATGTTTTAATTGCATTATATGTATGTGATTTTTATAATCGTCATGTATAAATACCAATCGCATATCCAACGACGAACAATAATTTACCGAGTCCTATTTGAACCTTAGGAATTCGTAGGATACAAATAACATGTCATTAGGGTTACCGATTTGGTTGGGGTCCTGCATGTGTTGTGGATACACCACGGCTCGTATGAGCTTACCGATTTGTAACTTGTGAGAGCTTATCGATTCTCAGCTCGTATGAGCTTACTGATTTATAACTCGTTTATTTACATGTCTTCTACATTCTCATTTCAAAATTTTGGTTGTGAGGTCTGAATTTTTCTTAATTCACTCTTCATATTTTGATGGTTTGGTATCTACTTTTCTAGTGTTGGATAACGTAATATGTTTTGATTTGTTTTGATTTTAATAATTGCAAAAATCTGTTATTCCTTTTACTCTGGTGTTGAGTGGGATTTGATAGTGGTTAGATGTCTATGTCTTTGTACGTTCCTTGCTATGCAAGCCACGAAAAAAGAGGGTAGTTATAGACACCCTTTTTTGTCCAAGCTCAATTGGAGGCCCATTTGTTCCCTTTAAATTTTTGTTCTTTATTGGGCCCGTCTAAAGCCCACCCGATTTTGGTCAATTTGAGGCATTTGTTTTTTGTTTCTTTTTCTTTCCTTTTTGAGCCTGTCAAGGGCCCAAAATATTTATTATTGCCATTACTACTACTATTATTATTAAATATTATTATTGTCTTTTTTACAAAAAAATATTATTGAAAAAAATATATATATAAATGAAATGAAATGAAAGAAGATAAAAATGAGGCTTTTTGTATCGCCCCAAATAATTTATTTCTGCTTCTGTAAATATCTGAGACAAATATCTGTCTACTTTAGTGGTTAAGTGTTCTGGGTGTGTGTAAGAGGTTTTTGGTTCAAGTCTCACTTCTATCAATTTTTGTTATTTTTGGAATCAAGCCCTATCCTTGCTCTGTGGGCTTATATTAAATTATCTGTATATCCATATTAGAATGAGCATATTGTTTCTAGTGATAAGGGAATTGGTGTGTAGGGGTCTTGTGTTTGAATCTTTGCGTTAGCAAGAGGGTTATATTTTTTCTCTGTTAATTGATAGAGTTCCGGTGGAGTTGGGATTCTGAGTAGCTATTTGTTAGTGAGTTAGTGGAGAGAAATTAGGGATATGCTAGCAATTTTCTTTTCCCCAAAATTTTTCTTCTCCGTCTCGCATTCTTCTCTTTGTTTTTCCCTTTCAATTTTTGGCTTTCTATTTTTTATTTCTATTAAATTTTTCCCAAATCGTGAAAAGTTAATTTTCAGCGAAAGCCAAAAAATTGTTCTGTCGATGCCACACTGGCATGTGGTCGCCCGTGTGGTCGCTCGTGTGGTAGACCGTGTGCGAGACACGACCGTGTGGTTGAGGAAGGCATGCTCGTGCGCAACACACGGGCGTGTGAGCCCACATGAGCATGTCAAATGGGGGTGTGGATTTTGGGCCAGGCCGTGTGGGCCACACGAGAAAGGCCAATCTGGGCATGTGGGCCCACAAGGGCATATGGGCCCAGTAATCTGAAATTTTTCATAAGGTCATACGGGTCGTTCCGATCGACTGTGGGCCTACCGTAGGGTCGGTAAGGGTTAACCAAACACTAAAACAGTGGATCTGATAGTTTGATATTTTGTTCTGAGCATGATAATATTATGCATGTCTGACTATTTTGCTATTTATATACATCTGATATCTGTATGCGAGAATGACTAGCTTGATAATTTTGTATCTGTGACTGGGGTGGGATTTGTATATGTGGAGGAAATGTTCTGTACGGCGTGTATCGCCTATATTCTGACAAGTTGGCTGCATATTATTTTATATTTTTCATAATGGCACGATATGGTGTGTAGGGTTGGGTAGGTGTTTTTAACCCCACATGGTGTGATGGGACGGTTGGAGTTGGTGTGTAGAGGTTAGGGGTAGGATTTCTGTGTATTCTAATCTGTATGTCTAACTCTGATGACTGTATCTGAGATGGGCATCAGCCCGATTCTATATCCAATTGTGTGAAATATTTCGGTATGCTTTCTTATTTATTTCTATTGGGTTACACACTAAGTTTACGTAAACTCACATCTATTTGTCTGTTTTGTCAAGTAATCCACAGACTTAGGCGGATCGGTGCGGCAGAGACTCAGCGATGAACACTCACCCGTAAACTATTTGAAGTCTTCAATTTCTGGTTTTATATTAAATTTTGGTTTTATTGAGAGTTTGTAATTTCTGGGACTCTCTGGACTGTTTGGATTTTTAACTGTTGGTTTAGGTTGTTTATTCGATTAATTGCATGATTCAACAAAGCATTTTTCTAAAAACACGATTGCAATTTTAATTATAACGGTTTAAAGGCTTCCTCTTTAATAAGTATTGGCAAATGAACTAATTAAGTGGTGTTTTCAATAATCCAAAATTGCATGCGAATTAGGATATGTTAATGGTTTTTTTTAAGTCGATTCCGTTTTCAAAAGCCATTTCTTGTGACATCACCAAATTTAGCCATAACGTCTAGGCCGGGTTTGGGGTGTTATACTTTTCATATTTTTTTCTTAAAAAAAAAAGGTAAAAGAAAAAACCAACAACAACAACAACAACAAGTATTCTATTTCTTCTCATTCTTTTCTTCTTCTTTTTTTGTCATATACATATCTTGAGGGATTGAGTTTGGGCGCCGATGAAGGTAATGTCACCAGAACATTGGTCGTCCGCCCCTAAGAGCCACAAAATTCCCTCTCTTTTTTTTCCTTCCCCTTTCTAAAATAAAAGTTTTTCTTTTTCAGAAAAAAAGGCATTATTTTAGGATAATTTTTTTTTAAAAAAAACAGAGAAAGCTTAGATGTTTAAAAATAAAAATCTATTTTTTTAGTCATTTTAAAAGAAATTTAAATTTTTAAAAAAATTGATTTTTCAACTATTTCAAAATAAAAGCTTTGATCTTTAAGAAAATTAGTTATTTTTAAAAAAAAAGGGCAAATTTTTATTTTGAAAATAAAAATCTATTTTTAGTGATTTTAAAGGAAAGTTTAAAATTTTAAAACAAAGTTTCGATTTTTTTTCAACTATTTCAAAATAAAAACTTTGATCTTTAAGAAAAGTTGTGATTTTTAGAAGAAAAAAGAGAGAAAGTTTAGATTTTAAAAATAAAAATATGTTTTTTAGTCATTTTAAAGGAAAAGTTTAAATTTTTAAAATAAAATTTTGATCCTTTTCAACTATTTCGAAATACGGTTTTGATTTTTAAGAAAAATAGTGATTTTTAAAAGAAAACTTTGATTTTGAAAAAAAAATTGTCCATTGTATGCGGCCGGATAGCCTAACGACTCCAATGATGGAGCCATGGCCAACATAGAAGGAGGAAGAGTTTTTTTTTTATTGCCCTTTTTGAAAAAGTTTTAACTTTTCATTAACTTTAGGCAATTTAATTAATTTTCCTATAAATGTTGACATGAAGTTAGTTAAGTAGGTATTACATTTTAATGACACCATAAGGTTTTTACATTTGAATTTAGGTTAGTCTTTAAGGTCTTATTTACCATTTACCCTAGAAAATATAAATAATATGTAGGATAATTTTTAGGGTTTTAAACTAATTTTAAATATCGTAAAGGATTCCTCTTTAGAATCTTAAATTAATATGTAACTATCCTTTAGGAATTTGTTCAAGATTAAAACTAAAGATTTTTTAGGTGAATCGTAAATCATGATAAGGCCTTTCTAAGTCTTTTATTTTAGAAACTTTTAAGAAAGCTCATAAATGTTATTTAAGATATATTATTTTAGGAACCTTAAATCAAGAATTTTAAAGTAAGATAAATCATAAACCCGGCATAGAATACTTTCGTAAGATCTTGATAAGTTCAATGTTATTAATTAAATCTTTTAAATAATAATAATACAAGATCGAATAAGTTGTAGACGGATTTTAATATTCTTAAATAAAAAAAATCTAGCTCCTAAGACCTCGTAGTACTATCACTAGATAGGTGTTTTGGGGGTGTTATAACCTTCCCCACACGTAACCGCACTCCCGAACCCGAAATTTGGTGATGAGATCGAGTTTAGACTTTTAGTATTTTTCCGTAGTATTAATTCTAAACATTTAGACGATAGGTGGCTAACCAACCTAGCCCTAATTGGTTAGTGGCGACTCTACGTTAATTTAGGCCCTCCGTATCTAGCTTTGCTTACTAGGCCCCCGTACTCTTATGTAGGCAACGTTATAACAATCATCTTCAAGCTTTTTCTTGCTAAATTTTCTTTCTTGAAGGGGAAATTAGAATCATTTGAAGGGGTTGTGGATTCATCTTGTTTCCAATGCTCCTTAGGACTTTTCCACGCCACTTTTCATCCTTTCCATCTTTCTTGTTTTGTTTCTTTGTTATCCTGTTATGTCTTCTTTAATTGTTTCTAATTTTTAATTTGGATTCATTGTTCTTTTTCTATCTTAATTATTTGTTTTAATTGATGCCCTTTTAATTCTTAAATCTGACTTGGATTTGTTTTTGTTTCAAGTTGTGTCAAACTCCAAGTTTCCCTTAATTCATCTAGATCCCTAAGAGAAATCCACGACTTAGACAAACTTTCTATCCTATTTTATGTGCACCAATATCATGACAACTTGCTAAAAACTAAGCAATTGAACAAATTGAAAGACGGGCTAGCTAAATTAAGCTCTCATGATCATAAATCTATAAAAATTTCAAAGAAATGGTTTGATTACCTTAAGAATTCAATAGCTGAAAGCTTAGTTGAATGCCTAAGATTTTCTTTCTTTCTTTCTTTCTTTCTTTAATGGCAAATGGTTGAGAAAGATGATAAAAGTGGTTTCATCTTTCTTTCCACTAAACTTAAAATAAATAGTTTATAGTTTAATTAATTTAGTTAATCTTAATTAATTATTAGCTTAAATCGTATATATTAATCATAATTAATTTTAATTAATGGTTTTCATCATCACTGTCCACTAAAATTAAAAGAACAATGGTTTAATAACCATTTTGATCTTTTGGATAATTTCTATTTACGCCCCAAGCATTTTTTAAATTAAAACTCAATAGCGATTAGACTTTTACAATGTAGCCCCTGGGATTTAATTAACCATTTTCTTAGTTAAATTACTTAATCAAACTTCAATATATTTTCATATGAACTTCTTTAATATTTATATTTTACCCTTACAAACTCGGTTTACGAAAATGAGGTTTCGAAATTGCATTTTTCAATGCCACTGAAAATAGGGTCATTACATTATCCCATGCTTTAGATTATGTAATTAATGAGACTTAATTAAGTTTTTACTATTGAAAAACCTTATAAAAATTAGGTACTTGGAAATTGATTCATGCATGTAGAATATTTGATAAAATCATGATAGAAGTTAGAAATGTGATAAGTATTAGTAATTTAAGCTTAGACCGTTTGATAAATTAGATATTATTAAGGACTAAATTGTAATGGTTACAAAATTTTTGTGTTGGTAACAAATAATAGTTGTAATAGGTCCCTATACTATATTTATTAAGCCAGATTTAGATTTGATTAGGTAAATTGTGAAAAATGAGTGTTTCGAATATTAGGGTATATAGGGACTAAATCAAATAAAATTCTTTTATGTATTTAATATGTTGAATTGTGCTTGAATTGTGTGATTAATGAATTTTTCGTATTCAGATTTAATTTTGTAGCTAAAGATGATGCAGACCATCTCGGGACAAAGGGTAATCCATAGTCGTCGAAGAAGAGATATTTTGGTTTGTGCTCTCATAACTCAAGTCTATTAAATAATTAAATATATATATTTGAACCAATATGTATATGTTCGAGAATGGTAACTATCAATAAAAATGTGTTCGACATATACGTATATACTTAATTATGAAATTATGATTATTGGTATGTGAATTGTAAATGTCCATGCTTGTTTAAACACTATATGAAGATTAATATAGAAATTGCCTTATTAATGTTGTTGGATAGAGTCTAGAGTATAGTCGGCATGTCATAAGGTCAGTTTTGATGGGTGGGAGATTTAGTTCTATGCATGTACATGTGGTGATAGTTTATTAATACATTTAGGGATGAGAACATATCACTAGCTCAAACTCCCTAGGGGTACAAGCGAATTCTAGTGTGGTTGGTGGGATCGGTGCATTTATGTTTGGTTAGCACTTCTATGCGTATTTGGTGTGATGGTGGATTGATCCATATATCTGTTCTTGTATCTGATTTGGTTAATAAGGGTTAAAATGTAAAAATGATATATTAAGCATTATTGAATCGAAATGAGATATTAATGTTAACATGAGACATGATTTGATAGGTTAAACTAGATGCAAATACCCTGAGGGTGCATCAAGAATTATTTTGAGAAACTGACTAAAGCATTGATGTGAATCAAATGAAATGATAATTGAAATATTGGTATATATGTATCTTTGATGTTAATGTGAAATAGTTAGTTGGCTAGCTTCAATTATTATGTTACTCATATTACTTACATTATATTAAGTTTATAATTGAATTCAAGTTATGTTAGCACCACTAAGTAACCATTACTCAGCGTAAGAATTTTTCTATTTCCGTGTATAGGTTTTGGATTAAAGTTAAATAAATTCTGTGATCAAGCATCCAACTTATAAGCTCAACTTGGAAGTCATTGTGATCCTAGTTTGTATGAATTTATATATTTTGAGGTCATATGACATGTACTTAGGTTGGTTGGCTTGTTACTTAAGTTAGTTTTGACTCTTTTGGTAAGTGACCTATACTGTTATAATGGTTGAATTTTATCTTTTGATTACTAGGTAATCATGTTTGATTATGTGAGTTTGAAGGTGCAAATTGAATGGTTTAGTAATGATGTATTGAATGTCATAATTCGGTAATGTTTGAACATGTTTAGATAGTTTAATTAGTTGAATATGTGTGATAAATTTCAAGCATGATTAAGCTCATTTGGTTAAGGTTTTGGTCACTGAAAAGTGCAAGATTTTGACCATTTGGTCATTGAATCTCAAGACTAGATGACCATTTCTCAATATCGATAGAAAAAATTCCACTTAATGTTTACAGTCAAAAGCCTAATGTCTCGAGACAAGTGGCCTTTGTCTTGTGTTAAAAGTACATTGAAGCTAAATAGTTATTGCCCTGCCCCAAATCTCGAGACAAGAACCCCTTGTCTTGAGACATTCAAACATCGAAGCAAAAATAGGAAGACCGAGGAAGTTGGTTTCGAGACTAGGACCTTGTCTCAAGACACCATGAAATGTCAACTTCAAAGCTAAAAATCTTAAAATAGTTTACAACCTGTCTCGAGAAATGATGTTCCCTATCTCGAAACATAAATCTAAAATTTGAAATTTGAGTTTTGATTTGATTCCTAACTTTGAAATTAACTTATCATAATTCTATGAGTAGATGAAATAGATTATTATATACTATGACTGCATGTGAATGATTTTATTAAAATGATTTATTGGTTATGCTTTTGATAAATATTAATTAAACCTATTTAAATTATGTTGAATTAGTCTGAGTTGCTTTGATAACATAATGTGATTTCACACATTTGGATTCGACAACTAAGTTAGTGTGAGGTGCCACAATGAGCTTGTGAATCTCTATGAAACTATCATGCACTTGTATTTGAATCATGGATACATGCATGATATTCTAGGTTATGGCTAAAACTTGTTATGACTGATGATGGTTAATGACATGTTTTGACATACCTCCTTAGGATTTGAAATTTTTGTATTTATACTTGCTTAAGCTTTAGCTGATTTTTTTAGGAAAGTCTTATTGTTCCTTATTAAGAAAATTTGGAGATTGAAATTATTTTGATTGATTATTTCTTAGGAAGTTTTTAATTGATGCCTCTTTAAATGAAAACCTTGATTGATGTCATGATACTCTTGAAACTAATCCTTTTGAGAAGGAAATTTAGATATCTGGTTGATTGATTAGCTGATTGATGTTGTCTTAGAAAAAGTTTGATAACATATGATATGATTTAATTTTCTAACATCTTTTGGGGTTACTTTTGGGATCTTCTCTTGAAGATATTTTCAACCACTCTTAAGACTACTTTTGAATCTTTTCTTGAAAATATTTTCCAACTTCCCTTGTGATTACTTTTGGATTTTATATTTCACTTTAGTGACCTAGTTGTGAAATCCATTTACATTTCAGTCTTGACTATTCAATGCACCTTGATTTAATTTAGATTTTATGTTGAATTAAGCTTGAGTTTATTTAATTTTGGGTTGAATTAAATAGATATTAACTTGAAAATATTCTAATTTAATTTAATTCAAAATTTGAAATTTTGGCATAAGGAAGGATAGATATTTGGATATCCGGTGGTTGTTTTTGAAAAAGTGAATTTTGTTTTGAGAATATTAAAAGTTAAAAAAAAAAGGAGATAGTTTTTAAATAAAAATCATTTTGAGTTTTCTAAATACTTTATTTGGTTTAATTTTGAGAAAATGATTAAATTCAAAAGCCCAATTTAATTGTTTTTCGAAATCCAATCTGATTTTCTTTAGATTTGTTTTTAAGGCCCAAATTACAATTGTTTTTTAAAGCCCAAACCATTTTGTCCCTCAAAGCCGAATATAATTATTTTAAATTAAAGTAAGTCCTATTGTTTTATTGTTTTAAATCAAACCCATATTTTTTAAAATCCAATTTGGGGACAACTTAGCTTGCAACCCAAGATTAATCAAAAAAATAAAGATTAATAAGATTTCTTTATAAAAATAATATTAAAAATTAATTAATTATTAAAATAGGGTAAAAATAAATTAATTACGAAAATACATGTTTGTTACAACAACTTTTGGTAATGCTAACACATTAGCAACACCAATGAATTTTTTTTTAAAAAGTCTAACAGAAAAATCAAGATGAAAAAGCGAAAAAAATATTTTTTAATTGGTATCATCAATGTGTGTTGTTGGAATCAAAATTAGCTTCTTCTTCTTTTTTTCCACTTTTCAATATTTTTATTCCAATCAGACTTTTTTTTTTTAAATTCACCAGTACCGCCAATGTGTCAAGTGACACCACAAACAAAAATATTACCTTTTTAACTTTTTTTTCTCATGCTAGATTTGAAAAAAAAGAGTTTATCAATGTCATCAACGTGTCAGGTGACACCCAAAGTTATTGTAACAAACACTCCATTTCCGTAATTAATTTATCCCCGACTCCATTTTTGTAATTATTAAATTTTTTAATATTATTTTTAAATAAAAACCGACTAATAATTATTAAAATTAGATCAACAATATAAATAGAAACCTAAAAAAAAGAGTCAGTCCAAGTGAGAAACCCTTAAACCAAAAGAATAAAAAAGAATAAGAAACAGAAAGGTTAAAAGATAGTTCGTTCTCTTTTTCTTCCCTCCTTTTATTGTTCTTTTCTCTGGTTGCATGCATGGATAAATAAATGGGGTGAGCTCCATTGAATGTGGTCTCACTAGGGTGGTATAAACCCTTGGTTTTAGATGGGGGCGAAATAAAAAAAAAATTAATAGTCAAAATTAAATTATATATTTTTACGATAGTAAAAATTTAATTTCACCATTTTAATAGCCTACTGATAAATGCTAAAAGTAGCATATTTTTACCTCATTTTAATACGTTTTTGGGTGATTATTCGATGTTAATTGTGAATTTTATGCACCTAATCCTTTAAATCCATGTTTTAATGCTTGATAGAAAACTTGGGAGCAAAATGAGCGAGAAATGAGTGAAAATTGGAGAGTCAAAGGAAGCTATACGAGCCACATAGGCTGAACCATTCCACATGGCCAAACCACACGGTTTTGTGACCCACACAGTTGTGTGGTAGGCCATGTCGATTTCAAAAGATTACGCACCAAACAACGAAAAATCACATTTTTTAGGTTTTTCGGGCATTCTAAGATGTATATAGGACAAAAATAAGACGATAGGAGAGAACCATCAGAGAATACCTAAGAAAACAACTCGAAAAACACCATTGAAGCCCACATAGAAGTATATTTTTGTCAAGATTGAAGATTCTCAGTTTATTTCTTAGGAAGTTATCATGAGTTTCTTTATTTCTTTCGGTTATACTGTCTCTTAGATGTTTCTATTTTTAAGCATGAACTAATTTTCTAAATACCTAGGGAGATGAACTCTATGATGGATTATGTCGTTTGATTTTTATTTTATGCAATAAATATTTAGTTTCTTGTTCTCAATTATGTGTGCTTAATTCTTGGTTTGATATTTCTAGATTATTGATCCATATTCGATATGCTTAAATCGGTGGTTGAATAGCCCTATTTAAGCGTAAATCTTGCGTAATTGATTTGCATGCAATCCTAGAAATAGGACGACATAAATCTACCAGATTAGAGTCAAATCTAATAAGAGAATCTATAGCATTAGTTAATGTGATAATAAGGGTTTTTAATTAAAAAGAAATTTCAATTAATCAACCTAGAGTTAGTTACTCTTATGCTCAAAAGGGATATTAGCATAATTTAGGGATTTCTACAGATCAAGGTGCTAACCAAAGAAATTGTGTAATTTAGATTGATAGTGACAGATGAAATCTAGACAGATTCTTTCCTGGGTATTATTTCACTTCCTGGTTTTCACTCTATTATATTTTGTGTTTTGTTCTTTGTCATGTTTGTTAGTAATTAAATTAGTTAATTTTAGTTTTAAATCAATTACTCAAATTATTCGGTTAAATAATAGAAAGACGATAATTACTAGTACTCTTAGTCATCGCAGGAACGATATCTTTGCTCACTATAAGTGCTAAAAGTAACATATTTTTACCTCATTCTAAATGTGTTTTTGGGTGATTATTCGATGTTAATTGTGAATTTTATGCTTCTAATCCTTTAAATTCATGTTTTATTGCTTAATAGAGAACTTGGGAGCAAAAGAGGCAAGAAATGAGTGAAAATCGGAGCGTCGGAGTAAGCGACATGAGCCACACAAACTGAACCATTCCACATGGCCAAACCACACGGTCATGCTGATTTCAAATGATTACACGCCAAACAGCGGAAAATCAGGATTTTAGCTTTTTCAAGCATTTTAGGACGTATATAGGACAAAAATAAGAAGATATGTGTGAGACATCATAGAATATTCAAGAAAACAACTCGAAAAACACAAATGAAGTCGACTTGGAAGCAGATTCTCGTCAAGATTGAAGATTCCCAGTTGGTTTCTTAAGAAGTAATCATGAGTTCCTTTCTTTCCTTCGGTAATACTATCTCTTGGATGTTTTTATTTTCAGGTATGAACTAATTTTCTAAATACCAAGGGGAAATGAACTCTATGATAAATTCTATCGTTTGATTTTTATTTTACCCAATAAATACCTAGTTCTTATTCTCAATTATGTGTGCTTAATTCTTTGTTTGATATTTCTAAATTATTGATCCATGTTCGATGTGCTTAAATCAGAGGTTGAATAGACCCTATTTAAGAGCAGATCTTGCATAATTGAGTAGAGTTGAATGCAATACTAGAAATAGGACGACATAAATCTACTGGATTAGAGTCAAATCTAATAGAGAAATCCATAGCACGAGTTAACGCGATAATAGGGGTTTTAATTAGAAATAAATTTCAATTAATCAACCTAGAGTCAATTGCTTTTATGCTCGAAAGGGATATTATCATAATTTAGGGATTTCTACGAATCAACGTGCTAAGTAAGAAATTGTGTAATTGAGATTGATAGTGATAGATGAAACTTAGGCGGATTCTTTCCTGGGTATTGTTTCGTTTCTTGGTTTTACTCGATTATTTTTTGTGTTTTGTTCTTTACCGTGTCCGTTAGTAATTAAATTAGTTAATTTTAGTTTTAAATCGATCACTCAAATTATTTGGTTAAATAATAGAAAGACAGTAATTACTAGTACTTTTAGTCTTCGTGGGAACGATATCTTTTCTCACCATAGTTATACTATTAATTAATAGGTGCACTTACCTTAGTCAAATTTTCAATTAGTTTAGTGACACATCACCTAAATCTTTATTATTTTAAAGGATTAAATTAAAATTTTATCATTATGGGGAGTTAAAGTGTAATTTTACCATTATTAATTTAAAATTTTATAAATTATAAAAGGTAAAACTTTTCATTTTAAGGGGGCTCGGGGCCTTTGCCAGTCCAACTAGATCCGCCCTTGATTTTAGATTCTCTTTTTTCCCTTCATTTTCTTTTCTTTTTTATTGAGCATCGACATATTTCATTGTTTCATTTTGATTAATTTTTGGGTATGATGCTATTAATTTTAGTATTTATTATCTATTTTCTATATAGGTGCAATGTAAGATCAAAATGTTGAGAATAAATAAAAATATCTTTTTAAAATTTAGGATTATTTTATTTTATTTTTAATTATTTTATTTTTATTTAAATATTATTTGTAAATATATTTATTATGAGTTTGATTAGAATTAGTTATTATCCTTTAAATTTATTTAGATAAATATTTAGTTTTACATTGAAAATTTTGTTTAGGGTAAAATATAAAGTAAGAATTTTCAGCTTAATTACTGAAAAATAAAAAAATTAAAAAAAACAAAAAAAATACAAAGCGGACGTCTTTTTGCTTGGTGGAATACCATAGTGGTTTTTTTTTCCTTTTTGTTTTAAAATTTGCTTTTGCGCTAGTATATTACTTTTACTTTCTTTTTATTACACTTTTTTTTTTACTTCGATTTTTTTTAGTTAACTAAATTATATTTTAGCCAAACCTCGAATAAATCTTGGTGTTTGAGTTATGAGATTTAAAGTTATATTTAACTCTTCTTTTTATTTAGGTATTCAATTTTTCTTTGTTTCAAGAGATAAATAGTATCATTTCACCATATTATTTTTAAAGTCATCTCAAGAAGGATTTTTTATACGATGTTGGGAACAATATACAGTTTGTACAAATGATTTGAAGTTAAATTATTCTACTGAAGAATAAATTAGTGTGGTTCAATTGAGAGTGCAATTGGGTGACGCATGAGATTAAATTATCTAATTTAAATGGTCCATATAGTTGAGATCATTAATTAAAATTGAGTTTTAGTTCACAAAACTACGACGAATTAAATTGTGGAAATTGTTTCCAAGGTTGCTGATTTGGTAAGGGTTACTCATCAAGTTGTTCTCGTAGTTAATTTACGATTAAAGAAGAATTGGTTATTAATGTTATTCATTGATTACCATAATATCTATGAATGATAAGACATCCATAGTCCATGATCGGTTCAGAAATCGAGACCTACGTTGTACTGAGGCTAGGATTTGGTTTATTTTATTTAATTTTGAAATCAATAATTATTCATTGTTTCCCTATTTTATTTATTTATTTATTTTCATTATACTTTAATCCCCTTTCTTTATTTTACGCAACACTGCAAGTTTCGTGAACACAAAACTATCCACGAAGTGCACTGGTTGTGAGAAATTCAAATCCTATCAAATGAATCCTTATGAAATTGACCCCACAACTATATTATGAATTTTACATTTTATTTTTAGACATAAGATTTATTTTTAATAGATTCGACACAATATTTTTTTCCTCTTTTTTTTTTCTTCTTTCTTTAATTAGGAACTAAGGGTGTGTTCTCCATTACTTTTGAGATGAAATTTTTCTAAAAAAAGTGATTTTCTCTTAAAAGCAATGAAGAACACATGTCATTGGGGTAACTTTTTTAACTTTTGGGATGAGCTTTTTTAGAGATGAAAAAGCAATAAATTTTAGCTTTTTCAGCCAAAAAACACTTTTGGCTGTTATTTTACCTTTTTAACCTTACTTTTTGACTTAAAATGTGTTTGATACTATTATTTTGTGTTCTCTTTCTTAGTTATTTAATATGAGTTTTACAAATATGTTAAAAGCATTAATTAAAAATAAAAATATTTTTAAAATAATAAAATTGTGTCAATATCTAATTACAAATATTTAATTATTATATTTAAATATTTAAATATAGTTTATATATTCTAATTAAATTTAATAAATAATTAATATTAATTACTTAGAAATATTTAAAATTAATATTATATATTAAAAATTAACAATAAGTTATAATAAATTATGTTTTATATTTTTACTAAAATATCATAATATTAACTAATTTGAATATTATTTAAATACATATTTGTTACTTTATAATATCATGTCTAAAATGGACATTTTACTTTTCAAAAGCACTTTTTGACAGTAATATCAAACACTTAAATTTTTCCAAAGTACTTCTTAAAAGCACTTTTCCACAGTACTTTTTAAAAGCACTTTTCAAAAGTAATGAAGAACTGGCCCTAAAACTAAAGAGGTCCAATGGAGCGGCATCCTAAGGTTGTATAGATTTAGCTACTAGAATCTTCCCTCATCAAATCTAAATCTAAACGAGGAAAGTTTTTTTTTTTTTTCGGTTTCAAAAACAAAAGAACCAAAAATATGAAGAAAGAAAACCTTTCTTTAAAAAAAATTCAGTTTCGAAAATAAAAGAATTAAAATGTTTAAAGTTCTAATAAAAACAAAAGAAAGAAAGATAAAGATTTTTTTTTTTTTTTATGTTCTACTGTCGTAAAGGGTACTTCGTCATCGGAGGTTGGAGATAGGAGAACCCTTGGGTTCTTCGGTTGGTGGAGCTGACTAATAGAAAACCAGGGAGCAAAGGAAAGAACAAAGAGAAATTTAGATTTTAAGTTTAGACTATATCTTGAATTTTAAATTCAATTAGATTTTAGATTTAAATTTTAAGTTTAGAATAAAGTTTTAGATTTTTAAGTGTAGTTTGAATTTTGATTTAAATTGTAATATTAAAATCAAGGTAAACTATCAAAATAGTCATTTTTGTTTGCCTCAGGTTACATTTTAATAACTTATTTTTGAAATGTTACGTTTTAGTTAGTTACGTTATTGTCTTGTTACAAAATAGTCACTCTGTCATTATGATCTATTACCTCCCAAATGCAGTTCGACATGACAGTTAAAATGAGTTTTAAATACTAACATGGATGCCCAACCAAGTAAGTTAATTGATTTTGTAATTAAATAAATTTAAATAATTAAATTTTCTAAATTAATTAAAGGAAAATGTTAATTTGGTTTCCCAATATAATCAAAACTAATGCATCAGATTAAACATTGAACTAAAAAAAAAAAAAATCATTGGTCACATTTTCTTTTAGTTTTCATTTTCATTTTGACTGAAAAAATCATTCATTTTCATAGTCATCTTATTGAATCGAAACAGTAGAAATCAAATTGACTGTTCTATCAACCGGTTAGATTTTTTATTCAAAATGAAAGAACAAAGGATCGATTCAATAGAGGGTCTAAGCATGGATTACAATAAGTAATGAGTTTTTTTATTCTTTACTTGGGTTTTGAGTTCAAATATTATATATATATGTATATATATATTGCAGAAAGGTGGTCCGTCTTTTCATGTCTTTCTATATATGTGACAGATAAAAAGGACATGTTTCATCTTTATTTATTTGTGTATTGTGGGCAACCAGAATAGCAAACATTTATAAAGGTTGATGTGTCCTTTTTCTTCTTCTTCTTCTTCTTCTTCTTCTTCTCCTATTCTACTCTTCTCTTATCTTCTCTTATGGTAACAAAAAAAAAAAACCCAACTGTTACTTCTTTTTAAATTGGAGAAAATTGAGTTTAAGGCAAAATTTTGTATTTTATTTTCATAAAAAAAAATTAACTTTTCTCATCCAACTGGACATCCATGTTGGCATTTAAAACTCATTTTAACTGTCACATAGGACAGTTGTTTGAGAGGTAACAAATCTTAACAGTAAAGTGACCATTTCTTAACAAAACAATAACGTAAGTGACTTAAACGTAACATTTCAAACATAAGTGATTAAAATGTAACCCGAGGCAAACAAAAGTGATTATTTTAGTAGTTTACCTTAAAATCATTTAAAGTTTCTCTTGGATTATTGTTTAGATCTGAAGTATAAAATCGGTTTTGGATTTGATTAAATTTTTAGTTCAAACTTTAAGTTTAAATTAACTTTAGAATTTGGTTTAATTAGATTTAAGTTTAAGTTCATTTTTAGGTCCTTAAGTTTAATTAGTTTTTAAGTTTTGAGTTTCAAGATTAGATTTTCAAATTTTTTTAAGGTTATCAATTAGATTTTTAAGATTAGGTTGTTTGGAGTTAAGAATTTTAGTTTAGAAACATTAAATACCTAATAATGTTTGAGTATCTTTATATAGACAAATTTTCAAATGAACAATTTCAACAAAATCTTTCAATGTCTTAATTTACTATGTTCAACTCTCTGTATTCCTCTATACATAGAGTACATTGAATGTACAAAAATGGCTATAGTAGAGTTTTTGTTATTCGTATTAATAGCTACTCTATGAGGAATTTTTTATGCAGTGCTAACGATTTAATAACTATCTTTGTAGCTTTAGAATCTTTAAGTTTATGTTCCAACCTATTATCCGAATATACCAAGAAAAAAGCATTGTCTAATGAGGCTACTACTATAACACCCTAAATTTGACAGATCCGAAAAGAAGGCAAGTAGATATGAATGCTACCTGTTTTGGCGCACTATGGTAGTGTAATTTTCCAATTTACAGACTTTTGGGGAACTAAAGTTTGGCGCATAAAGTATCCGACTATGGATGTGTCTGAGGATTTCATCTTAGGGTATTCTACAATTAAAGAAAGAGTACAACAAACGAAGAGTAAGCCTTGTGAGAGGCACCGCTAAAGGTATAGTACGCCTAGTTTGCTTGAACACTGTGCCAAATGAGTTTCATAAAGTAATCTGGTTAAGAACCAATTGAATTGACTAGACAAATAGCATATGTACTTGATTTTCTTTTCTATTTCTCTTAGTTCGTATAGACCATTTAAAGGAAAATTTTTGTATACAGTCGACACTTGTCAAGATCCTCTAAGGGAAAACTGAATATATATATATATATATGGTATGAATAGAACATCCAGATGGTTTTTCTTTCTTTTGTTTTACATCTAGGTTATTCTTTTTTAATCCCAAATATTCTCTTCTTCTTCATTAAATTGGAAACTAATGCTTTTGGATTAATCGGTGGATGTTTCAAAATCCTAGCAAACCTATTAGCTCTACATGTTATGATTTTGAAAGAGTAAGAATGTTAGAAGTATATGAACTGTAGGGTGTGAGTAAGAGGTTTTGCATGGGGGTTGTCTGTAATTGAGATGTTAGTAAACTGTTTGTAAATTGGATTTTAATAAAGTTTCATGATCTTTTAAGCTGCTGGTTTGAGAAGGACAATCAAATTTGGAACTCCTAACTACAGTAAAGGTGAGTTTCAAATGAGTCTTGAACCTGACTTATGGATATTAATTTACACATGGATATTCATATGTTGATGTCTACTCTGATAGTTGATGGGTGTATGTGTGTATGAAGTATTGTAAGGTTACCGCATGAATAAGATTGTAACACCCCAAACCCGGCCTAGACATTATGATCGAATCTAGCAGTGTCACATGAAAGTGTTTTTCGTAAAATAAAATTTCGTTTGAAAAAAACCCCATTCAGTATTAGCCCTCTTTGTAATCTTAGCTAATCTTTAAGTTGTCTTGTTCAGTTTTAAAACCCAATTGTTTTAGTAAAATGCTTAATCAATTAAATCGTAGTTATCTTTTTAAATCGTTGTTTGTTTGCGAAAGCTGTTTGAAATAGGATGTGTACTTGTGGTGTTTTGAAAAGCATTTATTATTTTGAAAACTCGTGCCGTACTACTACTAGATATGAATCATAATTAAACAAATCCCAAATTAAAAGTTAAAAATTAAAGAGGCCTTATTACATAACCAAATGCCCAAATTAAATTATAAAGTAAAATTTAATAAAAAGTTCATGCAGTTGTTTGGCCACCTTTGAGTCTCTTGTAGCACCGACCCGCCTAAGGATTACCCGCACAAAAAACAGAAGGGTGAGTTTATGGAAACTTAGTGTGTAATCCCTTAACAACAGTCAGTCATACAGTAGGCATTTACAATCTGGGCCTAAGCCCGCTTCAGTAACAATTTAATCTCAGATAGGGCCTTAGCCCATTACAATATCAGAATCAGTATGGGCCTTAGCCCAATTTAGTAGCGGTCACAATACAGATATGCAAACAGAAATCCTACCCAGCCAGCCTCTGCACACCACTTTGTCCAGCCCTACACACCATGTGGGGATAAAATCAACCTACCCATCCCTACACACCAAAAATAGCACCGGTGGCGGCATTAAACAGGAATTGCAGCAGAGCTGCCAGAACAGTACACTTCCTCCAAATATAATAACCCAACCCCATGCATTACATCATAATATCCTACATGTATGCAACATATATAAAATGGCATGCTCAATACAGTCATGCATAACATAGGAGCATATTTATCATTTTACCTCATAGGGCCAAAATAGTCCTTTCATCAGATTGGGGTCTAGATATACCTACCGACCCAACAGTAGGCCCACTGTCATTTCAGACGATCCGTGCGACCTTAACAGTCAATCAATAAAAATAGGCCCAAGGCCGGCAATGCGGCCCCTGTGGGCAGACATGTCTGTGTGGCCCACGAAACCAAAAAATGGCCTTGGTTGTGTGGACTACACAGCCTGGCCCAATAGTCACCACAAGTCCAAATATTTTACCAATGTAGGGCCCACGAGCCCATAGGGCTCGCAAGGTCCACTTCGGCCCAACGTCGCCCGGAATGACCTAAGCTCATGAAATCACTCATGGTGGCCACTACGATCAAACGCCCATGTTCTAAGTGTACGGATTACCACACGAGCGAGCGCTCGCTCGTGTAGCGTCAATAATCCTATTTTTCTGCTTTTGTCGATTTACGATGATAGCAGTATGGTTACACATCTGATTGTAAAAAGAGCGCAAATCTCCACGAACACCGACCTATAATCACACATAACCCAATGTCAGTCCTTTAGTTGATAGGGTTAACACCCTCTTATTGACATTTAATTCCCAACTGATAATTATTACCTGCCTTGATTTGAACGAAACTGGTTTATCAACCTTAAACCGCTAACTAAAATGAACTTCAAGATCCTTGACAAATATCTGCATTACCACTGAATCTTATTATCCAATACCATATATGCAAATAACTTGGACCAAGTAAAACCACTTACCGAAATGTGGAACTAAGAAAGGTAGATAGAAGTATTTGGCCTACAATAGCACACCCTAAAACCGAGGCACAAGATGAACAATCACACCCTTATTAGAAGCGGAAGACAAAAGATGGTGTTAGTAGGGAAAGCTAGTACGATAGAGAGAAAAGAAAGGGAAAAAGAACAACCAAGAACCCAAAGCAGTGGTGGCAACAACAGCAAGATTCAGCTATAAGCCAAGAAGAACCAAGTTACCTTAATCGAGTGCAGGGAGATTCGACTTCAAGAGAAGGGGGTATTCGGCTAGCAATAAAGGGAATGGTGTCAGCTCAAAACCAAATGAAAGAGAATTAGCTGAGATTCGGAAAGGGTTATGGAGGTAAAAGAAGAGTATTCGATCAAAAAAAGAAACAATTGAGAGAAGAAGAAGAAGTAACCAAACAAGAGGGAAACCGATTAGAGAATAAAGAGAAAAATGCCTTCGGCACAAGAAAGAACAACCCTACGAAAAACCCTAATGGTCAAGAAATATTCGGCTACTACACAACCAACACTCAAAAGAATGAAATGAAAACAATAAAGAGCCAAAACTAAAACAGAATTTCGGCACTAAGGGTAAAAGGTCCTATGACTAAATTGGTACAATGGAGTTCCCACATTTAGCAAACTACTCACACACTCTTCAACTTCCCTTAATTCTCGCCCAAAATTTCTCCATAATCTCCACCTAGAATTCTGCTACACACTCCCTACTCCCTCAAACACTCCAACCATCCATGAGCAACAGAATCCCACTAACGTACAACCTCTTGCATGACACAGCAGCAAAATAATCACTCATTTTCATCGCCAAGCCTCGAACCTCAAGCCTTATGGAATAATCCACACGCCCCTATCCCCTAGATCAGTAAGCCTTTTTATGACATGTTTTAACCATATTTAGTTAAGAAGTTTATAGAGCAGAGACAAGGTTTATTCAAGCAAAAACAAAATTTTGTACAAGCCAAGTCTTGAACTCAGGACTTCTCAGACACTCCCAAAACACTCAACCACTGAAACAGACATGCATTTGTATAGCACAACATGCAAAAATAAATACTTAGATTTTAGGGTATTACAACTCTACCCCCTAAAAGAAAATTTCGGTATCGAAATTTACCTGGTCAAAAGAGATGAGGGTATTATTGTCGCATCGCCTCCTCAGGTTCCCACATCGCTTCCTTAGAGCTGTGATTACGCTAAAGTACCTCAACTAGTGGGATAGACTTTTTTCTTAACACTTTTACATCACGCTCTAGAATCTAAACTGGCTCCTCCTTAAAGGTCAGATCAGGTTTAACCTCAATCTCCTCAGTTGCAATAACATGCGTGGGGTCAAAGCGGCAACGCCTCAACATTGAGACGTGGAACACGTCATGAATTCGGTGTAAATCTAGAGGTAGCTCAAGCTGATAGGCAATCAGTCCCACGCATTTTGGTATGCGGTAAGGCCCAATGAACCTAGGGCTTAGCTTGCCTTTCCGTCCAAACCTCAGTACCTTCATCCACGATGAGACCTTAAGAAATACTCAGTCCCCAGAGAATACTCAATCTCCTTTCGTTTTAGATCTGCATACGACTTCTATCTGCTTGATGCCACCTTCAGTCAATCCCGAATTAATCTAACTTCATCCTTGGTATCAAAAACCAATTCAGGGCCCAACACGCCTATAATATCCCGAAATAGGGCCTAGTCAAAATAGTGGTTTTGGGACCACAAATTCGATGTTGAAATATTTTTTTTATGATTATTATGAGGCCTAGAATATGAAAATATGTATGTGTTGAAGTTTCATGAAGATATTCTATGAGTAAGGTGTCCAAGTGGGAAATGAGGACCAAATTGAATAAATTGCAAAACTTGGATTCTAGAAGCAATTTGCATTTCTTTAGATTATTAATTAGGTATTAAAGAGAAATTTTCCCAATTTCTAAATTGTTGGACAAAAATGGGCATGCATGGAAAATTTTGGAAGTTTAATAAGGAGGGGCATTCTGGTCATTTGGTAATAAAATCAATTAAAGGGGAAAATGAAGGCAAAAATCAGGCATCTTCTCCCTTGTGCAGCCGAAATTCTCAAGCCCTCCATAGCTAGGGTTTTCAATATTTTCAAGCTCTATAGTAAGTGACTCCTAGCCCCGTTTTTAATGTTGTTTGTATTTTTGAGATCCTTATAACATGTTCTCTCTATTTCTATCTATATTTTAAGCTAGGGTTCATATATGCAAAGTTACCCATGTGTGACATGTTTTTTCTTTGATGTTTTATGGGGGGATATGAAAGTTGGATGTGTGTTAAACATCTTTTCCTAAGTGATTTTCATGAAAAGCCCCTAAAAGGACCTTTTAGCAAAAGGTACAAAATATGTGGTAGAAATGTGAAATAGAGAAAAATATGGGCTAGTATGAGTTTATAATGCATTCTGCTAAGGTTAGGTAACCAAGGAATTTCATGTATATCATTTTACGAGCCTAGGGATTAAATCGTTAATAATGTAAAAGGTTAGGGGCAAAATGGTCATTTTGTCCAGGGGTGAAATTTAGGCTCGAAAAGAATAATGTGAGATATTTATAATTCATTTTTATTGTTATAGAACCCGAGGAACAAATTTCGGAGGTCGATCAAGGAAAACGAAAGGTTTTGGAATAACCGAAACGCGAAACCGACATAAATACCAGGTAAGTTTGAATAACTTAAGGAAAACCCATAATATGCCTAAATGCATGTTTTATGAAGGTGTGTCAGTTGTATATAATGATGGAATGAAAATCCATGAAATGTGTTAATAATAACGACAAGATGATAAATGTCCTTGTTGAAGTTAAAAGGGAAATTCGATGGATAAACCATGGCTTACGTGACCTGAGATCCTGCATGTGTTGCAGAAAAAGATTTACCCTTGACGGGTAATCTGTTGATCTCAAATATAGAAGGGATCTAGCCTTGATAGGTGTTCCATGAGTGGTCGAGCCTTCCGAAGAATATGTGTACATTAAGGATTTAGCCGGATGGGTAATCCGATTAGGGTCTGAATTTAGCCTGGACTCGTAATTCAAACTCGAGCTCATTAAGGGTGTTTGTCACTATAAGGGACTTAGCCTGGACTGGTAATCTCGACAACACTCCATGAGTTTATATTACAGGGGATTTAGCCTAGACTGGTAATCCCGCCATAAGATGTGAGGTTCGTGGGAGTGCATACTTGAGAAGATCACTCTTATGACTTGACGGTAAATGGATAATCCATCGAGATTTTTGAGGTACTCAATGAGATAAACATGAGACATAGAAATGAAAATGTTAGATGACGAACCCATCTAAGACAAATTACATGATAATTATTATGGGACTAACTTGATGCTTGAGTGCATGTAATAGGGAGCTATCCTATATTTATTGGATTGGTTGCCTAACATGTTGTATGCTAATTAATTGGCAAGTTTACTTTCCAGTTATTTGGGCTTACTAAGCATGTAAATGCTCACCCCTATCTTTTCCCTATCTTACAGAGCTCGAGGACTCGTAGAGATTGGAAGACGATTGGAGTATTGTCAACACTATCCACTTGTCCTGTTTTGGTATATAGATACTTTTATTTTGTTACAATGGCATGTATAGGTTTTTGGTTACTTGGTATATGTCATTGGTTCGCCAATGTAAAGGCTTAAATGTTAAACTTATTTTTTTTTGTATATGGCCATAAGACATGGCTCATTTGACCTACCACCCATACATGTTTATGTTAAAAATGTTTTTTATTTTTTTGTGATGATTAAATGTGGTATATTATAAATAGGCATTTGTAATATGGCCAAGACATTTGGAAATGATTAGGCCATAATTGGCAATGAATTGTAATAATGAGCCAAGCCTAAATATGTTTCGATTGGATGGAATCCTTAATTACAAAAACGGGAATATTTGAATATGTATTTAACTGATGAGTTTAGTTTGACATACAATGGATTCATTGATGATAGTCCCTAAGTATATTTGGGTCATGTTAAATGCAATTGGGGTTCTTATATGTGAGGAAATGATAAGGGTGACCATTGGCTTGAAATTGTAGCCTAAAAATAGTTCACACAGGTGTGTGTCTAGGCCATGTATCCCTTGCATCTAAAAGTTTTTTAGTTAGATTGCATGGTAGTAAACACGCGGGAAGAGACACAGCCATGTATCTCAATCGTGTGGAGGGCATGGCCTAATACACAGGCGTGTGTCTTGGCCGTGTGCCCCTAAATACATGCTGACGTCATAAATATAATGTCTAGGTTTTTGGACATGGGCGATCACACGAGCGTGTCTAGGCCATGTGAAAGACTCGGGCCAGGGACACGGGCGTATGCATGGCCGTGTGAAAACCCATATAGGTTCGAAATAGAAAATAAATTCAATTAATTTCACACGGGTTAAGGACACGGGTGTGTCCCAAAGTACACGGGCGTATGAATCTTAACATAGAAAATTTTCTTAGGTTCTCGGTTTAGTCCCGAACCATCCTCAATGTATGTTTTGGGCCTCGTAAGGCTATAATAGGGACACTAAGATGTTGTTTGATTGGTTTTAATTTGGAATGAAATTTTATAACCCATATTTTTTGAAAATATTTTAGTATGTTTCTGGTAACTTCTCGTACTTGGTCTCGGTCTCGGGCATGAGGAAGGAGTGTTACATTTAGTGGTATCAGAGCTACAGTTTAGTCAGTTCTAGGACTACCGTAGGGTGTATTGAGTTTAGCTAAACATGCCATTATACGAACGTTGATAATGTGACATCTCCTAACTATTTAATTATCTTTGAATATAGTAAATCTCTTCCAATCAAGCACAACGAGCTCTTTCTAGTGGTAGTAGAATGCATATGTCTGAAGGCCAAGAAGAGGCCAGAGTTGCCTTTTTCAACATGATGGACGAGTGGTTTGAGGATTATTTAAGAAATCATCGCAACATACCACGACCTCCTCCATCCCCTAACCAACCTGATGATAAAGTGCCATGAGATATGACACCTGTAACAATTGGTAAAGCCCCGGTGGATAAGCTTAAAAAGTATGGGGTTGAAGAATTTAGAGCTAAGATTGATGATGATATTGAACGAGCAGAGTTCTGGCTCAAGAACACTACACGAGTATTCAATGAGTTATCATGTACGTCTGAGGAGTGTTTAAAGTGTGTTTTATCTCTTCTAAAGGATACTGCATACCACTGGTGGAAGACAATATCTTCAGTGGTGCCAAAGGAAAACATCACTTGGTAATTTTTCCAAGAAGAGTTTAAGAAGAAATACATCAGTCAAAGGTTCTTAGACTCGAAGCGAAAAGAGTTCCTGGAACTCAAGCAAGGAAATAAGTCTGTATCGGAATACGAAAGGGAATTCGTAAGACTAAGCCAGTATGCGACTGAATGGGTTCAAACAGTCGAAAATGTGTAAACGTTTCGAGGAAGGTCTAAATAAGGAAATTAAGTTGTTAATTGGGATCCTTGAGATTTGAGAGTTTGCTGCATTGGCTGATTGGGCCAAGAAGGCTGAGAAGGTCAATAATGAAAGGAAGCAAGCTAAGAGAGAAGCTCGAGTTTTGAGCAAGAGAACCAATGGTAAGACACTCTCATTTCCCATTAAGAAATCAAGGAGCCAACGTGAACGCTCCACTTTATCGGTAGGATATTCGGGTAAAGCGAGAAGCTCCAAATGATGTAATCAGAAGTCTTCTTCCCCAATGGTGACTAGCGTGGGGAGTGTAGATGACCAAAAGCCAAAGTGTAAAAGCTGCAATAAATTCCATTTCGGAGAGTACCGAATGAAGAGCGGTACATGCTATAGATGTGGTTCTTTTGACCACTTCCTCAGAGATTGCCCAGAGTGAATCGATAAAGAGGTGGAATTAGCCCCGAAGTCAAGTGCTACTATTTCACGAGCTAGACCTCCGACATATCCTGGAAGTGCTAGTGGCAGTTGAGTTGTGGCCAAAGACACTGCAAAATCAGAGGCTCAAACCCCGGCAAGAACGTATGTAATATGCTCTTGAGAGGAAGCCTCTGCTTCTGACGTCATCACAGGTACCTTTTTTCTTTTTAATACTTGTGTTGTTGCCCTAATTGATCCGGGATCGACGCATTCATATATTTTCATAAGATTGGTGTCTAGTATGAATATATCCATTGAACCACAGAATTTATAATCAGAGTGTCGAACCCATTAAGCAAGTAAGTCATGGTTGATAAGGTCTCTAAGAATTGTCCTTTGACGATTTAGGGTCATTGTTTTCCGGCTAACCTTATATTGTTGCCATTTGATAAGTTTGATGTATTACTTGGCATGGATTGGTTAACCCTGCATGATGTAATTGTAAACTGTGGTAGAATTGAAGTGCCCAGATGGTGAGGTTCTACATGTTGATTCAAAAGAATTGGGTACACCGACAGTTGTAATTACATCGATGATGGCCCAAAGATATATGAGAAATGGGTACGAAGCCTACCTTGCTTTTGTACTAAACACTAAGGAAACTGAGATGAAGATTGAGTCCGTGTCAATAATATGTGAATATCCAGACGTGTTCTCGGATGAATTACCCGTATTACCTCCTAATAGAATGATAGAGTTTGGTATTGAACTGGTGCCAGGAACAGCTCCTATTTCTATTACTCCATATAGGATAGCACCAACCGAGCTGAAAGAGTTAAAAGCGCAGTTGCAAGAACTGACGGATAAGGGTTTTACAAGGCCGAGCTTTTCACCTTAGGGTGCTCCCGTATTATTTGTGAAGAAGAAAGATGGGTTAATGAGGCTATGTATAGATTATCGGCAACTGAACAAGGTAACTATCACGAATAAGTATCCTTTGCCAAGGATCAATTATTTGTTTGACTAGTTTAGGGGAGCCACTGTATTCTCTAAGATAGATCTGAGATTCGGCTATTATCAGTTACGAGTTAAGGAACCGGCTGTGCCTAAGATAGCTTTCAGAATGAGGTATGGCCACTATGAATTTCTTGTCATGCCGTTTGGGTTGACGAATGCACCGGCCGTATTTATGGACCTAATGAATAGGATATTTCGGTCACACTTGGACAAGTTTGTTGTTGTGTTCATTGACGACATTTTAATTTATCTCAAGGATGAGACAGAGCATGCGAAGCATCTGAGGACTGTGTTACAGACCTTACGAGAAAAACAATTGTATGCTAAGTTTATCAAGAGTGTGTTTTGGCTTCAAGAGGTAGGGTTTTTGGGTCATATTGTTTCAGGTGATGGCATTCGAGTTGATCTAAGTAAGATCTATACTATTGTTGAATGGAAACCACCTAAAAATGTAACCGTGGTTAGAAGCTTTTTAGGTTCTCTATAATAGCAACTCCAATGACGAGGTTGCTATAGAAAGACGTTAAGTTTGAGTGGTCAGAAAAGTGTTAGCAGAGTTTCGAGAAGTTGAAGACATTACTGATTGAAGCTCCAGTTCTAGTATTACCCGAGTCGAGAAAAGAGTTTGTAGTCTACAGTGATGCGTCTTTAAATGGACTGGGTTGTGTGCTTATGCAGGATGGCAAGGTGATAGCTTATGCTTCACAGCAGTTGAAGCCACACGAGAAGAATTTTTCAACGCACGACTTAGAGCTTGCCGCCATTTTTTTTACCTTAAAAATTTGGAGGTATTATCTATATGGTGAGACTTGTCGTATATTCACAAATCACAAGAGTTTGAAGTATTTGATGACTCAAAAAGAATTGAATCTGAGACAACGGAGATGGTTAGAATTAATTAAAGATTACGAGCTAATCATCGATTACCACCTGGGAAAGGCGAATATAGTCGCCGACGCGCTAAGCAGAAAATATTTGTTTACATTGAGGGTCATGAATGCTCAATTGGCATTGTTTAATAATAGTTCGGTCTTGGCAGAGCTAAGGGCTAGGCCGACACTTCTTTAGGAATTTTATGATGCTCAGACTAATGATAGTGACCTACAAGCTAAAAGAACTCAATGTGTGTCGAGCATCGAATTAGATTTTCAGATCGGTTTTGATGGATGTTTGGTGTTCAGAGATAGAGTATGTGTACCAAGAAATGATAAAATTATTCAGAGAATTTTGCAAGAGGCACATGATAGCCGTTTGTCTATTCATCCTGGAAGTACCAAAATGTACAATGATTTGAAGAAAATGTACTAGTGGAACAACATGAAAAGAGACATCTCGAAATTTGTATTGAAATGCTTGATATGTCAACAAGTCAAAGCTGAACATCAAGTACCTTCAGGTTTGTTACAGCCTATGATGGTCCCCGAATGGAAGTGGGATAGAATTACTATGGACTTTGTGACAGAACTACCATTGACCCCAAAAAAGAAAGATGCTGTATGGGTTGTGGTGGATAAGTTGACAAAGTCGGCTCATTTTATCCCGGAAAGGACAGATTATTCACTTGATCAGTTGGCAGACCTGTATATATCTGAGATTGTAAGATTACATAGGGTACCGCTATCGATTACTTCAGACAGAGACCTGAGATTCACTTTGAGATCTTGGAAGAAGCTACAAGAAGCCTTGGGTACTAGGTTGAGCTTTAGTACAGCTTTTCACTAGCAGACTGATAGTCAGTCTGAGCGGACGATTCAGATTCTTGAGGATATGTTGCAATGTTGCATCCTCAAATTTTAAGGTAGTTGGGAAAAATACCTGCCATTGGTAGAGTTCAGCTAGAACAATAGTTTTCAAACGAGTTTGGATAGAACTTAAAGACAGTCAGATTCACAGAGTTGATCTGATCAAGAAAACTGAAAAAAAAGGTTAAAGTAATACGTGGCTGCTTAAAAGCAGCATCGGATAGGCAAAATTCATATGCTGATCTGAAAAGAAAAGAGGTCGAATTTCAATTAGGAGATAGAGTATTTTTGAAAGTATCTCTTTGGAAAAAGGTATTTAGATTTGGCCTGAAAGGCAAACTGAGTCTGTGATTCATCGGACCATACGATATCACTGAAAGAGTTAGACCATTAGCCTATTGTTTAGCATTACCACCAGAACTGGAAAAGATCCACGACGTATTCCATGTATCTATGTTAAGGTGATATCGATCAGACCCCTCTTATGTGATTTCACCGACGGAGATTGAAATTAGACCGGACATGACATATGGTGAAAAACCGGTCAAGATTTTGGCTCGTGAGGTTAAATAGTTGAGAAATAAAGATGTGGCTTTAGTAAAAGTTTTATGGCATTGACATGGTATGGAAGAGGCTACATGGGAGCCAGAAGAAACTATGAGAAGCCAATATCCGAATTTGTTTACTGGTAAGACTTTCGAGGACAAAAGTCCCCAAGAGGGGAGAAATGTAACATCCCAAAATAGGGCCTAGTCGGAACAGTGGTTTTGGGACCATAAACCCAACGTTGAAATATTTTTTTTATGATTATTATGAGGCCTAGAATATGAAAATATGCATGTGTTGAAGTTTCATGAAGATATTCTATGAGTAAGGTGTCCAATTAGGAAATAAGGATCAAATTGAATAAATTGCAAAACTTGGATTCTAGAAGCAATTTGCATTGCTTTAGATTATTAATTAGAAGGTCTTAAAGAGAAATTTTCCCAATTTCTAAGTTTTTGGACAAAAATATGCATACATGGAAAATTTTGGAAGTTTAGTAAGAAGAGGCATTTTGGTCATTTGGTAATAAAATCAATAAAAAGGGAAAATGAATGCAAAAATCAACCATCTTCTCTCTTGTACCATCTTAAATTCTCAAACCCTCCATAACTAGGGTTTTCAACATTTTCAAGCTCTATAGTATGTGACTCCTAGCCCCATTTTTAATGTTCTTTATATTTTTAAGATCCTTGTAACATGTTCTCTCCATTTCTACCTATATTTTAAGCTAAGGTTCATGTATGCAAAGTGACCCATACGTGACTTGTTTGTTCTTTAATGTTTTATGGGGGGATATGAAAGTTGGATGTGTGTTAAACATCTTTTCCTAAATGATTTTCATGAAAAGCACCTAAAAGGACCTTTTTGTAAAAGGTACAAAATATGTGGCAGAAATGTGAAATAGAGGAAAATGTGGGCTAGTATGAGTTTATAATGAATTCTTCTAGGGTTGGGTAACCAAGGAATTTTCGTATATCATTTTACGAGCCTAGGGATTAAATCGTTAATAATGTGAAAGGTTAGGGGCAAAACGGTCATTTTGTCCGAGTAAAATTTAGGCTCGAAAAGAATAATGTGAGATATTGATAATTCATTTTTTATTGTTATAGATCCCGATGAGCAAATTTCAGAGGTCGATCGAGGAAAATGAAAGGTTTTGGAATAATCGAAACGCGAAATCGACACAAATACCAATAAGTTCGAATAACTTAAGGTAAACCCATAATATGCCTAAATGCATGTTTTATGAAGTTGTGTTAGTTGTATATAATGATGGCATGAAAATCCATGAAATTGCTAATAATAATGACAAGATGATAAATGTCTTAGTTGAAGTTAAAAGGGAAATTTGATGGATAAACCATGGTTTACGTGACTTGAGATCCTGTATGTGTTGCAGAAAAGGATTTAGCCCAGACGGGTAATCCATTGATATCAAATATAGAAGGGATCTAGCCGGGACGGGTGTTCCTTGAGTGATCAAGCCTCCCGAAGAATATTGTGCATCAAGGATTTAGCCCGGACGGGTAATCCAATAAGGGTCTGAATTTAGCCTAGACTGGTAATTTAGACCCGAGCTCATTAAGGGTGTTTGTCACTATAAGGGATTTAGCCTGGACTGGTAATCCCGACAACACTCCACGAGTTTATATTACGGGGGATTTACTCTGGACTGCTAATCTCGCTATAAGATGTGAGGTTCGTGGGAGTGCGTACTTGAGAAGATCACTCTTATGACTTGACGGTAAATGGATAATCCATTGAGATTTAATCCCGCTAGACGGGATTAACATGATATACAAAAATGAAAATGTTAGATGATGAGCTCATTTAAGACAAATTACATGATGAATTATTAGAGGACTAACTTGATGCTTGAGTGAATGTAATAGGGAGCTATCCTATATTTATTGGATTGGTTGCCTAACATGGTTGTATGCTAATTAATCGGTAAGTTTACTTTCCAGTTATTCAGTCTTACTAAGCATGTAAATGCTTATGCCTCTCTTTTTCCTATCTTACAGAGCTCGAGGACTCTTAGAGATTGGAAGACGGTTGGAGTATTGTCAACACTATCCACTTGTCCTATTTTGGTATATAGATACTTCTATTTTGTTACAATGGCATGTATAGGTTTCTGGTTACTTGGTATATGTCATTGGTTCACCAATGTAAAGGCTTAAATGTTAAACTTATTCTTTTTGTGTATGACCATAAGACATGGCTCATTTCGTTGTGGGTTATGACATACCACCCATACATGTTTATGTTAAAAATGTTTTTTTTTTTTTGCAATGATTAAATGTGGTATATTTTAAATAGGCATTTGTAATGTGGCCAAGACATTTGAAAATGATTAGGCCATAATTGGAAATGAATTGTAATAATGAGCCGAGCCAAATATGTTTCGATGGGATGGAATCCTTAATTACAAAAAGGGGAATATTTGAGTATGTATTTAACCGATGTTATGAAGTTGACATATAATGGATTCATTGATGATAGTCCATCAGTATATTTGGATCATGTTAAATGCAATTGGGGTTCTTATATGTTAGAAATGATAAGGGTGACCATTGGCTTGAAATTGTAGCCTAAAAGGGGTCCACAAGGGTAGGCACACGGGCGTGTGTCTAGGCTGTGTGTAACACCCACCCGTGTGTGACGCACGGTCAGCCCTATGGGCGTGTGGTACGGCCGTGTGTCCCCTGCATCTAAAAAAATTTTTAGTCAGATTACATGGTAGTAAACACACGGGAAGAGACACGGCCATGTGTCTCAACCATGTGAAGGGCACGGCCTAACACACGGGTGTGTGTATTGGCCATGTGTCTTAGCCGTGTGCCCCTAAATACTTGCTGACATCATAAATAGAATGTCTAGGTTTTTGGACAGAGGCAATAACATGAGCGTGTCCAGGCCGTGTGAAAGACATGAGCCAGGGACACAGGTGTGTGCATGGCCGTGTGAAAACCCATGTAAGTTTGAAATAGAAAATAAATTCAATTAATTTAACATGGGTTAGGGACACAAGCGTGTCCTAAAGCACACGGGCGTGTGCATTGACTCCACATGGGCATGTGAGTCGTAACCTAGAAAATTTTCTTAGGTTCTCGGTTTAGTCCCAGACCATCCTCAATGTATGTTTTGGGCCTCGTAAGCCCATAATAGGGACACTAAGATGTTTTCTTGGTTTTAATTTGGAACGAAATTTAATAACCCGTATTTTTCAAAAATATCTGAGTATGTTTTTGGTAACGCCTCGTACCTGGTCCCAATCTCGGGCACAGGTAAGGGGTGTTACAACGCTGCTCGCCCAACTCAGTCCAACACGAAGGAGTACGACACCTACGACCATATAATGCCTCGTAAGTGCCATCTGTAAGCTAGACTGGTAGCTATTGTTATACGCAAACTCTGCTAATGACAAATAGTCCTCCCAGCTGCCTCGGAAGTCAATCACACAACTCCTTAACATGTCCTCCAGTATTTGAATCCCCTTTTCGACTGACCATCTATCTAAGGATGCAGCGTAGTACTGAAATCCAACCTTGTCCCCAAAGCCTCGTGTAACTTCTTTTAGAATCGAGACGTGAAGTAAGGATCTCTATCAGATATTATGGAAACCGGTACCCCATGCAGTCACACTATCTCTGACACATACAGTTTATCCAGCTTCTGCAACGAGTAATCAGTACGAACAGGTATGAAATGAGCAGATTTGGTCAATCTATCTATGATGACCACACTGAATCCTTCTTAGTAGGCGTTAAGGGTAGCCCATTAACGAACCCCATAGTTACTCCTCCCACTTCCAAAGTGGAATCGTAACTGGCTGAAGCAACCCTGAAGGCAACTGATGTTTTGCCTTAACCTGCTGGCAAGTCAGGCATTTACTTACAAAATCGGGAACTTCACACTTAAGACCTGGCCACCCATATAACTCCCGAATGTCTTGGTACATCTTACTCGCATCGGGATGCATAGCATAAGGACTACTATGCACTTCTTGTAGTATAGACGTCCTTAAATCAGTATCCTTCAGTACACAGACTCTCCCACGAAAACACAATACCCCTTCACTATTCAGTCCAATGTCTGAAATTCCCCCACTCTCTACTTGTCGGAAACGAGGACCCAAAGATTCATTCTCTAACTGTTTACCCTTAATCTATTCAATCCATGCCAATTTAACTTGTAGCTCGGCCAGCAAGCTAACATCATCAAAAAAGTTGAGACGAGAAAACATCACCCTCAGATCAGTCATAGCCCTATGGCTCAGTGCGTCAGCCACCACATTGGCCTTACCAAGATGGTATTGAATTGAGCAGTCATAATCCTTAAGCAGCTCAATCCATCTATGTTGCCTAAGATTTAGCTCCTTCTGAATGAGTAGGTATTTAAAACTCTTGTGACCCGTGTAAATAATACAATTCTCACCATACAGGTAATGCCTCTAAATTTTCAGTACGAATACAACTGCGGCCAAATCCAAGTCATGGGTCAGAGTATTCGTCTCATGAGTGTTAAGCTGGCGAGATGCATATGCCACCACCTTACCCTCTTGCATCAACACACAACCCAAACCAACGTGTGATGCATCGCTGTAGACTATAAATTCTTTCCCAGACTCCGGCTGTATCAAGATGGGGGCTTTAGTCAGAAATTTCTTAAGTTTCTCAAAACTTTCTTGCTTCTCATTAGTCTATTTAAACAGCACACCCTTGGGCAACAGTTTAGTCAAAGGTGCAGCAATCAAAGAAAACCCCTTAACAAACTGTCTATAATACCCTGTCAATCCCAAAAAACTTTGAATCTCAGATACCGTCTTAGGCGACTTCCGATCCAAAACAACTTCAATTTTCTGAGGATCCAGTCCAACCCCTTTAACAGATACCACATGTTCCAGAAATGTTACATCTCGTAACCAGAATTCATACTTATTGAACTTGGCATACAGTTGTTTCTCCCTCAAAATTTCCAGAACAACCCAGAGATGTGCATCGTGTTCGTTTTTAGTTTTTGAAAACACTAGAATATCATCTATAAACACCACTACGAACCGATCTAGATAGGGCTGGAATACTCGATTCATCAAATCCATAAAAGCTGCTGGTGCATTCACCAGTCCAAACGGCATCACTAAGAACTCATAATGACCGTAATGAGTCTTAAATGTTGTTTTAAAAACATCAGCCTCTTTCACTCTCAATTAATGGTACCCAGATCGAAGATCTATCTTAGAGAAGACCGTAGCACCACGGAACTATAGGAATAGATCGTTAATCCTCGGTAGAGAAACTTATTCTTAATAGTCAATTTATTCAATTTTCGATAGTCGATGCACATACGCATGGATCCATGCTTCTTTTTCACAAATAAAACTGGTGCTCCCTACAAGGACACACTAGGGCGGATTAACCTCGATCCAGTAACTCTTGAATTTGAGCCTTAAGTTCCACCAGCTCCTGCGGTGCCATTCTATAGGAGGCGATGGACACTGGAGCTGTACTAGGCAGGAGCTCAATCCCAATCTCAACTTTACGATTTGGAGGTAACCCAGGTAGTTCATCGGGGAAAACATCTGGAAAGTCCTTAACTATTCTGATATCCTTAACAGAAGAAACCTCGAAATCAAAAATACTGATGTAGGCTAGATATGCTTCACAACCCTTACGAACGAACTTTTTAGCCATTAGTGCAAAAATCACATTTGAAAAATAATTCCGACGCTCCCCGATTACATTATCTCATTACCCTCCACAGTTTTCAGTACCACCCACTTAGCAGCACAATCCAAATTCACTTGGTGTTTAACTAGCCAGTCCATGCCCAGTATTAAGTCGAATTCTCCAAAAGGGAGTTCCATTAAATCCGCCAAAAAAATAGTTCCTTTAACCTCCAAAGGTACATCCCTGAACAATTTATTTACTTTCATTGACTACCCTAGTGGACTCAACACAGTAACCTCACTCCCGGTACTTTCATCCATCATACCCAAAGTCTCAGATACAGTACATGCTATATAAGAATGCATAGACCCAACATCAATCAGTGCAGTATAAGGTACATTATGAATAAAGAACGTACCCATAATAACATCTAGAGTGTCTCCGTCCTCTCGACAACATGCAGCATAAACCAGAGCTGGCTGCTTCGCCTTAGTATGACTTGCACCTCTGCCTGGTGCCCTCTAACCATGACCCATACCATTACCACCTCTGACCTAACCACAGCCTCTCAGTGGCTGTTGAACACCCCTCGGCAGCTGTACATTACCCAAACCAGTAGTTTGCATCTGCTCAGAACACCGTGGATAATCTTTGATACGGTGCTCTAAAGATCCGCACCGAAAACATGCCCCACTTCTTCTCCAGCACTTGCCCTGATGGCGTCTCCCACAATCAGTACAGGGCTGCGGTCCAGTAGCAGCAATAGGGGCCCCAACTCTAACCATCCCATCAACTTTGACCTTCTTTTTAGGCCTCAAAACTGCACTTAAGGGCTCCCAAACACTCTTATTTCTACCTCTGTCCTTCTCGCGGTTCTGATGCTCAACGCGCTTCATATCTGTGATGATCTTCGCCTTTTATACTAATACAGCAAAATCTCACTCCCATTGTGGAGCTATCAAAACCCTTAAACCATCCCTGAGGTTGTCCTCGAATCGAACACAATGCTCATATTCAGTAGGCACTATCCCACGCGCATAACGACTAAGTCGTAAAAATTCAGCCTTGTATTCAGCCACAGGTTTATCCCCGTAAATCAAATTTAGAAATTCCCTCCTCCGGGCATCCACATAACTAACGCCCACATATTTTTCTTGAAACGCAGTCTTGAAAAATTCCCAAGTCAACAGGTCAGGCTAAGTACCCTCTTTAACTGTAAGCCCCCACTGATAAGCTTCATCTCGCAGTAGTGACACCGCACTTTTTAGTTTCTGCTCAGGGGTACAGTCAAGATCATCCATTATCCTCTCTATGGCCTATATCCAATATTCAGCCACATTAGGGGCAACTCCAATGATACCCTTAAATATCTCAACCCCATTAGACCGGATTCGTTCCATAACCGACCCACGGCCCATAGTACCAGTAATGGGTGCCCAGCGACCCTATCTAAAATTCACAACATAGCTTGGGATGGTGTGCCGTCCCCACCTGCACAATCATGAGACCCCGTCTCAGTCACAGGTGAAGCCGGTGCCTCTCTAGCTTCAACATTAGGCATGTGGCCTGATGACGAAGACTCGGCCCGAGCACCTCCACGGCCTCAGTCGCGGACTCTTGTACCCTTCCACGGGTACCTCTAGTGCTTATTATTGATTTGCGTATTATCTAGATTAGAAATTTTATGCATCAGTTTACAATTCCAATGTTTATTACAGAATATTTTATGAAAGTATTATCAGTAATTCAAAGTTTTCGTTTTCACAGATCACGGTTTTACTACAGTTTTAGGTTACCCTAAACAGTCTATTTCTATACGTTCTATTGCCTACAGTAATCTCAATATTTAGATTTAAACAAATAGTAGTTTTAGAGAATTTAAAGTATCAACGTCGGAGACTCGGTAGACCACACATTCTGAAATAACACTTCGAAATACTTTCCAACCATTTGAAACTGTTCTTTTTGGACATTTTATATTTTTTTAGAAACACCCAAATCCATAGCCGAGTTTTGCAACCTGGCTCTGATACCACTAAATATAACACCCCAAACCCGGCCTAGATGTTATGAGTAAATCTAGCGGTGTCACATGAAAATTTTTTTCGAAAAATAAAATTTCATTCGAAAAAAGCCCTGCTATATTAACCCTCTTTTAATCTTAGCTTGCATTTAAGCCGTCTTGTTCAGTTTTAAAGCCCAAGTTGTTTTAGCAAAATGCTTAATCAATTAAATCGTATTTATCTTTTTAAATCGATGTTTGTTTGCGAAAGCTTTTTGAAATAGGATGCGTACTTGTGGTTTTTGAAAAGCATTTATCATTTTCAAAACTCGTGTCCTACTACTACTAGATATGAATCATAATAAAAAAAATCTCAAATTAAAAGTTAAAAATTAAAGAGGTCTTATTACATAACCAAATACCCAAAATAAATTATAAAGTAAAATTTAATAAAAAGTCCATGCAGTTGTGTGGCCACCTTTGAGTCCCTCGCAACACCGACCCGCCTAAGGATTACCTGTGTAGAAAATAGAAGGGTGAGTTTATGAAAACTCAGTGTGTAATCCCTTTTATAATCTGGGCCTAAGCCCACCTCAGTAACAGTTTAATCTCAGATAGGGCCTTAGCCCATTACAGTATTAGAATCAGTGTGGGTCTTAGCCCAATTCAGTAGCAGTCACAACATAGATATGCAAACAGAAATCCAATGCAGCCAGCCTCTACACACCACTCCGTCCAACCCTACACACCATGTGGAGATAAAATCAACCCACCCATCCCTACACACCAAAAATAGTACCGGTGGTAGCACTAAACAGGAATTGCAGCAGAGCTGCCAGAACAGTACACTTCCTCCAATCATAATAACCCAACCCCATGCATTACATCATAATATCCTACAAGTATGCAACATATATAAAATGGCATGCTCAATACAGTCATACATAACATAGGGGAATATCTGTCATTTTACCTCATAGGGGCAAAACAGTCATTTCATCAAATTAGGGTCTAGATATACTTACCGACCCAATGGTAGGTCTACAGTCGTCTCGGACAACCCGTGCAACCTTAACAGTCAATCAGTGAAAATGGGCCCAAGGCCCGCAATGGGGCCCATTTGGGCCTACACACCCGTGTGGCTCGCGAAACCCAAAAATGGCCTTAGCCGTGTGGACTACACAGGCTAACCCAATAGTCACCATACGTCCGAGTAGTTTACTTGTATGGGGCCCACGAGCCCATAAGGCCCGCACGGTCCATTTCCATCCAACGTGGCCCAGAACGGCCTAAGCCCATGAAATCATCATGTTTTAGGCAAATGAATTACCACACGAGTGAGCCCTCGCTCGTGTAGCGTCAATAATCTTATTTTCTGGCTTTTGCCGATTTACGATGATAGCAGTGTGGTTACACACCTGATTGCGAAAAGAGCATAAATCTCCACGAACTTCGACCTATAATCAAACATGACCCAATGTCAGTCCTTTAGTTAATAGGGTTAACACCCTCTTATTAACATTTAATTCCCAACTGATAATTATTACCTACCTTGATTTGAATGAATATGGTTTATCCACCTTAAACAGCCAACTAAGATGAACTTCAAGATCCTTGGAAAAAAATATGCATTACTACCAAATCTTGTTAACCAATACCATATACGCGAATAACTTGGACCAAGTAAAACCACTTATCGAAATTTGGAAATAAGAAAGGTAGATAGAAGTATTCGGCCCACAATAGCACACCCTAAAACTGAGGCACAAGATGAACAATCACACCCCTGTCAAAGATGGCAGACAAAAGATGGTGTTAAAGGGGAACCTATTACAATAGAGAGAAAAGAAAAGGAAAAATAATAACTGAAAACCCAAAGCAGTGGTGGCGGCAACAACAAGATTCGGCTATAAGCCAAGAAGAACCAAGTTACCTTAATTGAGTGTAGGGAGATTCAGCTTCAAGAGAAGAGGGTATTTGGTTAGCAATAAAGGGAATGATGTCGGCTCAGAACCAAATGAAAGAGAGCTACTAGAGATTTGGCAAGGGTTATGGAGGTAAAAGAAAAGTGTTTGATCAAAAAAAGAAATAGTTGAAAGAAGAAGAATTAACAAACCAAGAGGGAAACTGATTAGAGAATAAAGAGAAAGTTGTCTATTCAGCACAAGCAAAGAAGAACCCTACGAAAAACTCGAATGGTCAAGCAATATTTGACTACTACACAACCAACACTCAAAAGAATGAAACAAAAAAAACGGAGAGCCAAAACTAAAACACAATTTCGGCACTAAGGATAAAAGGTCCTATGACCGAATTGCTACAAAGGAGTTCCCACATTCGGCACATTACTCACACACCCCTTAGCTTCCCTTAATTCTCTCCCAAAATCTCTCCACAATCTCCTCCTAGAATTCGGCTACAAACTTCTCACTCCCCCAAGCAATCCAGCCGTCCATGAGAAACAGAATCCCACTGACGTACAACCTCTTACACGACACAGCAGCAAAATAATCACTCATTTTTCATTGCCAAGCCTCGAATCTCAGACTTTATGGAATAACCCACGCACCCCTATCCCCTAAATCAGTAAGCCTTTTTATGACATGTTTTAACCACATTTATTTAAGAAGTCTATAGAGTAGAGACAGGGTTTATTCAAGCAAAAAAAAATTTGTGCAAGCCAAGGCTTGAACTTAGGACTTCTCAAGCACTCCCAAAACACTCAACCACTGAAACAGACATACATTTGTTTAACACAACATGAAAAAATAAATACTTAGATTTTGGGAGAACATGGGAGAACATGAATTAGTCGGGTGTGTGAACGAATATAGGTAAGCCTATTTTATGGTAAGTGAGAAAACAACCATTTGTAATGTTTTTGGTAGGGTAGGTACATTATTAACCGGACTAACAGATCACAATTTGAAAATATGTATAAGACCATATGGTAGGGACCCATGGCATCATATGACAATGAGATAATTCATGGTGTTGCCTCTTGTAAGATGTAAATAGGACTAGCAGAACACAACATAAAAATATGTATAATACCATGTTGGAGAAACTCCATGGAACTCTCTGAGATAGTCCACCGGGACAATAAACATGTCATGTTATGTTAAGCCTTTGTGGCTGATAAGTGCTAAAAGTAACATGTTTTAACATCAAATATGTTTTTGGGTGATTATTCAATGTTAATTGTGAATTTTATTCTCATAATCCTTTAAATTCATGTTTTAATGCTTGATAAAGCACTTGGGAGCAAAAGGAGCGAAACCTGAAACGTCAGAGCAAGCTACAAGAGCCACATAGGTTGAACCATTCCACACGAGTGTAACCCACACAAGCGTGTGGTAGGCCATGTTGATTTCGCAGATTGAACACCAAACTTGGAAAATTGTGATTTTTAGGTTTTTTGGGCATTCTAAGATGTATATATGACATAAATAAGAAGATAGGAGTGAGCTGTCATAAAATATTCAAGAAAACAACTCAAAAAACACCATTGAAGCCAACTTGGAAGCAAATTTCTAACAAGATTGAAGATTCCCAATTGATTTCTTAGGAAGTTATCATGAGCTTCTTTATTTCTTTCAGTTATAATGTCTCTTAGATAATTCTATTTTCAAGCATGAAATAATTTTCTAAATACCTACGGGAGATGAACCCCGAATATGGATTCTGTCGTTTGATTTTTATTTTACGCAATAAATACTTAGTTTGTATTATCAATTATTTGTGCTTAATTCAAGGTTTAATATTTCTAGATTATTAATCCATGTTTGATGTGCTTAAATTAGAGGTTGAATAGACCCTATTTAAGAGTAGAACTTGTGTAATTGAGTTGAGTTGCATGCAATCCTAGAACTAGGACGACATAAATATACTAGATTAGAGTCAAATCTAATAGGAGAATCCATAGCACGAGTTAATGTGATAATAGAGGTTTTAATTGGAAAGAAATTTCAATTAATCAACCTAAAGTTAGTTACTTTTATGTTCAAAAGGCATATTAGCATAATTTAGAGATTTCTATGGATCAAGGTACTAAGAAAAGAAGTTACGTAATTTAGATTAATAGTGACGAATGAAATCTACGTGGATTCTTTCTTGGGTATTGTTTTGCTTCATGGTTGTTACTCGATTATTTTCATGATTTGTTCTTTGTTGTGTTTGTTAGTAATTAAGTTAATCGTGTTTCAAATCTACCAGATTTGTTCTATTATTTCCATAGCATGAGTTTTAAGTCGATCACTTGAATTATTCGGTTAAATAATAGAAAGACAGTAATTAATAGTACTTTTAGTGTTCGCAAGAATGATATCTTTACTCACCGTAGCTATACTATTAATTAATAGGTGTACTTGCCTTAGTCAAATTTTTAATTAGTTTCGTGGAGATCAAGTTTTTGGCGTTGTTGTTAGGGGACTAGAATATTAGGAAAACTTTATTTCCATTAATTTAGCTATTTTTTATTTTTATTTTAATATATTTATTTTTAATTTAATTATTATTGTAATAGCCCAATTTTGCTAAGCCCAACCTAAACTAAACCAAAAAACAAAAAAAATTAATAAGTAAAAATAAAGTCCATTATTAAAGTCCATTTACAAAAAAATGGCCCAAACACAAAAAACCTAACGCCCACTATCTTAAAAAAATTTAGATACCCGATGGTTATCCACGCCGCAGCCTCCACCTCCGCCTCATCAACGAGTTTGTCGCCTAAGGTCTGACTCTTCCACCAAAATGGCAAGGCACGACTCCCCAATGCTGATGACCTTTCCATGGACGCTTGTAAAAAGAAAACACAAGGAAAGAAGTGCAACACGCAAAGAATAGCAAAAAGTGAAAAGAAAAATAATAGTCTAATGTAAGACATTTGGTTATAAAAGCCATAACAACCGTGTAATTTTTTACAGACAAGCAACCGAAATATAAGAAAATCAAATACAAAAAGGTGATTCTTTTATTTTTATTTTTTTGAAATAAATTTAGGAAATAATAAAAAGAGCCTTTTTTACTTGTTTCAGTCATCGGTGAGACCCATATCCAGCTCGAGAAGCCTCGGAGTCTCTCTAAGGCTCCGTTGAGGGCCTCATCGGAGGGGGGAGAAACTGAAAGGTTTCTTTACCTTTGGCTTGATTTTGCCAAGCTTTTGGTGATTTTAACCCCAAATCAGGGTTCCTTGTAAAAAAGGGGATCAGAAAGGGGTTCTAAAAATTTTTTGGCCACCGAAGACGATGGTCGGCTTTGTCGATGACCAGTGGCCTTAGTGGAGCAACTGCGGTTCCCATGACCGGCTTAAGGAAAACTTCAGGGGAAAAAAAAAAGAGAAAGGAGATTTTCTTTTTAAAACAAAGGGAAAATGATTTTTTTTTGGAAAATTTTAACTTAAATAGGACATTGGAACGACGTCGATTTGGGCATGATTCGTCGACCCGACCCGACCCCCTTTCGGATTTGGGCATTTTCTTAAAAAATGGTCTAATTTCCTTTTTGGTGCTTCCGCTTTTAAACTTTCTTGCAATCTCACCCTATGTTATTTTTATTTTGTTTTATTTTTACCCTTTTATTTTTTTTTCATATTATTTAGTCCCTCAACTTAGCATATACTTGCCAATGGAACGGTGCGTTTAATTGGGTTGGGAATAATTTTCCATTTGGTCCCTATTCCTTTTCGCGTGTTCTATTTTGGTCCTTTATTCCGCCCTATTAATTTTTTATTTATTTTATTATAATTTATGATTTTAATTTCATTTAAATTCTAATTCAATCCTTTCAATCGTTCATTTATTTAATTTCACCCTTTTATGATTTTATTTATTTATTATTTTTACCCTTCTAATACTTAAAATTTACGATTATTTATATTTCTTTTTTATTGTGGATTTTTGCCCTTATAATTATTATTATTATTATCATTTCATTATTCACATTAATATCATGATAGTAATCATGACATGATACCGTTGTTATTACCATAAATCGATGTTTTTACTTTTATTATATTCACATTATTGCTACTCACTAGCATGACACTTTTCTTTTACCTTTTATGTGTTTTCTCTTATTCGTTTATTTATTTATTTATTATTCTAATATCATGTTATTTTACCCATCACTATTTTACTTTATTTTGTTAATTACCATGACATCATGTTAAAATATATTTATTCATTTTTTACACTATGTCTAAATAAATTAAATATATATAGTTTTAAGAAGTTACTTCGTTCTATCTAACGTTTGAAAACCAAGGCAATGTTTATTATTTTTGGAATTAGAGGAGTCGTGCTACTAACTTACGGAGTATGACCTCTTTCTAAAACCGAATTAATTGAATATCCATTTTAAAAATGTAAAAACGACATTTAAGCAATGATTAAATGGTGATTATTCTTGTTTTAAAAGATTTAAAGCACTGTGTCCTAACTTACGGGGCGTGATCTTTTCTTCTCGATTAACTTGAAATAAGGCATTTTCATGAGAATTAATTTAGTTAAGCGATATTCTAATAAAAAAATCATGCAAAGAGGGATCGTATTTTAAATTGTCTTCAAATTTTCAATTCTTGACATTAAGACATTAATTAATCAATTAGGTACCAATTTTGGGCGTTATGAGGCTGTTAATCCTTCCTCATACGTAACTGAATCCCAAACCTGTTTTTCAGATTTTTGTAGACCAAAAATAATTTTAATAAATCTAACATTTTATTAAAATGACAAAACTTTGAGGTGATCCAATCGCACCTAAATAATAAGGATTGATGGCGACTCTATTTTCGTTTTTTAAATAAAAAGTCGATTACCAAAAAAAAAAAGGTTTCGACTGTTACATTTTAACTTTTTCTTTTGTTTGATTCATACAGGTTATTTTTTTTATAACTAGAGGCAACCCATTAGAACCATTAGTTTTTTATAGTGAAATTGAAAAGACTAGCAGAAATCGAAAAGAAGTTAAAGAAGCATGGCAAGGTAAACAGATGTTAATAGACGATCAAAAGCAAAAGGACATTACTGTGGAGATGGATAATAACCTTGATACTCAGCAACCTCCTATACGTCATGTAACACCCCTAACCTTTATCCTTCGCCGAAATAGGGTTACGAAGCATTACCGAACTTTACAGATTAAATACGGACATTTCACAACCTTTATTATACATAGAAAGAATCAATTATATAACACTCATATTGTCTCTTAGATGGATCCTCGAGACCCAATATACACCTTAGAAGTGATTTGGGACTAAACCGGATACTCAGGGAATTTTTTTCCAAAATTTTAAAAATTTTCTTAAGAGCAAAGGGCACACACCCGTGTGGCTCATACGGTTAGGAGACACGCGTGTGTCTTTGGCTGTGAGGGCATACGATGTGAGGCACATGGCCATGTCCTAGCTCGTGTCCTTACCCATGTAACTCCCTAAATTGGGTCACACGGCCAACCATACACCCGTGTCCTAGGCTGTGTGCAAGGTGCAAGGGTCACACGGCCAAGACACACGCCCGTGTGCTAGGCTGTATGCAAAAACCTGGGCGTTCTGTTTTGAAATTTTAAGGTACAAGGGACACACGGCCAGACCACACACTCATGTGCCAGGCCGTGTGTCATACACGGCTAAGACACACACCCATGTCTCTGCCAGTGTGGACGAAAATAGGCCATTTTATGACCTCTTTTCTCACCCATTCTTGACTTCAACCTACACACACTAATTTCATACATATAAACCATAATAAGATCTCCAAAACAACCAATTACGAACTTTAATATGATTATATTATCACATATATTTCAACAATCTAAACTAGAACATAAATTAATTCACATCTGTAACCACCTATATTAAAATGCTTTACCAATTCATTCAATACCCATACCAACATTTATACCAAACATGACAAACCATACATATATAAGTTAACATGAAACATAACCAAAATTTAATTTTAACTTTTACACAACCATTTCAATCCCTATACATGCCATATAAAGCATAGTATAGTTAGCAAAATCTACCGGCAAGTTAAATAGTGTGATTCGATATGTTAGTCCAACCTCCCGACTTCTCATAAATCTACAAAGAATATTAAACAATACAAGTAAGCTTAATGAAGCTTAGTAAGTTCATTGGCTTTAAATATAAATCTTATCTAACATACTATAACAATTCATTTAAATAAATCATTCATGACACATTTCCTGCCAACCACAACTTCAATTGATGAAACACCGTATTCAGATTACGACATATCCAGTTGAAGCTCAATTTCACTGTGAGAAATCACGTGTGAAGGATCAGATCTGTACCGCCGAATTTTCTCAAGTTCTGGAGGTAGAGCTAATCTATAAGCTACTGAGTCAATTCTTTCAATGATTTCATACAATCCAATAAATCTTGGACTCAGTATTCCTTTTCTACCAAACCGTAATACTTTCTTCCATGGTGAAACTTTTAAGAACACTTGATCATCCACATCAAATTATATTTCTCTTCTTTACACGTCTGTATATGATTTTTGACGGTCAAAAGCAGCCTTCAAACTATCCCGGATGGTTCGAACTTTATCTTTAGTTTCTCAAATCAAGTTAACTCCCACTTTCTTGGACTCACTTAATTCAAACCAATACAATAGAGTCTTACATTTCCTTCCATAAAAAGCTTCAAATGGTGCCATTTTTATATTGGATTGATAACTCTTATTATATGCAAATTCAGCTAATAGTAAATACCTTTCCCAGCTTCCTCCAAACTCGAGTCACCTTAACATATCTTCCAAAATCTAAATTACTCGTTCTAATTGTCCGTCAGTCTACGGACGAATCGCTATACTAAAATTTAAGTTTGTACCCAAAATCTCAATGTAAACCTCGGATCTCGATCTGAAATAATAGATGTGTGGACCCCATGTAATCTCACAATCTCATATATATACAATTCCACTAACTTCTCAAGCAAAAAGTCAGTTTTGACCAGAATAAAATGTGTTGACTTAGTTAATCTATCAACAATCACCCAGATCGAATCTTTATTTCTCGGAGTCACAGGCAAACTGGATACAAAATCCATTGTAACATGTTCCCACTTTCATTCAGGAATTATGACAAGTTGTAAAAAACCTGTTGGTACCTACTGTTCTACTTTGATTTGCTGACAAATCAAACACTTAGCTACGAACTCACAAATTTCTCGTTTCATACCAGGCCACTAATACATCTGTTTTAAATCACAATACATCTTTGTACTATCCAGATGAATGGAATACGTGCTATTGTGAGCTTCGGAAAGAATATCATTTTTCGAATCTGAATTAGCTGGAACACAAATTCTATTGCGATAACATAACATACCATTATCATCAATGCTATATTTTGAACTTGGATTGTCTTGATCCATCTGTCGTTTCAGAGCCAATTTCGGATCATCATCTTGCAACTTTCAAATCTGTTGAAGAAAAACAGATTTTTTTTTCAACTCTACTAATATAGAACCATCCTTATTAAAAGACAAATGAGCTTTCATCTCTCGAAGTGCAAACAAAGACGACTTTAGACTAAGTGCATTTGTAACCACATTAGCTTTTCCTAGATGGTAATCAACAACCAAATCATAGTCTTTTAGTAATTCTAACCACCGTCTCTGTCTCAAATTTACCTCTTTTTGAGTTATCAAGTATTTCAAACTTTTATGATATATGTACACATAACATTTTTCACTATATAAATAGTGTCTCTAAATTTTCAAAGCAAATACTATTGCAGCCAATTCAAGATCATGTATAGGATAATTCTTCTCATGTGGTTTTACCTCTTGAGAAGCATAGACCACTACTTTACCTGATTCAATTAGTACACAACCCAAACTATTTAGAGACGCGTCACTATAAACAACATACGGTACATCTGATTCTAGCTGAGTCAAAATTTGAGCCTCTGTCAACATCTTCTTTAATTGATCAAAGTTCTGTCAACATTTATCAGACCACACAAATTCAATATTCTTCTATAATAATCGAGTCATCAGTGAAGCAATCATCGAAAAATTCTTGACAAAACGTCGATAGTATCCTACTAGACCCAGGAAACTTCAAACTTCTATAATATTCTTTGGAGTTTTCCAATTCATTACTGTAGGTACTTTGCTAGGATCCACTCAAATCCCGTTGGCTAATATAATGTGACCTAGAAATCCAACCTCGTGAAGCCAAAATTCACATTTGCTAAACTTTTTGATGCGGTCGTTGAAAGCACCAAAAATATTTTATCCTTATAAAATAATGAAAATAATTGTATAAGAGAAATAGGGTCAAATCCTCAAAGACCGGATTTGCACAATTACTTGTTCCTCAAAATCCTGGACAGAATCATGCCCAAGAAAACCTGTGTACCTGGAAAAAATAAAAAAGCTGAATTAAAAGTTTGGACTTAATTGAAACTGCAAAAATTAAAATTAACATAGTAAAGATAAATAAAGTTGAAAAAATGTTTCTTATAGAGAGATTCCAGCCTCCGGTTGTCTCGATCCGCCTTGGGTTCAATCCTTGGCTTTTAGGTTATCCTTCTCAAATAGAATAAGCCAGTTATAGTGGAAGTGGACGCCTACGACCACCAACTCCAAGAATTTAGACATATGATTTAGAGGAATCTGACTCTAGTCAATAATCGCTTCTGTGGGACCATCTTATGCTAGATCATCATTTCTCAATCGCAAATGACACGTCATTTTGTCTCTTGGGCTCGCCAACCTCTAACCCAGTAAGCTAACAAACCGACTGTACAACCTTCCCAAAATATACAAAGCGATCGTTCCTTGCACACGTTGAAAAGATCACCTTTTAAGGGACATGGACGGAAGCATCAGCCCCGTAATGCAGAGAAATGATGAATACTCGTTAAGAAGGCTAAGTACAGATTCTGAGCCTCATAAACCCTTTTTGGGGAAGTTTGACAACCTTTAGCTAGATAGATTTAGCGGTTCATGCTTTTTGGGAAAAAAGAAATAAACATAGTCAAAAAAGAATTTTTATTGGTAAAAAAATAGAGAGAACAAAAGGCTAAACTTTTTGGGAGAGGGAGTGTTTATAGAAGGTGAGTCAAATTTGTGTCACTCCATCCCCTATTTATAGTACTAGAAAACCTAGTCTATTCCTGATTAAATTCTAAAAGATAAAAACAAATAATTAATGATAATTAAAGATAAATAAGGATAAATAAAGATAAAAGCTAAAATTAAATCTAAATAATAATCCTTAATAATTATCCTAATATAATTGGAATTAAAGTAGACTCTTGTGCTATAAAATCTCTTCTTTTTCATTTTTGCTCCCAAAATCTTCCAACTTTGTATTTTCGGCACCACTTCTCTCCTACTTTGAATGTTGACCCAATTTAACTTTACATTCACACTTTTTGCCCTTAATTTTCCTTTTGTCTTCAATTTAGTCCCTATAAGATAAAAAACCATAAACAGCCTAAATTAGTAGGGTCATAATCAAAATAAAGATAATTAATATATAAAAATATGTCATCCTAGAGTATTATCACTTTGCACACAACTACTTTTCTCTAAAAATTTGTAGTACAATTCTTAATTGTTTAGCATATTCGGATTCTATCTTGGAATAGATCAATATATCATCGATAAACACAACCACAAATCTATCCAAATAAGGTTGAAAAATCTGATTCATTAAATCCATGAAAGTAGTAGGAGCATTGGTCAAATCAAATGGCATTACCAAAAACTCATAATGATCGTAACGAGTTCTGAAAGCAATCTTGGGCACATCACACTCTTTAACCTTTAACTGATAATACCCGGATCTAACGTCTATTTTTGAAAATACTGTAGCACCTTTCAGTTGATCAAATAAATCATCAATATGGGGTAAAAGATATTTGTTTTTAATTGTAACACCCCAAACCTGGTCTAGGCATTATGGCTGTATCTGGCAATGTCACACGATAGTGTTTTTGAAACCTCGTTGTTACGATGAATACATTCCATGTTATTATCTTTAGTAAACTTTTTTTAGAACTTAGGAAGTCGTCTTCATTCATTTAAAACATTTGTTTTGAAACATCCCTCAATGCGGAAGCTTTAATAAAATAGTCTAAGTGATTATGCATTTAGAAAATACTTTGACTTTTTGAAAACCGAATTTCCTACGACCAGCAGGTATAAATCCATAAAGTAAAATAAATAAATAAAAACCCAAATTTAAAACCAAAGTCCCAAAGGGTCCTTAAATTACAACCCAAATAATCAATAATAATCAAATTATAAATAGTAAATTGAAAACCATGAAGTCTAAAAATTACTGTGGTCACCACTGAGTCCTCCGTTGAAGCGGTCCATCTAAGTCTGGGGATTACTTGTGCACATTAAACAAAAATGGTGAGTTTACATAAACTCAGTGTGTAATCCCGCAGAAACAAACAAATAATTAGTATTCACAGTGCACAGTTGAACAGCTGAACAGTCTTGGGCGTAAGCCCTTTTTAGTATCATTGATAGTTTGGGCCTTAGCCCATCTCAGTACAGTGTCAAAAATGCAGTAGGGCTTTAGCCCATCACGATGTCGATGCGATACTGATTATGCAAGAGCAAAATCCTACCCAACCAGCCTCTACACACCATCTCCGTCCAGCCCTACACTCCATGTGGGGGTATAATCAACCCGCCAATCCTTACACTCCAAGTAGTACCGAATGTGGCACAAAATAGTAGTTTGCAGTTGAGCTGCCAGTAAATTAGGCTTAAAGCCTTTCAGCACACTTCCTCCAAATAACAACCCCCAACCCAATACAATGCAACATATAATGGATGATACGCAATTATGCAATTTCAGTACATATATTCAGTTTAGATATTAACATGCTCAATACAGATATCATTCAATCAATTTCACACATTTAGGGGTCTAAGTAGTGCTTTACCAACCTAACAGTAGGTTCATAGCCGACTTCGGTGACTCGTGCAACCTTAGAAACATTTCGATAAAAATGGGCGCACACGCCCATGAGATCTGCCTATGTGGGCCCACACGCCCGTGTGGCCCACTCGGCCCAAATTCTCCTTGGCCGTGTAATCCATTTTTAATGCAACCTATGCTAGCTAAATATTCATATATGTTTTCACCATTTACTTATATTTTCATTCAAAGTTGTCTACTTGAGTCATTGTCACTAAATTATTTATATCTTAAGCTACAGAATTCCAAATTAAGATCCGCTTGATGTTTTTGAAACTAGACTCAAATACCTTTCTACCATAAAATTTTTAGAATTTATAGTTTCTCAAAAAAGCATAGTAAAATCTTTAAATTTATCTCTATTTTATTGTTTGATAGCTTCAACCTTTCCTTACTAAAATTTATTTATCTCTTAGTACGAAATTTGGATGATATTTCCATTTGTTTCTCTTGAAAATAAACTCAAAGGATTTAAACATATAAATTTAAGCCCTTAACCAATTTTTTTACAATTTTTGATCATTTTCCAAGGTCAGAACAGGGGAACCCGAAATCATTCTGACCTTGTCTCTTATATCGCATAATTTACAATTCCATTGCTTACATTGTTTCTTCCATGAAAAATTAAACTCAATAAAATTTAATTTCATATTTTATTCAACCTCTAACGCCGTTTCCACTATTTTTGATGATTTTTCAAAGTTAGACTACTACTGCAGTCCAAAACTATTTTAGTACAAAATGTTGATTTCCAAGTTTATAACACTCTTATTTCCTTCCTCTACAATTTATTTCGCATCATTTGCTCTTATTTCTCATATTTCTAGACAGCAAGCAATTCTGGCTTTTCGCTGAATCTCGTTTTCTACGTTTCGGGTACACACCTGGTATCATTTCTGATGCGTAAGCACTCCTAAGCCACCAGAACCTAAAAATCGACCAACATATCTCCAGATTAATCACTTAATTCATTTTAAATCAACCAATTTCACAAGGAACTCGACTAAAAACCTAACAAAACCCTTACCTCGCTTGATTAGCCACGACTTCGCACAATCACAATGTCAATTCAAAACCACCAGCCTCTTGATTAACTCCTAAATACCAAAAGGGAATCTCCCTTTTAGAGATTAACTAATAACGATTAACAATAGACAAAATCGTTACTTACCTAACACGCGCAACCAACGATGAACAACCAAATCAATTGGAAAAAAAAAAGAAAGAAATGAAAGGGGAAAAAATAATGGAAATTTCGGCAGCAACTAGGGGAAAGAATCGGCAGAGGAGAGAAAAAAAGATGAAGAAAAAAATATCATAAAAAGTTTGGGGAATTGGAGAGAAAACTGAAACTCTATTATTATTATTATTTTGCAACAAAAAGAAAATCATATTATTTGTTGATAACCTCTCCCCAATTATATCCTAAAATCACTCTCCTATTAACCCACTAAAACACAACTACTCAGAATTTTGGCCCAACACAACTCTTAGCCGAAATTAGAGCAAAAATACTGTCTCCACGCCATCATAGAAAATTGAACACAAGACCTCCTACACTCTAACACTCCACTTAACCACCAAACCAGCAGGCCCATTCTGATATAAATTTACCAACAATTAAACTTAAGCCCTTTGCACAAGGTTAAGGCTTTATTTATAAAAATACCAAAATTTTCCCAAGTAAAGCTTGAACTTGGGACCTTTCACACACACCAATAACACTTAACACTAAAGCAGATACACACTTGCGTGTCACGCATACACGAAATCAAAAATTAAAATTTTAGGGCGTTAGATTAATTGTAACCCAGTTCAACTGTCTGTAATCTATGCACAATCTCAAATATCCATCTTTTTTTTTCACAAATAAAATAGGTGCACCCAAGGGAGACATACTCGGCCTAATGAACCCTTTAACTAATAACTCTTGCAATTGTGCCTTTAACTCATTTAACTCATCTGGCGTCATATGGTATGGTGTTGCCGATATCGGAGCTATTCTTGAAACCACATCAATTACAATTTCAACTTCACGATCAAATGTTAAACCCGACAATTTTTCACGAAATACATCAACAAACTCATTAACAATTAGTAACTATTCTAGGTTTGATTCAGAATCCCGGGTATCAAGAATGTAGGCTAGAAATACTTCATTACATTTTTACATTAATCTTTGAGCTGAAAAAGCTGAAATAATTCTAACAATTTCTTTTAGATTCTTAGACTCAACAGAAATCACCTCTCCTATCTGACATTTTAGATCAATTCGTTTTTCTCTACAATTCACTACAGCATCATGCTTCGTCAACTAATCCATTCCAAAAATAATATCAAATTCCCTAAAAGGTAGTAACATCAAATCAGCAGGGAATTCACAGCTTTTTATTTTCAGTGGACAGTCACGGCACACTAAATTAATATTACACTTTGGCCTAATGGATTATTGACTTGAATGTCATAACTGATAGGTTGAACAGATAATTTCTTTTCTGCTACTAATGCAGTGCAAACATAAGAATGTGTGGATCCAAGGTCTATTGATGCACATACAGTAACCTCAAAAAGATAGAATGTACCAACAATCACGTCCGGAGCCATAGCTTCTTCCTTCACTCGGATGGCATAGGTACGTACAGGTGCCTTAGCCTCTGACCAAGCAGCAGAATCTTTCATACCCGGACGAGCTGTTCCAGTAGCACTGTTTTGGCTCAAATGTTTACTTCTTTAGGAAGTGGCCAACTGTTTCTCTTTCTGCTCTTCTTCTTCTCTTTGCATTTGAGGATAGTTCCAAATAAAATGGTTAGTGGCTATACATTTGCAACAAGCTCTTGCTTTGCCTCTACATTCACTGGGATGGCATTTTCTAAAATATTTGCATTTGGACCTAGGAATATTTTGTACACTGCCCACACTAACAGTAGGTGTAATAGATACCCCATAATCATGTTCAATCATCCTATTCATTTTAGATTGTTCTGGCACTAAGTTGGACCGACTAAAATCATCTCTCGACTTTTTTGTCAGTAAAGCTTAAAATGACTTGGAGGAACTTCTTAGGTAGGATTCTTTATTTCGTCTATCTCTCTGTATTTCTCTATTATACACCTCTTCATTTTCTAAGCACGATCTGTGTAATAGCCTGATTTTGGGCCTAGTCAGAACAATGGTTTTGAGACCACTAATTCGAGGTTAGAGAAAGTATTTTATTATTATTTTAGGGTCATAACATGTTTATATTAGTGCATGGAAAATTTGGTGAAGTAATTTTAGCGTTTGTGAGCTTAATTGTGAAAAATGACTAAATCGCATAAAGTGCAAAAGTCCTATTTTGATAGCTAAGGGTGTCAAATAGCTAGATAACCAAAATTGGGGGTCTTTAAAAGGAAATTAGACCCTTTAGAATATCATGGCCAGCCATAGGAGACAAAGGTGGTCAAAAGTAAAAAATTTGGTGAAATTAGGTGTTGAAATTGAATAAAATAAAACAGATAGTAAAAGTTGTCATTTTTTTCATCTCTCTCTTTCTTCTCCACCAATTTTTCTCCAAAAAAATGGCAATGGAAGCTTAAAAAACTTTCAGTAACTTAAAGCCTTTGCAAGTAAGTGATTTGAGGGTTTTTCTTGAATATTTTTGTACTTTTGAGGTCCTTGTAGCTTGAGCTTTCTAACAAAGGGACTATTTTGCAAAATGGTTGAAAGTCTAGAGATTTTCCATGATAGTAGACATGTTTATTTCTGAAATTTTATGGAAGAATATGAGTTATATAGTTGTGAAATAAACAACTATTGTGAAGAAGTTTTCATGGAAACCCTAACTAAGGACCATTTTGCATAATTTGTAAAATATATGATAAATGTGTGAAATAATGAGAATTTTGGGATACTTCTAGTATAAAAATTAATTAGCTAGGCTTAAGATATGAAGAAATTCGATAAAAATCGATTTTCGGACCTAGGGAAACAATGGTCATTTTGCAAAAGTCTAGAGGCAAAATGGTCATTTTGCCTAATTTTTAAATTGTTGAGTACCTAGATTAATAAAATGATTAAATTCATGATTTTTTTATCATTTTAGATCAAGAATTACAAAATCTGGGCCTAGACTTGGGAAAAGCAAAGCTAGTGGACTAAGTTGAGACAGCCGCCATATTTTGAATACCAAGGCAACTTGTATGTAAATAATAAAACTACATTGTCAATATATGTGTTTGAATTAATATAGCATAAATTGCTTGTTTGTGGAAATAATTATGTATGATGAAATTTTGATATAGTAAAACGCCTGTTTGAACCTTAAGGAATAAATCGGATATTCATGCCATGACATTTGGGTCATTTTTGTGCCAGTGTAAGACAAGTCTGGGACATGCATCGACCACATTATGAGAGCCAGTGAAGACCATGTTTGGGACATGGCATCGGCATAGGCATTGAGATGAGAGCTAGTGTAAGACATGTCTGGTGTGACAGCCTTAAAACGACCCTAGTCGGAATGTGGTTTCGGGACCACAAAACTGAGGCATAAAAATAATTTGATATTTATTTTGATGCCTATAATATGTGTTAACTCATGTGTGACATTTTGATGCTTTAATTTAGAGTTATAAATGTGAATTTCACTAGAAAGGACCTAGTAGAAAACTTTGAAAGTATGATGGGGAAATGTATGATGACTAATTAAAGCATGCATGCAAAACAATGGCCTTGCATGTCAAATACCCCCTTTTTACAAGTGATGGCCGGCCATGACAAGGGAGTATGGGCTAAACATGTCATGAAACATGTTTTGTTGGTGCATTAGGGGGAAATAATAAACAAATAAGCATGGGTAGTAAAGAAAGGAAAAAAAATGTGTGTGTGAGTGAACCCCCCCATTGCCGTACATGGAAGAAAAGAAAAGAAAAAAATTTTGCTCATCCATTTCATTCTCTCTTGACCGAAAATACTAGAGGGGAAGGGAGGAATTTTGCTTCATGCTTGGGTTGGAAGAGGATTAGGAAGAGGTTTCGCTATATTTGCATCAAGATTAAGGTATGTTTGATGTTGTGCCATGAGATTCATGCATGTTTTTGGTTGCTAACTTGATGTTCTTATTAGCCCATCGTTGTTATATCATGGGGATGGTATTTGGCCAAGGTGGATTTTGAGTTAATGCCATTGCATGTTAAATATGAAGCTTGATGATGATACATGTGATGGTGGATTGAGGACTCTTAGATTTTCTTTGAGCATTTTTGAATGATATACTAAGTTCTTTGTGTAATCATGACCAAAATCATGGTGTTGTGATGTATTCGGCCATGGTACATCCCCAAGTGTGATTTATGCTCTTTGCATGGAGAGTAAGATTTGTGTTTCGAAATCATGTTCATGTTTGGTTACAATCAACTTGAGATTCGGCTCTAGCATACATATATGTATATATGTTTGAGCATGATGTATTGGCATGACGTATATACTATCTTAAGGTATATACTTACTTATGATGATGTTTCAGTTATGAAGGAAATGATAGATGTGTATTGAGTTACAATATGGAAAGGTATTAGTTAGTAAAATGTATGCTGTTTTTGTGTGGTAATAAGTGCATAAATGGCCTCAACATGGACATGCATATTCGGCCACATGAGGGGAAATTGGTGTGCATGTATTCGGTTAGAGGCAACCATATTGAAGCCTTATCTTGGCTTAGATTGTTGACTGAATGGGTAATAAGTGAGGATGGTTGCCGAATATACAAACATACATATGCATGTGTAATTGAATTATGAATGTTTAGCAAGATGGTTAAACTAGTTGATTTATTGATTAAGCTCAAGGAGTTAAAGAAGGAGAATCAAGCAAGGGAAAGACGAAGGTCATCGAGTAGCCGACTTGGACTATTTTACCCAACACAAGGTAAGTCATTAAGCATATATTTGATATTGCTTAAATGATTGTAATATCTATGCAATTGTGTTTAATGAGATGAAATATATACAAATGTATGTGTACGAAAAGATGATAATGTTGAACGTAAAAGAGATAGTGAAATGTGTAGGAAGTTTGCTTCGGCACTAAGTGTGCGAGAAATAGATGTGTACGGTGACGAGATTGGCACTGAGTGTGCGAGCTTGTAATGTATGGCACTAAGTGTGCGAGTTTGGACTATATGGCACTATGTGTGCGGGCTTGAATCACATGGCACTAAGTGTGCGTGATTGAGTATTAAGCACTATGTGTGCGAACTCTACATATATCTCCGATTGAATATTTATATGGAGGTGTGACTCTATCGAGATGAGTATGGACAGCGGAAAGAGTAAGTACCTTGAGTTCATGGCTAATAGATGCTATGTTCATGCTCGGGGTGGAGTTGGTAAGATTTAAATCTATATGATGGTTTCAATTGCATGATTGTTGCGGAAATGAAATGATGTATGGGAATTGCTACAAATATCCTATTGAATAGTATATGAAATGTAAATGTATGACTTGGTATGAGATTGATCCGAAGGATCTAAGGAACTATGGTATAGTTTGGTATGGCTAGAACACTTGGCCTTGTTTCATTATTTCATTTTATGATAATGTTATTAATGGATGGTTGTGGAATGCTTATGACTTACTGAGTTATAAACTCACTCGGTGTTTTCTTGTCACCCATTTTAGGTTTCTTGGACTCGTCTCCTTTTGGGTGTTCGTAACCGTCAACGAAGTCATCACACCGGCGAGAAATTTTTGGTATTGTCTTCTTAGTCGACTTAGGAGAACATTTGGCATGTATGGGCTATTTCGTTTTGTTAAATTTTGGGGTTGTAAACTTTAAGCCATGTGAAAATGGCCTATGTGGTCGTTTGAGTGGGATGCTAGAATCTATAGCCACGAGTCTTAGAAACCTTAATTTTGATAAGGTGGCCATAATTTGGGTCACGTATGATGGATGATTAGTAAGGCTAAGGAAGGATTCATGAAATTGGCATAGTCTACTGCAGTAACTATTGCGGACAGCAGCAGTGATATGAGATCAAAAAATCACGAAAAATAGTAGAAGTGGAATTAATAGCTAAAAAAATTACGTACTCGAATCTTGATGGGTCTATTTTCATATGGATGAAACGAAACGACCATATGACCTGTATTTTAAGAGATATTAAAGTTCTCGTGAAACAGGGCCAGAACGGTTTCTAGATCCCCTGTTCCGACTTTGGAAAATCATTTTAAATTAACCAGAGATAATTAGGAGTCATGCCATATATGTATAGATTCCTCTCTGAGTCTAGTTTCTATAGAAACAAACGGCATCAGTATTTAAGCCCTGTACAGGGAGATATCCAATTCGTAACACACAAAGGTCAGTGTAGTCGATCCCTACAACAGGGGAGACTTTAACTAATAAACTGTACTAATTTGCTCGACCAAAAATTCTATAAAAAAATATGTAGATGGACATATGAGTCTAGTTTCAGGGAAAAATTACAAAACTGATTTTCGAGTTGTAAAACTAAAGTTATGATTTTTGAAGCGACTAGTACACAGATTGGCAGCTTGTCTGGGAAATTCTCAATAAGTGGTTTGAAGTCTGTTAACACCTCGTGTTCGACTCCGGCGACGGTCTCGGGTTCGGGGTGTTACAATCGCAAGGTATGCTTCGCACCCTTTTCTTACATATTTCTGGGCCAACATTGATGATATTACAGCTAGAAATAAAACCCGAATCTGTGCCGGTGGTTTGTGAATACCCGGATGTTTTTCCCGAAGAATTACTAGGTTTGCCACCTGTTCGGGAGATAGAGTTTGGTATTGAGCTTGTACCTGGGACCACACTGATTTCGATAGCTCCGTATCGTATGGCACCAACGGAATTAAAGGAGTTGAAAGCTCAGTTGCAAGAGTTGGTGGATAGAGGTTTTGCTCGCCCGAGTTTTTCACCTTGGGGTGCACCAGTGTTGTTTGTGAAAAAGAAGGACGGAACCATGAGGTTGTGCAACGACTACCGTCAGCTTAATAAAGTGACAATAAAGAACAAATATCCGTTACCGCGTATCGATGATTTGTTCGATCAACTGAAGGGAGCTTCAGTGTTTTCAAAAATAGATTTGAGATCGGGCTATTATCAGTTGCGAATCCGAGATTCGGATATACCCAAAACTGCCTTCAGAACGAGATATGGTCACTACGAGTTCTTAATGATGCCGTTTGGGCTCACTAATGCCCCTGCGGTATTTATGGATTTGATGAATCGGATCTTCAGATCATATTTGGATCGGTTCGTAGTTGTGTTCATTGACGACATCTTGGTCTATTCAAGAGATGAGACCGAACATGCGAGCACACGAGATTAGTGTTGCAAATTTTACGGGATAAGCGGTTATATGCTAAGTTCAGCAAGTGTGAGTTACGGTTAAGAGGTTAGCTTCTTGGGTCATGTGGTATCTGCATCGGGTATTCGAGTCGACCGAGTAAAATTTCAGCTATACTTAACTGGAAGCCTCAGAAATATTCGAGGTTCGAGCTTTTGGGACTTGCGGTTACTACCGACGGTTTGTAAAAGGATTCTTGATGATAGCCACACCCATGACGAAACCGCTTGAAGGATGTCAAGTTTGAATGGACGGAAAAGTGTCGAAAAAGTTTCGATCAATTGAAAACTCATTTAACTAAGCTCAATTTTAGTGCAGCCCGAATCTGGCAAAGAGATTGTCATTTATAGTGACGCCTCCCTACTTGGGTTAGGTTGCGTATTAATGCAAGAAGGTCGAGTTGTGGCCTACTCGTCGCGACAATTAAAGCCACATGAGAAAAATTATCCGACCCATGATCTTGAATTGGCTGCCATCGTATTCGCCTTAAAGATATGGCGACATTACTTATTTGGTGAGAAGTGCCATGTGTATTCGGATCACAAAAGTCTCAAATATTTGATGACTCAAAGAGACTTAAATCTGCGACAAAGACGTTGGCTCGAGTTGTTAAAAGATTATGAGCTTGTCATTGATTATCACCCGGGAAAGGCTAATGTGGTTGCGGACGCCTTAAGCCGGAAATCACTATTTGCTTTACGAGCAATGAATGTACACTTGTCTATTCTACCCGACAATGTGTTAGTAGCCGAATTAAAGGCCAAACCATTGTTGATTCATCAAATTCGTGAAGCTCAGAAAGTTGATGATGAGTTGGTTGCAAAAGCGGGTGAGTGTGTTCGAACAAAGAATCGGAGTTTCATATTGGTGATGACGATTATGCGAGGTTCGAAGCCGTCTGTGTGTTCCAAAGAATTGAACTTATTTCAATGATTCGAACAAAGCCCATTGTAGCCGAATGGCAATCCACCCGGGAGTACGAAGATGTACAACGATTTGAAACGCGTCGGTTTTGGTGGCATGGTATGAAGCGAGACATCTCCGACTTTGTTTGAGATGTTTAATATGTCAACAAGTGAAAGCGGAACATCAAGTGCCTTGAGGATTACTTCACCGATTACGATACCCGAGTGGAAATGGGATCGAGTCACAATGGACTTTGTGTCCGGACCGCCATTGTCGTGAGCAAGAAGGATGCGATTTGGGTTGTTGTTGATAGATCGACTAAGTCGGCTCACTTTATCCCGTCGTCTGGATTTTCATTGGATAAACTAGCTGAATTGTTCGTTTCTCAGTTGTGAGATTACACGGGTACCGATTTACGTGGTGTCGGATAGAGATCCGAGGTTCACCTCGCGATTTTGGAAGAAATTGCAAGAAGCTTTAGGTACCAAGTTGCATTTCAGACCGCCTTTCACCCCAAACCGATGGTCAATCCGGCGGATAATTCAGATACTTGAGGATATGTTGAGATGTTGCATCCTCGAGTTCATTGGTTCATGGGAGCGGTACTTACCTTTGATTGAATTCGCACAACAATAGTTTTCAATCAAGTATTAAGATGGCGCCTTACGAGGCCTTGTACGGGCGTAAATGCCGTACACCATTGTTTTGGACCGAGCTCGGTGAGAACAAAATTTTGGAGTGGATTTGATTAAAGATGCTTGAAGAAAGTAAAAGTAATCCGCGAAAATCTGAAGATAGCCTCCGATCGTCAGAAGTCGTACACGGATCTGAAACGAAAAGACATTGAGTATCAAGTGGGAGATAAAGTGTTTGTTAAAGTTTCGCCTTGGAAAAAGATACTCAGATTTGGCCGTAAAGGCAAATTGAGCTCGAGGTTCATCGGGCCATATGAGATATCCGAACGAGTCGGTCTAGTTGCGTATCATTTGATTTTGCCCCCTGAACTTGAAAAGATTCACGACGTCTTTCATGTTTCGATGCTTCGACGCTATAGGTCTGATCCGTCGCACGTAATTAGTCCATCAGAGGTTAAAATTCAAGCCGATATGAGTTATGAAGAAGAACCGATTCGTATCCTAGCTCGTGAAGTGAAGGAGTTGCGAAACAAAAGGGTTCCGTTAGTAAAAGTGTTATGGCTCAAACACGGGATGGAAGAAGCTACTTGGGAAACCGAGAACTCTATGAAAGAGCGTTACCCAAACCTATTTACCGGTAAGATTTTTGGGGACGAAAATTTCTTAAGTGGGGGAGAGTTGTGACAGCCTTAAAACGACCCTAGTCGGAATGTGGTTTCGGGACCACAAAACCGAGGCATAAAAATAATTTGATATTTATTTTGATGCCTATAATATGTGTTAACTCATGTGTTACATTTTGATGCTTTAATTTAGAGTTATAAATGTGAATTTCACTAGAAAGGACCTAGTAGAAAACTTTGAAAGTATGATGGGGAAATGTATGATGACTAATTAAAGCATGCATGCAAAACAATGGCCTTGCATGTCAAATACCCCCTTTTTACAAGTGATGGCCGGCCATGACAAGGGAGTATGGGCTAAACATGTCATGAAACATGTTTTGTTGGTGCATTAGGGGGAAATAATAAACAAATAAGCATGGGTAGTAAAGAAAGGAAAAAAAAATGTGTGTGTGAGTGAAACCCCCCATTGCCGTACATGGAAGAAAAGAAAAGAAAAAAATTTTGCTCATCCATTTCATTCTCTCTTGACCGAAAATACTAGAGGGGAAGGGAGGAATTTTGCTTCATGCTTGGGTTGGAAGAGGATTAGGAAGAGGTTTCGCTATATTTGCATCAAGATTAAGGTATGTTTGATGTTGTGCCATGAGATTCATGCATGTTTTTGGTTGCTAACTTGATGTTCTTATTAGCCCATCGTTGTTATATCATGGGGATGGTATTTGGCCAAGGTGGATTTTGAGTTAATGCCATTGCATGTTAAATATGAAGCTTGATGATGATACATGTGATGGTGGATTGAGGACTCTTAGATTTTCTTTGAGCATTTTGAATGATATACTAAGTTCTTTGTGTAATCATGACCAAAATCATGGTGTTGTGATGTATTCGGCCATGGTACATCCCCAAGTGTGATTTATGCTCTTTGCATGGAGAGTAAGATTTGTGTTTCGAAATCATGTTCATGTTTGGTTACAATCAACTTGAGATTCGGCTCTAGCATACATATATGTATATATGTTTGAGCATGATGTATTGGCATGACGTATATACTATCTTAAGGTATATACTTACTTATGATGATGTTTGGTTATGAAGGAAATGATAGATGTGTATTGAGTTACAATATGGAAAGGTATTAGTTAGTAAAATGTATGCTGTTTTTGTGTGGTAATAAGTGCATAAATGGCCTCAACATGGACATGCATATTCGCCACATGAGGGAAATTGGTGTGCATGTATTCGGTTAGAGGCAACCATATTGAAGCCTTATCTTGGCTTAGATTGTTGACTGAATGGGTAATAAGTGAGGATGGTTGCGAATATACAAACATACATATGCATGTGTAATTGAATTATGAATGTTTAGCAAGATGGTTAAACTAGTTGATTTATTGATTAAGCTCAAGGAGTTAAAGAAGGAGAATCAAGCAAGGGAAAGACGAAGGTCATCGAGTAGCCGACTTGGACTATTTTACCCAACACAAGGTAAGTCATTAAGCATATATTTGATATTGCTTAAATGATTGTAATATCTATGCAATTGTGTTTAATGAGATGAAATATATACAAATGTATGTATACGAGAAGATGATAATGTTGAGCGTAAAAGAGATAGTGAAATGTGTAGGAAGTTTGCTTGACACTAAGTGTGCGAGAAATAGATGTGTACGGTGGCGAGATTGGCACTTGAGTGTGCGAGCTTGTAATGTATGGCACTAAGTGTGCGAGTTTGGACTATATGGCACTATGTGTGCGGGCTTGAATCACATGGCACTAAGTGTGCGTGATTGAGTATTAAGCACTATGTGTGCGAACTCTACATATATCTCCGATTGAATATTTATATGGAGGTGTGACTCTATCGAGATGAGTATGGACAGCGGAAAGAGTAAGTACCTTGAGTTCATGGCTAATAGATGCTATGTTCATGCTCGGGGTGGAGTTGGTAAGATTTAAATCTATGTGATGGTTTCAATTGCATGATTGTTGCGGAAATGAAATGATGTATGGGAATTGCTACAAATATCCTATTGAATAGTATATGAAATGTAAATGTATGACTTGGTATGAGATTGATCCGAAGGATCTAAGGAACTATGGTATAGTTCGGTATGGCTAGAACACTTGGCCTTGTTTCATTATTTCATTTTATGATAATGTTATTAATGGATGGTTGTGGAATGCTTATGACTTACTGAGTTATAAACTCACTCGGTGTTTTCTTGTCACCCATTTTAGGTTTCTTGGACTCGTCTCCTTTTGGGTGTTCGTAACATCAACGAAGTCATCACACCGTGAGAAATTTTTGGTATTGTCTTCTTAGTCGACTTAGGAGAACATTTGGCATGTATGGGCTATTTCGTTTTGTTAAATTTTGGGGTTGTAAACTTTAAGCCATGTGAAAATGGCCTATGTGGTCGTTTGAGTGGGATGCTAGAATCTATAGCCACGAGTCTTAGAAACCTTAATTTTGATAAGGTGGCCATAATTTGGGTCACGTATGATGGATGATTAGTAAGGCTAAGGAAGGATTCATGAAATTGGCATAGTCTACTGCAGTAACTGTTGCGGACAGCAGCAGTGATATGAGATCAAAAATCACTAAAAATAGTAGAAGTGGAATTAATAGCTAAAAAAATTATGTACTCGAATCTTGATGGGTCTATTTTCATATGGATGAAACGAAACGACCATATGAGCTGTATTTTAAGAGATATTAAAGTTCTCGTGAAACAGGGCCAGAACGGTTTCTAGATCCCCTGTTCCGACTTTGGAAAATCATTTTAAATTAACCAGAGATAATTAGGAGTCATGCCATATATGTGTAGATTCCTCTCTGAGTCTAGTTTCTATAGAAATAAACGACATCAGTATTGAAGCCCTGTACAGGGAGATATCCAATTCGTAACTCACAAAGGTCAGTGTAGTTGATCCCTGCAACAGGGGAGACTTTAACTAATAAACTGTACTAATTGGCTTGACCAAAAATTCTAGAAAAAAATCTGTAGATGGACATATGAGTCTATTTTCGGGGAAAAATTACGAAACTGATTTTCGAGTTGCAAAACTCAAGTTATGATTTTTGAAGCAACTAGTACACAGATTGGCAGCTTGTCTGGGAAATTCTCAATAAGTGGTTTGAAGTCTGTTAACACCTCGTGTTCGACTCCGGCGACGGTCTCGGGTTTGGGGTGTTACATCTGGGACATGCATCGGCTACATGATGAGTCAGTATAAGACCATGTCTAGGACATGGCATCGGCACGGATACGTGAGAGCCAGTGTAAGACCATGTCTGGGACATGGCATCGACTTAGCGTAAGAGCCAGTATAAAACCATGTCTGGGACGTGGCATCGGCATTATACCCTATGTTTGAGGCTTAACGACTATCCGATAGTATTTCAAATGGTTGAACAGTGAGGGTTATAGTTTAAGTAAAACGAGAAAAGTATAATCATGTTATGAGTGATACAGGTACCTAAATGAAATGCATGAGATGTGAGCTTAGTATATGCTATGTGAATTGCGCTGAATAGTGACGAGTAAGTTGTGCTTATGCCTATTTTAGTGTTATGAGCATGATGATGAATGGTAAAGATGTCATTATATTTATTTTCATACAACTTACTAAGTTTTATGCTTACCCTATTTCCTTTCCATTTTCTTATACTGCTGCTAGAGTAGCTCGAGGATTATTACCTACGTCGGAGAAGCCAGTCACACTATCATCCAAAGCACTTGGTACAGTTAGATCTTTTATTTTGATTATGGCATGTATAGGACCTTCACTTTTGAGTTTTGTGTCATTGTTATTTGGCCAAATGTGTTGGCTTACTTTAGCATTTGATTCACTATGTATAAGGCCATGGAAAATTGCTAATATTGAAAGTTTATATACGAATGAAAGATAGTTTTTCATAAATGTGAAATTATTGACAATTTTGAATATAAGAAATTTATGTAGGCCTTACCTATGGTTGTTTGGTTGAGAAATCATATTTAGTTATACTTAGATATGTTGGTTAGCATTAAATTTTGTAAATAGCCTTATATTGTCCACACGGGTAGACACACGGGCGTGTGTCTATGCCGTGTGTGACACATGGCCAGCCCCATGGGCGTCTTTTTCGGCCGTGTCTCCTTGTACATAAAATTTGTAAGTCAGAATGCATGGTAATAAACACACGGGCAGAGACACAATCGTGTGTCTCAGCAGTGTGGAGGATACGGCCTCTGGCAATAGGCGTGTGCCTTGGCCGTGTACCTCAATTTGGATGCTGACATCAAAAATAGAATGTCAAGGTTTTTAGACACGGGCTAGGACACGGGCGTGTCATGGCCGTGTGAGGGACACGGGCGTGTGTCAGGCCGTGTGAAAACCCCTGTAGATTCGAATTTGGAATTTAATTCACACAGGTATGAGATACGGGCGTGTCCCTAGATGCTTAGGCCGTGTGTGTCACACGGACTATCAGCACGGCCATGTTATAAGGACCACACAGGCGTATTGCCCATCCATACGGGCGTGTGCCCTATTTCAAGAGTTATTTTTTTAAATAGGTTTAAGGACCTGAGTTTGTTCTGAATGGATTTCAATGAAAGTTTGAGGCCTCGTAGGTCCACATTAAGGAGTTTAAACAAAGTGCAAAAAAATTTTAAATTTGATCAAGTCTTGTGATTTAAAAATGTTTGATAGTAGATGTTTAAGTTGAGTAACGCCTCGTATTTCATCCCGACGTAAGGCACGAGTGTGGGGTGTTACATTTAGTGGTATCAGAACATGGTTTAGTCGATTCTAAGACTAAACTAGCATGAGTACGAGTTTAGCTATACATGCCATAGTTGTATATTAATAATGGGATGACTTTTGACAATTATAAATTATGTTTTTCATATAATAAATGGATCCTGACGTAGCTACGGCAAATAACGTGGAAAGTAATGTGCTGGCTTCTGCTGAAGGGACTGCGCCAGTAGATAATGCGCCCGTGACACTAAATCAGGACGAAGGGGCTAAAGAAGCTTACCTCCACATGATGGACGCCTGGTACACGGAGTTTGTTCGTGCAAATCTGAACACTCCCCCTCCCCCAACCCCCCCAATTCCTCAATATGCCCTTGTAGCTCTGCAATGAGTGGATTTTATTAGGAGAGAGAAACCCCCAGTAGATAAGATACAAAAGCAAGGGGCTGAGGAATTTCGGGCTAACATTGATGACGACCCGGAGAGAGCAAAATTTTGGTTGCAAAATACGATTAGGGTATTTGAGGAACTATCATGTACACCAGAGGAGTGTGTGAAGTGCACAGTGTCGCTCCTATGAGACTCAGCCTACTAGTGGTGGAACACCCTTGTGTCGGTTGTACCAAGGGAAAAAATTACATGGGAATTCTTCTTGGAAGAGTTCTGAAAGAAGTACATTAGCCAGAGGTTTATAGACTAGAAAAGAAAAGAATTTTTAGAGCCGAAGCAAGGTCGTAGGACGGTGACTGAGTACGAGCGTGAGTTTGTGAGACTCAGCAAATATGTACGGGAGTGCGTATCTACAAAATTCATTATGTATAAAAGGTTTGAAGATGGTTTGAACGAAGATATTCATCTATTAGTTGGCATCTTAGAGATAAGAGAATTTGTGGTGCTCGTGGAAAGAGCATGTAAGACCGAGGAATTGGCCAAAGAGAAGAAAAGTTCTGAAAGAAGTACATTAGCCAGAGGTTTATAGACCAGAAAAAAAAAGAATTTTTAGAGCCGAAGCAAGGTCGTAGGGGCGGTGGTGAAATCTGAACGTGAGTTTGTGAGACTCAGCAAATATGTACGGGAGTGCGTATCTACAAAATTCATTATGTACAAAAGGTTTGAAGATGGTTTGAACGAAGATATTCATCTATTAGTTGGCATCTTGGAGATAAGAGAATTTGTGGTGCTCGTGGAAAGAGCATGTAAGACCAAGGAATTGGCCAAAGAGAAGAAAAGAGATGACATTGAATCCCGAGACTCAAGGAAAAGACAAATGGGGAAATCACAGCAGACCTCATCTAAGAGATAGAGCGAGTTTCCAACCTGATCGAACGCATAAGTAGGGTTCTCAAGTAAGAGCAAGAACAAGCAGAATACGGCTTCTAAGCTCAGACCACTTCTGTTACGAGTGTTGGTAGCGCTCGGCCAAATAGGCCAGTGTATTCGCAGTGTGGTAGGCGTCATTTCAGAGAGTGCCGAGGAAATGAGTAAGGGTGCTTCAAACGTGGATCACTAAACCACTTCATCTGAGACTACCTTGAATTAGATGGGAAAGAGAAAAAGGAAGAAGTGAGGGCGAGTAGTGCTACTACGAAGGGTAGACCATAGAAGAACCCGGGCAGTGGGGCTAGCATTAGAGGCGCCCCTAAAGATTCAGCTGTGAGGTCTAAGGGTCATGTGCCTACAAGGACATATGTCATTCGCACTCGCGAAGAGGCATCTTCACCAAATGTGATTACTGGTACTTTTTCTCTTCATGATATTACTATTATTGCTTTAATTGATCGGGGTCTACTTATTCCTATGTATACATGAAATTAGTACCTAGTATGAATATGTCTGTTGAGTCCACCGAATTTGTGATAAAAGTGTCAAACCCGTTAGGCAGGTATGTGATAGTTGATAAAGTGTGTAGAAATTATCCTTTGAAGATTAGAGGTCATTATTTTTCGGCTAACCTAATGCTACTACCGTTTGATGAATTTGACCTAATTCTTTGCATGGATTGGTTAACTTCTCATAATGTGATAGTGAATTGTGGTAGCAAGTTCATTAAATGAAATGTGAAAATGGGGATATTATTCGGGTTGAATCAAGTGAACTGGATAACTCACTAGTACTGATTTCGTCTTTGACTGCCGAGAAATATTTGAGAAAAGGGTATGAGTCCTACCTAGCATTTATATTGAACACAAAAAGTCAGAAGTGAAAATTGAGATAGTGTCAGTGGTAAATGAGTATCTAGATGTGTTTTTGAAAGAGTTTCCCGTATTGCCTCCAACTAGAGAAGTCGAGTTTGGTATCGAGTTGGTTCCTGGTACGACACCTATCTAGATTGCTCCGTATAGAATGGCTCCAACGGAGTTAAAGGAGTTGAAGGCTCAATTACAAGAGTTAAAGAATATAGGTTTTAGAAGACCGAGTTATTCACCGTAGGGTGCTCCGGTACTTTTTGTGAAAAAGAAAGACAGGTCGATGAGATTGTGTGCAGACTACCGACATCTCAACAAGGGAGCCACTGTGTTTTCTAAGATCGACTTAAGGTTGGGTTACTATCTGTTAAGGGTTGAGGAGCAAGATGTACCGAAAATCGCCTTTAGGACGAGGTATGGGCACTATGAGTTTCTTGTTATGCCCTTCGATTTAACAAATGCTCCTGCGGTATTTATGGATTTGATGAACCACATTTTCTAGTCGTATTTGGATAAGTTTGTAGTGGTCTTTATCAAGGACATACTGATTTATTCGCGTGATGAGAGTAAGCACGCGGAGCATCTGAGAACTGCTTTACAAAACTTGAGAGTATACAATTATATGCCAAGTTCAGTAAGAGTGAATTTTAGCTTAAAGAAGTTGGATTCCTAGGACACATCGTGTTGGGAGATGGAATCAAAGTTGACCCATGCAAGATCCCGGCCATTATTGAATGGAAACCGCCGAGGAATGTGACAGAGGTTCGAAGCTTTTTGGGTTTAGCTGGATACTATAGAAGATTTGAAAATGGGTTCTCAATAATAGCTACTTCGATGAAAAAGTTGTTACAAAAGGATGTCAAGTTTGAATGGATAGGGAAGTGCCAACAAAGTTTCGAGAAATTAAAGGCTTTGTTAACCGAGGCCCCAGTTTTGGTGCAACCAAAATCGGGGAAAGAATTCGTGGTATATAGTGATGCCTCCTTAAATGGATTGGGGTGTATGCTCATGCAAGAAGGCAAAGTGATAGCATATGCCTCAAGATAGCTAAAGCCACACGAGAAGAACTACCCGACGCACGATTTAGAGTTGGCCGCTATTGTATTCACGCTGAAAATTTGGAAGCATCATTTGTATGGTGAGAAATGTCGAGTATTCATCGACCATAAAAGTCTAAAGTATTTGATGACTCAAAGGAACTGAATTTAAGGCAACGAAGATGGTTAGAGTTGATAAAAGACTACGATTTGGTGATCGACTACCACCCCAAAAAGGCTAATGTAGTAGCCGATGCATTGAGTAAGAAATCATTGTTCGCGTTGAGGGCTATGAATGCTCAGTTGTCAGTGGTTGATGATGGTTTAGTTCTGGCAGAGTTGAGAGCTAGATCGATGTTCCTGCAAGAGATTTGCGAAGCTCAGAATAACGATAGTGAATTACAAGCCAAGAGAACTCAGTGTGAGTCGGGTGTCGAATTAGAGTTTAATATTGGTACTGGTGAGTAAAAAATAATTAACAGAAATTTTCGTTTATTTCCTTTATTAACATTAACAATGAATAACAACGAGCAGCCATATACAATTGGTGGAAAAAAAGAAGCTCTTATTACTATTACAAATTTTGGCTACAAGAAGGCTTTTTCTTATCCTTATGAATCAGATAATACTATACTATTTCCTATGGTTATATTGCTTCTATTTACTTTATTTGTTGGAGCTATAGCAATTCCTTTTAATCAAGAAGGAATGCATTTGGATATATTATCAAAATTATTAACTCCATCTATAAATCTTTTACATCAAAATTCAAATGATTTTGAGGATTCGAATCAATTTTTTAAAAAATACAACTTTTTCAGTGAGTATAGCTTGTTTCGGAATATTTACAGCATTCCTTTTATATAAACCTTTTGATTCATCTGTACAAAATTTAAACTTCCTAAATTCATTTGTGAAAAGGGGTCCTAAAAGAATTTTATTGGGTTCGTTTTAGGGATTGGCGACTTACCCATTCCGTGACTTTGGCACTGGACGTTCCAAAAATGGGTACTATCGGGTCGGGTGAATTCAATAATAGACGCTTGGTGGCATTCCAACTTTCCTTCTCCTTTCAGGACCTCTCCGAAAGAGAATCCAGTACTTCTCGGTCGTGGATATCTGAATAGGGTGAACCACCCCGTGGATATCTTTGCTTCGAAACAAAATAATTAGAATAGAATTAGGCTCGGTCAACTGGAATGTGTTGTATGATGTACCGAGGCTGAATTTGTGTACCCAAGGATGAAAAACTTCTTTAGAAGATTTTACGAGAGGCACATAGTGGTTGTTTGTCTATCCACCCGGGTAGTGTGAACATGTACAATGATTTGAAGAAAATGTACTGGTGGTCGGGAATGAAAAGAGACATTTCCAAGTTCGTCTCTAAGTGTCAAGTTTGTCAACAAGTGAAGGCCGAACACCAAGTACCCTCGGGTTTACTTCAGCCTGTGATGGTTTCCGAGTGGAAATGGGACCGAGTAACCATGGATTTTATGTCAAGATTGCCTTTGACACCAAGGAAAAAGGATTCAGTTTGGGTCGTCGTTGATAGACTTACTAAGTCGGCACATTTTATACCGGTGCGTACCGACTACTCCCTTGAGAAATTGGTCGATCTTTATGTTTCTGAGATCGTGAGACTACATGGAGTGCCCTTGTCGATTATCTCAGATAGGGATCCGAGGTTTAGAAGAGGTTGCAAGGACCTTTGAGAACAAAATTGAATTTCAGCACAGCTTTCCACCCGCAAACTGACGGTCAGTTAGAAAGAGTAATTCAGATATTGGAAGACATGTTGCGGTGTTGTATTCTCGAGTTTCAAGGCAATTGGGAAAGGTATTTACCCTTAGTCGAATTTGCCTATAACAACAATTATCAATCAAGTCTGAAAATGGCACCTTATGAGGCTTTATATGGCGTAAGTGTCGAACGCCTTTATATTGGACCGAGTTGAGAGAGAATCAGATTCACGGGGTCGATTTGGTCAAAGAAATCGAGGAAAAGGTTAAGGTGATTCGTGATTGCTTGAGAGCTGCATCGGATAGACAGAAATCCTACGCGGACTTAAAACGGAAAGAGATCGAGTTTCAATTCGAGGAAAAAGTGTTTTTGAAAGTATTCCTATGGAAGAAAGTCCTTAGATTTGGTAGAAAAGGCAAACTGAGTCTGCGGTTTATTGGACCTTATGAGGTGACTGAGAGAATTGGGTCGGTAGCATACCAATTGGCCTTGCCTCGAGAACTAGAGAAAATTCATGATGTATTCCATGTATCAATTGCGCCGCTACCGGTCTGACCCTTCACATGTGATTTCACTGAAGAAATTGAAATAAGCCCGGATATGACCTATGGTGAAGAACCGATTAAAATTTTGGATCGAGAAGTCAAGAAGTTAAGGAATAAAAGTGTAGCACTCGTAAAGGTTTGGTGGCATAGACACGGAATCGAGGAAACCACATGGGAACCTTTACGATATCAATATCTTAACTTATTCACCGGTAAGATTTTTGGGGACGAAAATCCCTAAGGAGGAGAATTTTAACAACCCGATTTTGGGCCTAGTTGGAATAGTGGTTTCGATACCACTAATCTAAGTTCATAGAAAGTATTTTATTATTATTTTAGGGTTATAACATGTTTATATTAGTGCATCAAAAATTTGGTGAAGTAACTTTAGCATTTGTGAGCTTAATTGCGAAAAAGGACTAAATTGCATAAAGTGCAAAAGTCCTATTTTGATAGCCAAAGGTGTCAAATAGCTAGAGAACCTAAATTTGGGGTCTTTAAAAGGAAATTAAACCCTTTAGGATAGCATGGCCGGCCATAGGAGACAAAGGTGGTCAAAAGTAAAAAATTTGGTGAAATTAGGTGTTGAAATTGAATAAAATAAAACAAATAGTAAAAGTTGTCATTTTTTTCATCTCTCTCTCTTTCTTCTCCGCCAATTTTTATCCAAGAAAATGGTCAAGGAAGCTTGAAACACTTTCAGCAACTTAAAGCCTTTGCAAGTAAGTGATTTGAGGGTTTTTCTTGAATATTTTTGTACTTTTGAGGTCGTTGTAGCATGAACTTTCTAACAAGGGGACCATTTGGCAAAATGGTTGAAAGTCTAAGGTTTTTCCATGATAATAGACGTGTTTATTTCTGAAATTTTATGGAAAAATATGAGTTATAGTTGTGAAATAAACTTTTGTGAAGTAGTTTTCATGGAAACCCTAACTAAGGACCATTTTCCATAAGTTGTAAAATAGATGATAAATGTGTGCAATAATGAGAATTGTGGGCTGCTTCTAGTATAAAAAGTAATCGGCTAGACTTAATATATGAAGAAATTTGATAAAAATCGATTTTCGGACCTAGGGGTAAAACGGTTATTTTGCAAAAGTCTAGGGGCAAAATGACCATTTTGCCCAATTTTTAAATTGTTGAGTACCTAGATTAATAAAATGATTAAATTCATAATTTTTATCATTTTAGATAAAGAATTACAAAATTCGGGCCTAGACCGGGGAAAAGCAAAGCTAGCAGACTAAGCCGAGACAGCCGCCATATTTTGAATACCAAGGTAAGTTGTATGTAAATAATACAACTACATTGTCAATATATATGTTTGAATTGATATAGCATAAATTGCTTGTTTGTGAAAATAATTATGTGTGATGAAATTTTGAGATAGTAAAATGCCCATTTGAACCTTAGGGAATAAATCGGATATTCATGCCATGACATTCGGGTCATTTGTGTGCTAGTGTAAGACATGTCTAGGACATGCATAGGCCATATTATGAGAGCTAGTGTAGGACCATGTGTGGGACATGGCATCGACATTAGCATTGAGACGAGAGCTATTGTAAGACATGTTTGGGATATGCATCTGCCTAAGCCAGTGTAAGACATGTCTGGGACATGCATCGGCTACATGATGTGCCAATATAAGACCATGTCTAGGACATGGCATCGGCACGAATACGTGAGAGTCAATGTAAGACCATGTCTGGGACATGGCATTGACTTAGCGTGAGAGCCAGTGTAAGACCATGTTTGGGACATGGCATCGGCATTATACCCTATGTCCGAGGCTTAATGACTATCTGATAGTATTTCAAATGGTTCAATGGTGAGGGTTATAGTTTAAGTAAAATGAAAAAAGCATAACCATGTTATGAGTGATACAGGTACCTAAATGAAATGCATGAGATGTGAGCTTAGTATATGCTATGTGAATTGGGTTAGATAGTGACGAGTAAGTTGTGCTTATGCCTATTTTAGTGTTATGAGCATGATGATGAATGGCAAAGTTGTCGTTATATTTATTTTCATACAACTTACTTGGCTTTGTGATTACCCTATTTTCTTTCTATTTTCTTATAGTGCTGCTAGAGTAGCTCGAGGATTATTACCTACGTCGGAGAAGCTAGTTACACTATCATCTGAAGCACTTGGTATAGTTAGATCATTTATTTTGATTATGACATGTATAGGACCTTGACTTTTGAGTTTTGTGTCATTGTTATTTGGCCAAATGTGTTGGCTTACTTTAGCATTTGATTCACTATGTATATGGCCATGGAAAATGGCTAATATTAGAAGTTTATATATGAATGCAAGATAGTCTTTTATGAATGTGAAATTGTTAGCATGGTTGAATATAAGAAATGTATGGAGGCCTTACCTATGGTTGTTTGGTTGAGAAATCATATTTAGTTAGACCTTGATATGTTGGTTGGCATTAAATTGTGTTTCAGGGTGGCAAAAAGGCTTGGTAAATAGTCTTATATTGTCCACATGGGTAGACACAGGGGCGTGTGTCTAAGCCGTGTGTCAGCCCTATAGGCATGTTGGCCGACCGTGTGTCCCCTGCACGTAAAATTTGTAAGTCAGAATGCATGGTAGTTTACTACACGGGCAGAGACACCTCGTGTGTCTCAGTCGTGTGGAGGATACGACCTCTGGCCACGGGCGTGTGCCTTAGCCGTGAGCCTCAATTTGGATGTTAATCTCAGAAATAGAATGTCAAGGTTTTTAGACACGGGCGTGTCGTGGCCATGTGAGGGACACGAGCGTGTGTCAGGCCGTGTGAAAACCCTTGTAGGTTCGAATTTGGAATTTAATTCACATGGGTATGGGACACGGGCGTGTCCCTAGATGCTTAGGACGTGTGTGTCACACAGACTATCATCACGGCCATGTTATAAGGACCACACGGGCATGTTGCCCTTCCACATAGGCGTGTGCCCTGTTTCAAAAGTCATTTTTTTATTTAAATCGGTTTAGGGACTTGAGTTGGTTCTGAATGGTTTTAAATGAAAGTTTGAGGCCTCGTAGGTCCACATTAAGGAGTTTAAATAAAGTTCGGAAAATTTTTAAATTTGATCAAGTCTTGGTGATTCGGAAATGTTTGATAGCAGATGTTTAAGTTGAGTAACACCTCGTATTCCTTCCCAGCATAGGGCACGAGTGTGGGGTGTTACAATTTGACAGAACAGTAAATTCTCGTATTTTCATGCCCCCAGTCATCATTCTAATTTCATCATTCAGCCCTTCTTCAAGATGAATACACATTTCTTCTTCGATTGTTTCAATTTCCCAAGCTATCTACTGAGGTATACAAATTCCCTCTCGTATTTGGGTACTGACTGGTTTCCCTGTCGCAAGTCAAGAAATTCCCTCTTCTTTTTATCTAAGTATCTCTTGTCGACATATTTCCTTTTAAACTCACTCTGAAAGAATTCCCAAATAATTTTCTCTTTTTGCACCACGGTCACTATAGTTATCCACCAATTATATGCTTTCTGTTTCAGTAGTGACACAACGCATATCAGATCATCTTCGAAAGAACAAGCTATTTCCTCAAAAACTCTTATAGTATTCTGGAGCCAATATTCAGCTTTCACAGGATCATTATCTGACCTTCCCCTAAATTCTTCAGCCCCAGACTTTCTAAGTTTTTCGATCGGAGTACGTTTATTGGATTCAGTTACATGAGGACGTGAAGGTACAACTAGAGACACTTCGGATGGTGCAGTAGGGGGAGGAGGTTGCTGAGCGAAGTTTCTTTCTCGCATTAACTCACTAAACTATTGATTCATAAACCCGAAAAACAAATTTTTAAATTTTTGTTCTTGAGTCAGAGGAATTGGGACATTACTACTTGTCCCGTGCCCAGATGTCTATACTCTACTATTAGCCTCATCATGTTCAGCATGTTCGGATCTTTCTAACATCTTTACAATCTATAAGAAAACAATGATTAGATTGAATCATACACATCACTATCACAGATTTATATGGCATGTGTTTCTATACTATTTACACATTACTATCATTCCAAGAATCGACTAAATCGAAGCTCTAATACCAATAAATATAACACCCCTAACCTTTATCCTTCTTTAGAACAAGGTTACAGAGCATTACCAAACTTTACGGATTAAATAGGGATATTTCACAACCTTTGTTATACATACCAAGAATCAATTATATAACACTCATATTGTCCCTTAGATATGGGTCCACGAGACCCAATATACACCTTAGAAGTGATTCAGGACTAAACTGGATACTCAGGGAATTTTTTTTCTAAAATTTTAAAAAATTTCTTAAGAGCAAGGGGACACACACCCATGTGGCCGACCGTGTGGCTCACACTAGGAGACACACTCGTGTCTTAAGCTATGTGGGTATAACATGTGAGGCACACAGCTATGTCCTAGCCCGTGTCCTTACCCGTGTTACTCCTTGACATGGGTCACACGACCGACCACACGTTTGTGTGCAAGGTGTAGGGGTCACAAGGTCAAGACACATGCCCGGGTGCTAGGCCATGTGCAAAAACTTGCGCATTCTGTTTTAAATTTTAAGGTGCATGGGACACATGGCTAGACCACACGCCCATGTGTCAGGTCGTGTGTTACACACGCCCGTGTGGATGAAAATAGGCCATTTTATGACCTCTTTTCTCACCTATTCTTGACTTCAACCTACACACACCAATTTCATACGTATAGACCATAATAAGATCTCCAAAACAACCAATTCCTAACTTTAATATGATTATATTATCACATATATTACAACAATCTAAACTAGAACATAAATTAATTCACATATGCAACCACCTATACTAACATGCTTTACCAATTCATTCAATACCCATACCAACATTTATACCAAACATGACAAACCATACATATATAAGTTAACATGAAACATAACCAAAATGTAATTTTAACATTTACACAACCATTTCAATCCCTATACATGCCATATAAAACATAGTATATTTAGCAAAATCTACCACCAAGTTAGATAGTGTGATTCAATGTGTTGATCTGACCTCCTAACTTCTTGTAAATCTACAAAGAACATTGAACAATAAAGGTAAGCTTAATAAAACTTAGTAAGTTTGTTGGCTTTAAACATAAATCTTACCAAACATACTATAACAATTCATTTAAATAAATCATTCATGACACATTTGCTGCCAACCATAACTTTAATTGATGAATTAACTTGTTTTATCTCAAATTTAATAATATCATTGAGTCTACGTACAATAATTCCATATGTCACTTACCGAATTACCAACCTTTGTCAAATCAGTAAACGTCTTACGGATATGAGTACATCGTGTACGGAAGCCTGAAGGCTACACAAAAGCACATAAGTGTTAAACAGAAACCTGTAAGGGTTGAACGGAAGCTCATAAGAGCTAAACAGAAACCCATAAGGGTTAAACTGAAGCTCAAAAGAGCTGAATTGAAACCTAGAAGGGTTAAACTGAAACTCATATGAGTTAACTGAAGCTCATGAGAGTTAAATAGAAAGCAACCATAGAAGTTCACAACAAATGTTGAACCCTGGTTTACTTGGGTAGTTTGTCGTTAATTCCTCTTTCGCACTGAACGACTATACCCAATCCTGCGTTTCATTCATTCCGAACATTCAATTCAATTTCCTAACTTTAAAAAATAATTTTATTTTCACAAATGATATAAATAAATACACATTACTACACATCAATTTAATTTATAATATTAAAATTTAACTTGAGCTAAATTGTAAGTTTGTAGTAGTTAGGGACTATTCTGCTAATTTCTCTTTTTCAAGTTGATCTACGGGCTCTTGATCTAAAATGAAAAATTATTCATTCATTAGCATATATTTAAATTTCAATTTACTTCAAAATTAATACCCCTTAATTTTTGAAATTACAAAATTATCCCAACTTTTACAATTTTTACAATTTAGTCCCTCACCAATTATCCCGTCAATTGAGCTAATTTTTTTCTAAATTGACAATTTATCTAATTATTCTAGACTATCTTACAGCCTTTGATACATATAAATTTAATAGCAAACCCTAATTCTTTAATTCTTCACAATTTAGTCCTAAAATCAACTTCTATTGAAATCACTTGATAAAATCATCATATAACAAAATTAAAGCTTCAAATCCATGTTAATTCATCATAAAAATTCAACACTCATCAATGGTAACTTTCAAAATTATCCATGAAATCAAAAACTAATGCAGTAGATAGTTGGACCTAATTGTAAAAGTCTCAAAAACATAAAAATTACAAGAAATAAACAAGAATTGAACTCACATGGAGTAGAAATATAAAAAAAATAGCTTTAAAAGCTCTCCTATGGCTATTTTTGGCTGAAGATTGATGAAGCAATATCTAGAAAATCTTTTATTTGTTGTTTTATTTGTTTCATTTTACAAAATTTCCAATTTTTCACTTGTTTCACCTAATTTTCATGATTTTTCTTTGCTTATGTCACACAAGCCATCCTCTTTGGCTCATTTACCCTTCAAGTCCTCCCTCATTTAACATTTAGGCTATTTAATCACTTTAGCAAATTTTGCACCTTTTTCAATTTAGTCCTTTTTAGTTAATTAACTATCAAAACGTTAAAATTTTCTAACGAAACTTTAATACTAACTTTATGATACTCCATAAATAGTTATAAAAAAATTACAGCTAGGTTTATAAAATCGAGGTCTCGATACATCATTTTTAAGACCACTTAACCTAACAAATTCTTTTAAAACACAAATTACAAATTCAAAAATCTTTCTAAGATCACACTTAACTTGTAAATAGTAAATAATAAAATTTTTGAACTCACTCGTCGGATTTAGTGGTCTCAAACCACTGTTTCAAACACCACTGAAAATTGGGCTGTTACACATCCTACTCCTTGGACTATGTATGACTATGCTGAGCCCACTTTGGTTGGGGCTAAATCGAGTATTGTTAAACCAACTCTTGTTGCTCACAATTTTAAATTTAAGTTGAACACAATCCAAATGCTCATTTAGCTAAATTTCTGGAAATCTGAGACATATTTGAGATTAATGGCATTACTAATGATGCAATACGCTTATGGTTGTTCCCATTCGCTTTGAGGAACAAGACAAAACAGTGGTTAAATTCACTTCCACGAGGTTCCATCACTACTTAGGCTCAAATAACTAGGAATTTTTTGTTGAAGTGTTTTCCACCAGCCAAAATAGTCAAGTTGAGGAGTGACATCTCTTCTTTTATTCGATTTTACCTTAAGATACTTTATGATGCAAGGGAGAGATTTAAGGATATGTTGAGAAGGTGTCCTTATCATAGACTACATTTATGGCTCCAAGTTCAAACTTTTTACAATGGTTTGAACCCCTCGACTAGACAGATGATTGATGCAGAAACTGGTGGAACATTGAATAACAAAACACCAAAGGTAGCCCAAGAGTTTATTGAGAAAATTGGCAACTTAAGAGTGTAAAACCTACAGAGGTAGCTGAAAGTTTTTACATTGGTGCAGTCTCTATGTTGGCGAGTCAAGTTGAAGCTCTTGGTAAGAAATTTGATGGTTTGAGTTGCAATAAACAAGTGAATCTAGTAACACAATGTGAAGCGACTAGAGTAGGAATGATCAGTCCGGAATATTTTCCCTTCAAGTCTATCATAGAGCATGAGGACTTTATGGGTATTAATTCTAGACCTTAAAATAACCCCTGTAGTAATAATTATAATATGAGGTTGAGGAATTATCCGAATATTTCTTGGGGTGATCAAAGAAATCAAAGGTCAGAACCCCCTCCGGGTTTTCACCAACCTTATCAGCAAGAAAAGAAACCAAACCTTGAGGAAATGTTAGCTAAATTTATCTTGATGTCCGAAACTAGATTTCAGAACACTGAGACAGCTTTAAAAAATTAGCACACATTAATTCAAGGACTTGAATCAAATTGGATAGCTTGCTAAACTAGTTTAGAAGAGACAGCAAGGTAGCTTACCTAGTAACACTGAACCCAACACAAAATAACATGCAAAACCAGTTACGTTGAAAAGTGGGAAAGTGTTGTCCGAACCAGAAAAGAAGCCAAAACAAGAAACTGATGATAAAGATAACGGGGTGGAAAAAATGAGAAAATTCAGACAACGGTGCTTAAGGAATACAAACCACCAATTCCATATCTGAAAAAGTTGAAAAAAAATAATTTGGTAAATTTCTTGAACTTTTTAGTGAGCAAGATGTTTCCTGTTATTTTATTGGTTCTATTGATAATGCAATTCAAGATTCCTTACAGGAAATAATTCATAGGGACATGTTGGAACTGTGTATTGTTTGAGGTGATGAGATCAATGGAGATAATTCTGTGACAAGTGAAATTAGATTTAATCTGGATGCTAATGAGTCTTCGCTGAGACAAAAAGATTTTGAGACTATTGAAGTAAGTAAAAAATTGAAGTTGAAGCCCTCCATTAAAGAACATTCCAAAATTGGAGCTAAAGCAATTACCAAATTATTTGGAGTACGCATTGCTTGGAGAAAGCTCTACATTGCCAGTAATTATTCCTTCAAACTTAAAGCTGCATGAGAAAGATGACTTACTACAAAAGCTGAAAGAACACAAAAGAGCTATATCCTAGAAGATTTTTTATATTAGAGGGGTCATTTCTTTTTGCACCCATAAGATCTTAATGGAAGACGAGTATAAGCCATGTGTGCAAGCTCAAAAGAGGTTAAATCCCAATATGAAGGAAGTTGTAAAGGCTGAGGTAATTAAACTTCTAGATGCTGGAGTTATTTGTCATATATCTGATAGTACTTAGGTGAGTCCTATGCAAGTTGTTCCTAAGAAAGGAGGCATGACTATTATGGCTAACAGGGTAGAAAATCTGTATTGGTTACAGGAAGTTGAACAATGCTACAAGGAAAGACCATTTTCCTCTGCCCTTCGTGGATCAAATGTTGGAGAGGTTGACTGGTCACATGTACTACTGCTTTTTGGTTGGATTTTTTGGGTATTTTCAAATCCCAATAGCTCTTGAAGATCAAGAAAAGACAACATTTGCATGTCTATATAGTATGTTTTCTTACTAAAGAATGTCTTTTGGATTATGTAATGCCTCTGCTACTTTTTAATGTTACACGTTAGCCATCTTCGATGAATTCGTGGAAAACATTATGGACGTATTTATGGATAACTTCTCGATATTCGGTAATTATTTTCATCTACACCATAAAAATTTGAAATGAGTTTTAATGAGATATGAGAAAACGAACATTGTGCTTAATTAGAAAAGTGTCACTTCATGGTTAAAGAAGGGATTGTTTTAGGTCATAAAATTTCTAGTAAAATGACTGAGGTTGATAGGGAAAAAAATCAAAACCATCGACAAACTACCTCCCCCTAATTTAGTTAAGGCTATCAAAAGTTTTCTAGGATATGATGGGTTCTATAAGAGATCTATTAAAGATTTTTCCAAAATAGTGAAGCCTTTAACTAATCTGCTATAAAAAAAAGTGCCATTTTATTTCAGTCAGGAATGTTTAGGGCATTTAAATTTCTTAAGGAAAAATTAATTAATGCCCCGATTATGGTTGAACTTGATTGGAATTTGCCTTTTGAACTAATGTGTGATGCGAGAGATTTTGTAGTAGATACAATTCTTAGATAGAGAAGAGACAAGCACTTTCAGTCGATCTACTATGCTAAGAAGACTTTGACAGACTCACAAGATAATTATACAACTACAAAAAAAAGAATTTCTACATATGGTTTTTGCATTTAATAAATTTAGACCTTATTTAATACTGTCTAAAGTTATTGTGTATACTGACCATTTTGTGCTTTGCTACCTTCTTACTAAACTAGATAGAAAACCTAGACTTATAAGGTGGATTTTATTGTTTCAAGAATTTGATTTTGATGTTAGAGACAAGAAGGGAGCTAAAAATCTTGTAGTAGACCACCCTTCAAGGCTCGAAAATCCAAATCTTGAGAAGCTTGATGAAGATGCAATATTGCGAATTACTAGTTTCTTGAAAAGTGGCTCTATGTGGTAATTGATTCTGAAATCCCTTGGTTTGTAAATATTGTGAATTATTTGGTTGCTAATATTATACCAAAAGGTTTATCTTTACTGATGTGAAAAACTATTTTTGGGAAGTCGCTTTTCTTTTTCATGTGTATGCAGATCAAGTGATTCAACGATGTGTTTTGGTACAAGAAGGGAATAAAATTTTGGAGCATTATCACTTTAGGCCGATGAGAGGACATTAGAATGGGGTTAGAGCAACACATAAAGTCCTTGAATTAGGTTTTTTATTGGCCCACATTGTTCAAAGATGCTAATAGGTATGTTTCTTATTGTGATAGATGCCAGAGGACAGGGAAATTTCCAAACATGATGAAATGCCTCAAACTTATATGCTTTCTTGTGAAATTTTCAACATTTTGGGTATTGATTTCATGTGACCACTTCCTAGTTCTTATGATAATAGATATATACTGGTAGCGGTGATTATGTGTCGAAATGGCTTGAAGCTCAAGCTTTGCCAACTAATGATGCTAGGGTGGTAGTCAAATTTCTTAAAAATATTTTCTCTTGTTTTGGAGCACCTAGAGCAATCATTAACGATAGGAGTACACATTTTTGTAATGCTCAATTCGATAATATTTTAAGAAATATGGTGTACATCATAGAACAACTACCCCATATCACCCTCAAACTAGTGGTCAAGTTGAAGTGTCAAACCGAGAATTGAAACACATCCTAAAAAAGACTTTAAAGACAAATAGGAAGGACTAGAAATTAAAATTAGATGATGTTTTATGGGCTTATAGGACTGCATATAAAACACCCATAGGAACATCTCCATATAGACTTGTTTATAGGAATGGTTTTCACTTACAACTAGAACTCGAACACAATGCATTTTAGGTAATCAAATTTCTGAATTGCAATCCTAAACTTCCAGGTGAAAAGAGAATGTTGCCATTGAATGAGCTAGATGAATAGCGAGCATATGCTTATGAATGCTCGAGAGTGTACAAAAAATTAACAAAGCAACACCATGACGCTCGTTTAAAGTAGCCCAAGTAATTCATAGTTGGAGATCAAGTACTTCTATGCAATTCGAGGCTCAGACTATTTCCTGGAAAGCTAAAGTCAAGATGGTCGAGCCCATTTGTGGTAAAAATCATCTTTGCATATGGCACAATAGAGGTAACACATCCTGAATACGGCACATTCAAGGTAAATGGTCATCTACTCAAACTTTATCGAAGTGGTGATATTAATAATGAGAGAAAGGAGCTCCAACTCCAAAATTTGAATTAACCATGTGCGTGAAAGGGAAAGTCAAGCTTAGACTCTAAATAAGCGCTTCTCAAGAGGCAACTCGAGTGTATTTTTTTATTTCATTTAATTTTATTGCATGCTTAGTATGTTTATTTTTCTTACTAAAAAAACCAAAAAAAGTGATTCACATAGTCTAGGGTAGACCACACGGCCTGGTGACACAACCTGGAAACACATCCGTATGACCCACACACCCCTTGACACGATCATAGGAGAAGTAAACAATAAACCCACTGACCTAAATGAATCTATACGACTAGTCGAAACGATCGTGTATCACGGCCAAGCCACATGGGCGTGTCATGGACCGTGAGACTATTAGAGCTAATTTTTCAACTTTTTTTTTGTGACACATATGGTCTGAGTGAAGTTACATAGCCTAGCGACACAACCGTGTGACCTACACGCCCCTGTACATAGGCATGGTAGAAGCGAATGAAAACATCACACGATTTGGGATAAACCACACGGCCTGGTGACACGACTGCGTGGTACACATGGCTTGGACACAAGGGCGTGCTAAAGGCTGTGTGAATACTAGATCTTATTTTTGTAACATTTTCATGTCACATACAGCCTTAGAGAACTTAAACGGTTGTAAGACATGGTTGTGTGGCCCAACACGGGCCATATACATGACCATGCCCCTTTTTAAACCTAAATCCTAAGTTTTTTTCCTTTCTCTTTCCTTTTCACGCCATTTTAGCCAACCTCTCCTCAACCCTACACGTTGTCTTCCTCTTCCAATCCATCTACCCTATTCGTCATCAATCCCTTCTCACCGTCTTCTCCCTTTATCCCTCACAACTGTCCCCTTTACTACTCACTCCACCCACCGCCGCTTACCCCCTATATCGTTTCCTGCCAAACACCTTGACCTTTACCTCGCCCCCGTTTACCCTTCTTCCTTCCTTTAATTATTCACAATCGCTCTCATCTTTGTCTTCATCGACTTTTTACACCGTCATTCGCCCTTTCCCCGCCATTCCTAATCTCCTTCCCCCCTACCCTTCCTTAAGAAAATCCTCCCCACACTTAAGATGTACATTGCCCTCAATGTACAAACAACTATAAACATAACAAGCAAAATATCATAAGAAAATGGAGAGAACTGAAACGGTCCTGAATTTGGATGATTTCTCCAAAATAGTGAAATATGAAAACATAGGACGTCCTAAATTAAGTACATGGTTTCGAGCACACTAATAAGAAGATAGACAAAAATAAAATAAGATAAAGAGATAACAAAATAGAATAACAGTAGAAAAATAATAATCATAAAGTACATAATAAAATAAAATAAAACATATAAGTCCAAAAATGAAATAAAAACAACTAAAATAAAAATAAAAGCACAACTAAAAAATAAATAAATAAAACGATTAGAACAATAATGAAGAAAATAAAGAATATAGATGAAAAGATAGAACATGATATATAGAAGTCCTAAGAAGCCTTGGAAATACGAAAAATCCATAACCCCCTTCAAGCAGCTCTAATTTCCCCTCCAAGATAGAAACCTTGGCAAGAAAAAGTTTGAAGATAATCCCCACAATCTAAAAAGATTGTTAAAAACTCTTCTAAAAGAAACCTAAGAATAATTTTTGAAAAGAAAAACTCAAAGAGAATTTATTAACTCAAAAGAGAAGTTGAATAATAATGAATTGTGTCCATTTCATATAATGCAAAGGCCTATATACAAGCTAGCTAAATAAATCTAAATAAAACTCTTAAGTATATTAGAACTCTAATTAATCTAAACAAGAAATAGTTTTAAACTAAACTTTCTTGTTGATATGAAACTCTAAATAACTTAAACTACTTAATAATTATTAAATTTTGGAATAATAAAATAATAAAATAATAAAAGATGACAAATACAATATTGGGCTCATTTATAATAAAAATTAAGCCTAAAACCCTAAGCCAATATTGTAATATCCTGAATTAGGGCTTAATCGGAATAGTGGTTTCGTGACCACAAATCTGAGATAGAAATAATTATTTTACAATGATTTTGATGTTTATGATATGATTGCATGATTGTGTGAAAATTTCGTGATGAAATTCTATGCCTAAAGTGCTTAAATTGAAAGTAGGGACTAAATCGAATAAGTTGCAAAACTTGCATTCTAGAAGTTTTTAGTATGAAATTGTTTTGGAATATTAATGAGGAGGTCTTAAATAGAAATTTGACCAATTTTAAGTTCATGGACAAAATTAGGACATGGAAGGAATTTTTGGAAAGTTTAGTAGTAAGGGTATTTTGGTCATTTAGTTATTAAAATGAATTAAAAACAAAATTAAAAGCCAATTTTTATCCATCTTCTTCATTAGGCCGAAATTTCAAGGGTTCTCCATAGCTATGGTTTGTTTCAAGCTTCCAAGCTCCATAGTAAGTGATTCCAAGCCCTGTTTTTAATGTTCTTTACGTTTTTAGAATCCCGAAAGCTCGATTAAGCTTATGCTAGCAATAATTCAACCTAGGGTTTATATTTGGAAAAATACCCATAGGTGAAATTTGTGTATTTTGATGTTTTATGATAGAATATGGGGTTTTAAATTATGTTAGACAACTTGTGCTACTTGGTTTTTAGTGAAAACAAGTAAAAGGGCTTAATCGGCAAAAATACCTAATAGTCACAAGTATATGTTAGAGAGAGAATTTGATGTTGCCATAGAAGGGAAAAGTGATCAGCATGTTATAAAACATAATAATAAGGAATAAAGTTTAATTCCCGAGCCTAGGGGCAAAAGTGTAATTATGCAAAAGTTTAAGGGCAAAAGTGTAATTTTCTTAAAGTTCGTATTAAATGCTGTTTTGATAAATGTATGTATTGAATAAGATTAATTTGGTATTATAGATCAAGAAAAACGAGATTCAAGTCGTGATCGAGGAAAAGAAAAGATTGTGGACTAAATTGCAAAATCTTTATATTTTGGTACCAAGGTAAGTTCATGTGTAAATAATGTAGCATAAATGTTATTTTTAAGTTATTAATGTTAATTATATGATATGCTGATTTTTAATCGTGCAATATTATGCTTTGTGGTTAATGTTGAGTAATATGCAAATTATGTTTACTACTTGATAAATATGAATTGCTACCGAGTATCAGTTCCGATATTCCATGGAAGACGGCAAATGTGAGATCGAGGGAAAAAGCCCGTTTGAACCTTAGGAATAGATTAGGATACAAGTGACATGTCACTAGGATGGTTGAACATCCGAACTCGTTGAGTTTGAGTCCGAGTTCGTGAAATGTAACTAGGCATCCGAACTCGTTGAGTTGAGTCCGAGTTCACTTATGGGCGGGTTACATGGTAGCTTGATTACATATGAGGCACTTATGTGCAAATTATCCGTGTATCCGAGTTGTATTCCGATGTGTTCAACGGGTGAAATTTCTAGTGAAATGGAAGAACACTTAAGATGCAAGCGATGTTTTGGTAAGTGTTGTGAAATGGACACTTTGGACAGGTATGTTCTTAACCCTCGGGTTGAAAATAGATACAACAACGATAAGGTGGTAAGATGATGAATGATGTTTAGAAATGTGATATATGTTTTGGTGGTACCATGCTAAAGTTGTTTGGTATATTTGTATTGTTATGTTACTTATTATTTACATATGAACTTACTAAGCATTTATGCTTACTCCTTCCTTTTTATTCACTATAGTTTTGAACAAGCCGGCTCAGGATCGGGACAGGTCGAAAGTTCGATCACACTATCCAAAGGACTTTTATCTTGGTAAATGGCTTGTACAACTACTTAAGTATGGCATGTATAGCAATATACCTATTTTGTGTAAATAATTTTATGATATGGCCATGTTTGGTTGAGAAAATGTTTGATATTGATAAGTCATGGTGACGGCTAATTTAGGTCATGTTTGATATCATGGAAGTTTAACAGTTATCTAGTTCATAAAAATTCATGGAAAGATGAAACTTGCCTTAAAAGCAGAATATTGCTGCAGATAATGACATGAATTTGAAAATCACTAAAAATAGTATAAATAGAAATAAATGATGAGTAAGTTATGAAATTGAAGCTTAATGAGTCTATTTTCATATGGATTGAACAAAATAGGAATATAAATTATATTTTATGAGATATTTAAACTTTTAAGAAACAGGGCTAGAGTGATTTCTGGATCCCTGTTCTGATTTTAAAAATTCATAATAAATTTTACTAAAATAATTAGAAGTTTTATTTATATGTACAGATTCCTTATTGAGTCTAGTTTTAATAGAAACAAACCTCATAGTCATTGAAATTTTGTATAGAGATATATCTGATTCGTAATACACAGAGGTCAGAGCAGTCAAACCCTGAAATAGGGGATACTTTAATTAATAAACTGTACTAATTGGCCCAATAAAAAAATTCTAGAAAAAAATTAGTATATGAGTCTAGATTCAGGGAAAATTTACGGATCTTGATTTCGAGTTTCCTAACTCGGGATATGATTTTTCTTGTAACTGTGACGCGAGTAGCTAGAAAGCTGTGAATGTAGAAACAAATGATTTGAAGTTCTTAAATTGATAAATTATGTTCGGTAACCCCTCAAGCTCGACTCTGGTGATGGTCTCGGGCATGGGGGCGTTACAAATATGATTTAAATTCTAATTAAAAGCTCAAAACTCATAATGCCTATCATAATCCAGTCCAGAAATTATACTCGCACAGTCTTCAATAAAACGATCATAACTTGAGCTCCCAAACTCGAAATCGAATGATTCAAAGTGCGTTTCAAAGCTAAGAGATAAATATTTGAACTCCATGAAACATTTCAACCCAAAAATGTTGGGATCCCATCCAAAAATTCGTCACAAGTTTGTTGATTTCCCAAACATGAAAATTGGTAGCTTCGATGAATGGAATTTAATAAATTTCACCCCATCCGTGCATGTATTACCCTGTTACAACCTTGTAAATACATCTTGATTGGTGTTTCATTCTATTTCTATAGTGGTGGGGATTTTATTTTTAAGCAAGTTTATGGTAATAACATTTCTTATTCGACTGTTGAGTGCACATTACTTGAACCTTAAAACTTTGAGTGCTTTAAGTGTAGTGAGGGTGTTCATTTTTGTTGAGTTTTAATTTCAGGTAATTGTTGAGATAGGGGAGACGCATATGTTTTTATGCCTTAAAATTTTCTATTTGGATTGTTTGTATTCTTTAGTGTTATTTTAGTTGAAATTTACAATGTATGATTATTTGTAAATTATCCTAAGACATTGCCAGTGAAAACAATAAATTGAGGGAAGTTAACTTGAATGTAGGTTGAGAATTTTACTTGAGGACAAGAAAATGCTTAAGTGTAGGGATAGTTGATAAGTGCTAAAAGTAACATGTTTTAACCTCATTCTTAATGCGTTCTTAAGTGATTATTCGATGTTAATTGTGAATTGTATGCTCCCAATCCTTTAAATTTATGTTTTAATGTTTGATGGAGCACCTGGAGCAAAAGGAGCGAAAAACAAGTGAAAACCGAAACATCGAAGTAAGCTATAGGAGCCACAAGGGTTGAACCATTCCACACGGTTAGACCACACAGTCGTGTGACCCATATAGACGTGTGGTAGGCCGTGTCGATTTAGTGGAATTGCACATCAAACTGTAGAAAATTGTGAATTTTAGGTTTGTCTAGCATTCTAAAACGTATATGTAACAAAAATAAGAAGATAGGAGTGAGCAATCATAAAATATTCAAGAAAACAACTCGAAAACACCATTGAAGTCGACTTGGAAGTAGATTTTTGTCAAGATTGAAGATTCTCAGTTGGTTTCTTAGGAAGTTATCATGATTTTTTTTTTTTATTTCTTTCAGTTATACTGTCTCTTGGATGTTTCTATTTTAAAGCATGAACTAATTTTCTAAATATCTAGGGGAAATGAACTCTATGATGAATTTTGTCCTTTGATTTTTATTTTACGCAATAAATACTTAGTTCTTGTTCTCAATTATGTGTGTTTAATTCTTGGTTTGATATTTCTAGATTATTGATTCATGTTCAATGTGTTTAAATCAGAGGTTGAATAGACCCTGTTTAAGAGTAGATATTGCGTAATTGAGTGGAGTTACATGCAATCCTAGAAATAGGATGACATAAATTGACCAGATTAGAATCAAATCTAGTAGAGGAATCCATAGCATGAGTTAATGCAATAATAGGGGTTTTAATTAGAAAAAAAATTAAATTAATCAACCTAAAGTCAGTTACTCTTATGCTCGAAAGAGGTACTAGCACAATTTAGGGATTTCTACGGATCAAAGTACTAAGTAAAGAAATTACGTAATTTAGATTGATAGTGATAGATAAAATCAGTGTGAATTCTTTCTTGGGTGTTGTTTTGCTTCTTGTTGTTACTTGATTATTTTTGTGATTAGCTCTTTTTCGTGTTCACTAGTTAATTAATTTAGTTAATTTTAGGTTTAATTAATCACTCGAATTATTCAGTTAAATGATAGAGAGATGTTAATTACTAATACTTTTAATCTTCGTGAAAATGATATATTTACTTAACGTAACTATACTATTAATTACGATTTAACTAAACAAAAGTTATGAAAAATCATTCACTTTTATTTCATTCACTAATTTTAACAATCAAACAAAATGAACATACAGATTTCCTTTCTTTAACTCTCCTTTCTTTTCTTTTACTTTCCGTTCATTTATTTTACTAATTATTTAGTCAAATATAATGCAAGTGTTTAAAAAGTGCATTGCGATCTAATTAAAGAGAAACCTTGTATTTAAATTTTCAAATTCATAATCTATTTATAATTATATTAAGTTTCTAATTTAGTTGGTATCACAAATTAACCGAGCATCAAGTTAGTTGAGAAATTTTTAAAATACCCTTTATGTACAAAATAAATTATATTATTATAATGGTACTTTTATCTTTTTACATTTTATAAATCAATAAAAGCTTAATCATAATAAAATTTAAACTCGTAAGACCAAGTATATTGAACTTTTAATTTTACTATTTAAACCAAAGCACCATTTGGATTTTATATAATTTTTCATATATTTTTTCACTTATATAATAGATGTATTATAATATAATATTTAGGGATAATGTCACATTTGGTAATTGCACTTTTATTAAAATCTAATGTGGTATCTAGACTTTGAAAATGTCTAAAGTGGTACTTGAACTATCAATTTGTGTGTTATTGATACATGTATTTTCATAAAATGTCGATATGGTACTTAAAAATGTTTAATGTGGTACCTTAACTATTAATCTATGTATTATTATGGTATTTAGAGTTTACTCCCATAGTATATGCTAAACCAACCAATGAAAATTTGACACATATCAAATCATCAATTCCACATGAATAATATAATATTATGAGAAAAGATACATAAAACAAAAACAATAACATGGTAGTCAAAATGAAGTTATTGAACCTCTCTTTCAAGTTCAATAAGTCAAGCAAGTGACATAAATTTTGACAAATTTTGTCTTGTATAAATTCAAAAAATTTTGGTAAATTTAGGGTTTTTAAAAATTTAAAGAAATTTTAAGTTAAAATTGATTTTTTTAAAGTTAACATTATGTAGCTTAGGTTTGGTTATTTATGTTTTTAATTTAATTTAATTTTTTGTTTTATTTATCTTTTCACAAAATGTTATATTATCCTTTTGGAATTGATGATTGGAAAAATAATTCATGTGTCGAATTTTCATTGGTTGGTTTAGCATTTATTAAGGGTGTTAATTTCAGGTACCATAATAATACATGGATTGATAGTTCAAGTACCACATTGAATATTGTCAAGGTATAAGTACCATATTGAACATTTTATAAAAATACAAGTACTAAATAATACACAAATTGATTGTTTAAGTACCACATTAAATATTTTTAAAATATAAAGACTACTTTAAAGATTTTATAAAATTACAGGTACCAAATATTAAGAGAAAAAGAAGTTTTGAGGGCTCAACTATCAATGTATCTCCGTCGCTCCTCATTAATGCTTCGCACTTTCAAATCTATTCTCCAAAGATTCTTGAATTGCAATCTTTTTTTTATCTCTTCCTTTACCACGTAGTAGGAAGAGAATAACGTTATCGAATATCTATTCTTCTTTCTCTTCACATTTGGCATCTTATGTTTGAGTAAGGGTGAGTGTTCAATTGAATCGAGTCAAATTGAATGAAAAAGTTTTGAATTAATCGAGTTAACAATTCTATTTTATCATCCTAACTTAATTTGAAATTTTCTCGAATCGAGTTGAGTGAGATCGAGTCGAGTGAGATGAAATTCAAATCGAATCGATTTGAATATACTTGTTCGAGTTAAATTAAAAAAAATGACTTTAAATCCTTGTAACCACTGTCACTATGTATTTTGAAATTAAAAAATATATTAAACATAAAAAAAGTAATTTTTTTAATAAAAGTTATCTTAAAGATAAAATGTGAAATTGGTACTAACATAAAATTTTAACATGAATATTTTATAATATCATCAATAAAGGATTGGGGTAGTAAAATTTTGGAAGGAAAGTAAATAGGGGGAAAACATTTAAAAAAAAATTGGAGGCAAAATGGGCTTGGAGTAGATGGATGGTGGGATGAGAGGGGAGTAAAAGTATTGGGAGGAAAGTAAAAGTATTTTGGGTAAAAATGTAAAATATTATAATTTGGTAATTGGTTTATTTGAATTAATTGAGTTATTTAAATTCAAAAATTAAACTCAATCTGAACTCAAAATTTGAAAAAAATTCAAGTTGGCTCGAATAACTCAATTCATCTAACTCGAAATTTGAAATTTTTTTCAATTTTTTTAGTTGAATCGAGTTTTACTCACCCCTATGTTTGAGTACTTTTAATTTTTTTTTCTTTATAAATTAGTGGTTAAATTTTAGTTTTCGTTCACATAATGACTTATTTGACCCTTCAATTCTATAAAAAATTATTTTAGTCTTCCATTTAATTTTTCGTCTCTTTTAACACTTAAATTTGTATTTTTTTATCAAATCATCCTAAAATGGATGAAAAAGTTAATTTTTTAATTTATTGATGTGACATACACTTGGATTGTCATATGGATGACACTTAAATATTTAATTAACTTTTAAAAATTATAAAAATATTTTTTAAATTAAAATTATTAAAAATTATAAAAAATATTTTAATATTTTAAAATTTTAAAAATTAATTAAATGTTAACATGTCATTCACATGTATGCCACATTAGCAAAGTTAACAAATGTTAATTTTCATCTATTTTGGGATAATTTGACAAAAAATATAAATTCAAGGACTAAAAGAGGTAAAAATTAAATAGAAGGTTAAAATGACGTTTTCTGTAAAATTGAAGAGCCAAAAAATCATTATGCCTTATGTCTAAATTTGTGGTTTAATCTCTATACTTAATTTCTAACGTAATTTGGTTCATTCATTTTATCTTGTTATTAATTAGTCCAAAAGTAAATACTTAATTTCTAATGTAATTTGGTTCATACATTTTGTAATGTTATCAATTAGTCCAAAAGTTATTATCATTAACTTCTTTATTAAAATAAGTTAATTTATCAAAAAGACCTCATACTATTTTTATAATTAAATATGTCCCTAACCTATGATTTTTACGCATAAAAGTCCTTAATTTTAATTTTAAAGTAAAAACAATTTAAATTTCTTGCTATTACATTATTATTTTTGTTGATACAATATAAATTACATAAACTTTAATATCAAAGTAAAATTTAAAAAGGTAATTAGAATTTGAAAAAATATATTAAGTATATTATGTATATAACAACTTTAAAAAAATTAAAAATATATATTATTTTTATCTAATAAACCATTCTCATCAAATTCACATCAACAATAAATACATATTAATTTAAAAATTCAAAATATTTTTCTTTTAATATTAAAATGAAAAGTTTTCATAGATAAAAATCATTTTATATATAATTTGAATGCCTAAAAACTTAGAAACTGTCACATGATTTTTCATTTCTTTTGGATTTACCCTCTCTCTCTCATTACAAGGCCATTGTCAAATTTCAATTTTGTTCTTATACTATGCTGAAACTTAACAATTAACCTACATGTTTTAATTTTTTATATAATTTAGTTTCTCTATTTTATAATATAATTAGTTAGTTTAAATAGTCAATATTGTTAATTACTTCAATCACAATGTTGACATTAATTTTCTTAAAAACATTGCAACGAAAAATTATTTTATGATAATAATTCAAACTTTTTTTAATCCTAATGAATATTTTTAAAATTATCTTTATTGTTACGTGACTACTAAGAATATATATATATATATATAAAATTTCAAAATGTTACTTTAGAAAATTTAATAGAAGAATTTTAACAATAATAAGAACTAAATTCAGATTTTAAATTTGAATTCTTGAAAATAAAAATAGGAGACTAAATTCTAAGTGTACAAAGTATATAATGACTTAAAGCATATTTTAATCTTCAAACTTTTAATCTATAATTTAACACAAACAAATAATCAACCCAAAATTTTTGAATTTTTTTACAAAGATATAAAATTCCTTTATTTTTGTTCACCGTTGATTGCATTAAATTCTCAAACCCTTCTTACATCAATAAGTTGTATGTGTAAATTTAAGATAATACACAACATAAACTATCTGGGCAAAGTCAATAGAAATAAATAAAATGCCAAAGTTAAAATAAAAACATTCATATCTTCTAATAAAATAAATAGTTATCCTAATATTCTTCTTCTTCTTCTTCTTCTTCTTCTTCTTCTTCTTGAAAATTTAAAATTTCTCATATTTTACCTAAAAATGTTGGGAGTAGAATTACCATTAAATCTTGGAGTTAGCAGTGATTTGAGGTTGTGGAAGAATTGGAGTCAGCATGTAGTAGAGGGCAATGAAAGTTCATTTCTTCCACAGAATATTTCTCCCTGCGGATGCCCAACATACTTCTCACTTTACACAAACATAAAATAGTAAAAGCTATACACAAGGGTGAGTAAACAAAGTCCAAGGGGTATCCTTAAGTTTCCTATATATTAATTGTCCTAAGGATCACTTGCATATAGCATCACCAATTTCTAAACACTATAGTAGTAGCATACTTTACTATGCATATTATACATTCATTTTACTCCCCACTCTCCTAACAAGGTAATATTTTCTTTTCATATATATATATAGACGCCAAGACTTATATGAAACAGTGGTTAAAGTTCTTATCCCGGCACTTAGATGACACAGTTTCAAACCCTGTCATCCCATTCAAGAGAAAAAAAGAATACAATTCCAGCATGAATATCAATAATTATTAGCAAGAATCCACCAATGAAATTTCTGGATCAATGAGGAAATTGATCCTAGAGAGAAGACTTGAACATATTTCTGGGATAAGTCACTAAGATCTTAATCATGTGCATGAAACAAAGCCTTCTTGAAGATGCCATAGCTTTGATTAAATTTAGAAGAAAAGATCGAAAGCACTTACGATAATAGACTAATAGATTCGAGATCATCAGCTTTCAACGAATTCTCATTGAACGAGTGGCGATGAAGTTGACGTGTGAAACTGCTTGTTGTGTCCAAGAAATAGAGAAGGAAAGACATCATGCAGCTGCAAAGAAACATGGGTATAGGCCCAAAGATCCATAGCAATAGAGAGAAGGATAAGTAGAAGGCTCGCAGTCCAAGTGACCAGAAATAACTTCCTCTGTTTAAGTTTCTTGCAACATACTCAACAGTCTCCATGTCGTCTATGGGTGAAGAGAGCGTGACCAAGAAGCTTACATGGGCGTAGTATCTAATAGACTGCACATTGCAAAGAAAAGCAACAAGGAAACACAACAAGATGGAAAAATACTTGATGGAAGACAGTAGCCGAGTCTTGTTCCCAAAAACTATTTCGGAGCTTGTGTTGCCAGAGTCTGAGCTGCTGCTAACGAAAACACTAATCAGTGAACTGAGAGTGATTGCTATCGTGGCCAAAAGTGTCGACGCCATTATGTTGTTGCGTATTGTTTGTACTGCTAGAACACCATTTTTCAACGGATCCTGAAACATCAACGACAATATCATGCTTAGTACAAGCACACTGGCATTCTATGGAAACAGAAAATGTTTCCATATTGTAATGTGTTCTGGATTTATCAAATTCAGACCAGCGAAGGATGCTACAGTCTTTTAATAAAAGAACTACAAATCATCATGTTAAGCTCATTAAAAGAGAGACAACAAAAAGGCATGTCGTGATTTGGGAGCCGTCTGTTTCTGCAATCTCACAAGCAGCTCAGAAGTATATTTATTTATTTTTCTATTGATGAAACAACAGCATCTATAGCATCAACATTTAGCAATTGACGAGAAATATAGTTACTTTTACTACTTGAATGTGACTTTTATAAGGAATGATTACACTTGAATGTGTGTTACAGTCAAACCATTTGTAATCGCTCCTTTTTGTTCAAGTCATTAAACTCTTCGTCATTTCTTTTGACTTTTATTAACTTTTCAACCTCTAGTAGCAAGTATATTGAAAGTATCAATTAACCAATTGAGCCAAAAGGAAGGAAATACACCAAAAGTTTAACTAGTCATTGGCTCATCAAGCTCTCCCCAAATCAGCCACAAGAAAGCAAATTCAGAGAGATACCAGCATAATAAGTACTGTGTCTTTCGTTTATTCTTGCTTTTGTGATACTAAAAACAGTAGATTTACACTTAAACAGTTATTACATTATTTCCATTCCGAAGATTGTAAGGTATTTGTACGAAACAGATCAGGCCACCTTCAAAGTTAAATACTTCACTCCCTAAAGTCAAAGAACAATTTAAAAGTTGAGAACTCTACATCCTACAAATATAACGATGTTCCTAACAGGTTTTGATCCCATAGGTACAGAAATTCCAAAACTTTGAAAAGAACCCATTACTCAGAATTAATCTAAATAACAAATGGCAGAAGAGAGAGAGAGAGAGACTGACAGACATCATGGAGACAACCCATTGGTGACGAGACTGGGCATTTAAGCCGATGACAGTCCTTGTAGGATGCTTGATAATGGTGCAAAGAAGCCATAGATGATAGAGAGAAAGCAGCAGCAGTCCCAATGGAACCAGTACGTAATCCAACTTATCTTGTTCCATGATTCTTCTCTTTCTTCTTTCTTCTGCGAGGTTTGAGGATCCTCAGCCGGTAACACAAACAAGAAAATGCAATCGACTATTTGCCAATTATCAAACAAATCACTATTCCTTTCTACAAGCCCTATAAGCTAATTTTACTGACAGAGATCTCAAAAACTCACTGCTTATTTATATATATAACTCCAAAACTCATTTACTGTATAGAATATTGACTCCAATTAGAACTTTTATTTAAGTTACCGACTTCAACTAGAATCGTATATGAACCTGGCATCCAAAAATAACTCGACAGCATATAATCCGGAGGCAGTCCCCGTAAGAACGAAATCTTATCAATTGAGCCAATCACTCTCGGCTCGAAACTCAATGTGATTTCAGATACCATGGGGTGTAAAAAAAGGGTTAAATTCAATTTTTAATTTTAATTACATAATAAATATTATTTTGAACAATAAAAAAAATTATTATTTAGTTTAAATTTTAAATTTTAGATTCTTTATTTAAAATACAAGTTCTTTTTATAAAAAAAAAAAAGGGAAAATGAACCTCACTGAAAAGTACTGATGATAAAGGACATGACAGTGTCCTGCTATTTTTTTAACTGTATAAAGAAATAGAAGAATGCGTACTTTTTTGGGGGGCTTCTTTTTATTGGAAAAAAAATGTCGGACAATAATGCAAAGAACGTGACAGCAAATAAAAAATAAATGGAATTTTAATTAAACTAGAACACAAGTTGTGACTTCTAACTTGCTTGTCTATAATATACTTCTTATTTGGCCTAGTTGCTTCTATCAAAATATAACTATAATGATGGTATCAAAATAAATAATAAATTAGTGATGGTATATAAAAGTATATAATACATGTACTCTAAATCATATAAACAATATTATTAAAAAGATAATCATGAATTTCAAATATAAATTGTAAAACAGATATGAATATTAAGTTTAAAATAATCATATATAGTATTTTATTTTAAAGAGGATTCACTTATATCCTTTTGTATTTTTTGCACGATTAATATCTTAATGATTCTATTATTAGATTTAACACTTTATTCATATAAATCATGTATATCAAATTTGATGTAAATTAAAATTTTCTAACGATTTGTTTTATAAAAAAATAATTATTGAATATATATCAATATATAAAGTATTTTAGATCGATATGATAAAAATATTAAATCAATTTGAAAATTTATATATAAAAAAATATAATTATATCAATAAATGCAACTGTTAAATTATTAAAATATTAATAATTTTATACCAGGTAAGTCAAACTTCTTTTATTTTAATATAAATAATTAAACAAATTCCAATTTTTTTTTTTGGTAGAAAATAAAGCTTAAGAAATGCCTAAAAATCCAGCGAAGTTAATGTATTGCATCCACTTCTAGCAATGACCAATGAATATCCTCCTCCAACAAGTCTCTCACGTAAGACGGTGGATCAACGAGGACCACTAACTGATCAATTCCATCTCTTATTGTCTTAAATAGACAATTAACAACTTTATTACTGTCCTTCATAAAATGCAGAAATTTTACTTACTAAATTTTGATACATCATTTATGAATCATTCTGATTTCATTAACATTACTAACCACTGCTAAATCATTTCGAATAACGTGAATTAACAGTGCATTATACTTTCCAATAAACAAATTCCAAACTTTTTTAAGTTAGTTTCATCCTTTGATTAAATGAACCATAAATTATTATAATTGCTTTCAGTAAAAAGGTAGAGTGAAAAAAATCAAACATCAAATTATCTGATCTGGTCATGTGTCAAAAAAGAGTTGGAGTTAATATATTTAGGAATGTCATGTTCAATTATTTTGGCGTTTCTTAATAATTGCAACACCATCTCCTTTAATAACTATTTGTTTAAAGCTCTTTTTTGAGCTATTACCACGTTATCTTAATTTAATAAATTTGGTTTGATAATGATTTTTATTAGTATAATGTGTAATATTAAATTTGTTTTAAATGGAAAGGTAATTTGGTTGATGGCATCGAGCTTGAAAATTGTTCCTTTTAACTTGGGTTGGGTTTGATTAAAGATTTAATTAAACAAAAAACTCCTAGATAAAGGCAGAAAAAATATTATAACATATCTATTACGGTCGGATCTTGTCTAATTGTTTAATATCAAAATTACTTTTAAAAAGATTATCTTCTTTTAGGTTGGAATAATCCTTTCTTAAGGAGCATCTATCTTTTCTCAAGAAAAACAAAAACTTTGAAACAACTTTTAAAGAGATATCAACATGTATCATCATTCAACATATAATTTGAGTGGGCTTGAGAGGCATATATTTAAGTGAGACTGAATCAAAGAAGATTCAGTCTTTATTAGTGTACGACTTATGTGTTGTCTTAGTCATATGAATACATCACATCTATATTATTTTTACTCATCTATTATTATTCCCAAGTTATTTTACCATAACTCATATTTTTAATGGGACCAGTTTTAGTATTGACCATGTCTTTCTAGTAATGAATCGAGCTTATTGGAGTCCTTTGAAGAAGACTTAGGCATAGAAGGTAAAAGTTCTTACAAGATGAACATTAACTACGACCATCGAAGCTATGCTTTGAGATGCTTAAATCAACGAGGGGTGTATCCTAATGTAAGAGGAAATAATCGGCAATAGCATGTAGAGAGTATTTATACCTAGTTTTTTAGGCTACTCATAAGGCCTCGATGCGTGTCCTTTGGTTACCTTTCTGGCCATGTTGGCATGCTACTTGTTCAAAAACCAGTGCATCCTTGTGCAACAAAAGAGGAAGAGTTGTTCAAGAAGAAAGATCAAACTTTCTTTCCATAGCCTACACTAAATACTTTTTTTTACAAAGAAAAGCTTCATAGGGGAACAAAATATTAACAAGAGAAGCTTTGGAGACTTAGGAATTGATCTGATCCTTTAGAAGAATGATTTGCTGAAGTTTGTAAGTTTTGTACAACCTTACATGAAGGAGATTGTATTTGAGTTTTATGCAAATTTCCTAAAATCTATGAATGAGCCTAGTAGAAAACTACTCTACAAGGCATATGCTAGGGGAGATGGTATGATTTTGGCATTGCACTGATTATAGAGTTTCTCACGCATCCCTGAGCCACTAATGATGAACTTGATGAGTCCTTTGATGCCATGGCCAAAACCATCACCAATGAGGTTCATCTCTCATGGCCATAGCAAACAAAACTTCTAGCATCCACCTTAGAACTTACTTATGTTGGACTCTTTTCCATCATCACTTGAAATTAGATTCCCAACAATTAAAGGAATATAGTTAACAAGAGGAAGAAAACATCTTTTAAGAAGATTTGTGATGTGGTGCAATTCAATTTGAGATAAATAAATTTTTAAAAAATCATCAAGCATGATAAGTGAGTGTGTCCCAAGTTATGTTTTTCCTTTCCCTCTTTAATTTTTCAAATTCTCTTTCAATAAAACTTTAAAAATGTTAACGCTACTAGGAAATATAAAAAGAAGCCTACAAAATTGAAGTTTTTATACAAATAGTTGGAAGGGAAGCATGCGGAGGCCAATCTATAAACCATTCCTGAAGATGAAATTGTCCTTGATGAGGCAATGCCTACTCTAGTTGGCATTGAGCCTAACACTAATAAGTGTTTATTAGCCTTTGAACAACGCATGTTACACCATATTGATGTTGAATTACCTCTCAAGAGAAAGCTATTGCTCAACTTCAAGCCAATATTCGTCATGGCAATGCTTTGAGGAATGATCTATAGGCTAAACAACTGTAGTAAAACTTTGGCATTTTTTTTAATAAAAAAGGGGGCTAGAAGTTATCATGTTTATTAGTTTTGCTACTATTTTTATGTTACCAAACTTTAAAATTTATTATTTTGGATATTTACTAGGATGAACTTTTATTACTTTGGTTTAATTTTTATGAACTTTATCTTTCATCTTACTATAATATAATTCTAATTACTTTGATTGCTAATGCATCCATTAATTTAAAGGCACTAATAGTTGATTTGTTTGGTTGTGTTAATAGTTAAATTTGTTTAATTAAGTAGGAGTTACTTAAGGGGAACATTTGTTTCTTATATATGTTTCTTTGTTATAGTTTTGTTCAAAAAATTTCCAAATGAGAAGGTTGTTGAGGCAATTCACTAAAGTAGTACCCACCAGTGTCTAGCATTATTTAGCCTAATAAATTGCCATAATTGAAGTTGGTAATTTTTGTAACCAAACCTTTGGATTGTGATATTTGCTAATACTTTAGACATGTACAAGCACATATATAATATCTAAACCTGTTGTAGGAACTTATCTTAAAAATTGATTTGGATTGGATCAAGTAAATCAACTTCCCTATTTTGAGGATATTAGATTGAATCGAGTAACTTGGTACTATATCCTATAACACCCTCACCCGAATCTGGGTGTAGAATGCCATAAAGGGGTTGGTTTAGACTCAATTACAATTTTGAAACTTAATAAATTAAGGATAGGCTTTATTGAAAAATAAATTTCTCTTGCAACAAAAAACCTTAAACTTAAAAGTTTACTATCTCCAATCTCGATTCTAAGGGAACCATTTAACTATAATATATTAGTCCCTATGGCAAAGCCTCTAGAGGTACCCCCTTCCTATGTGCATAACACTTGATTAACGAAGCTTATTGATCCAACACGGTCTGGCTTGGTCCCTCCTTAAATTCCTTATTTTACAAATCTTGCAACCACAGTTCAAACCTCTGTAAGTTCCAAAAGAAGTGAGTCCCCTAACTGAATTACATATACTTAGACCTCGTCTCGCAAGGGTATTAAAAGAAAAGAAACTAAATGAAATTAACTCATTACTTGTGCAGGTAAATTTTTCCTTAAAGCCTACGTAGCAGGCTTTGATTTATTCCCGATCCTATCTGTTGGTGAATAAATCATCATACGACTTCCTCCTCAACAGCCCTATTATCCATCGATCAGTCTTAACGGTTTCTCGAAAAACTCTCCATCTCCATGGACTCTGTCCTTTCCATTACTTGTATTCCTACTTCCATTTACCCTTAGTATGGATTCTTCTTTGCACCATGTTCTTACAAGGTAGTCCCTTAGGCCTACCCTCCTCAAAGCCCTTGGGTAAGTCTCTCTTGACGATCATTCCAATTTTTTTTAGCTCATAACGGACTCTATATCTTACCATAGTCCCAAAAGATTTGTTGATACCTTATCCATTTAGATAACTATTGAGGTCCCCCGCCACTTTGGCAGACTAAATCTCACTTAAGATGAGTAGTGTTTGGATTACTCCTTTTTAATCCACCTTATTCATGATACCATAATATAAGTGTAACATGTCCATCTACTGAAAACCACTTCAGTCTATCGTATCTAGCAAACTATCACCTAAGTTACTGTTTGAGTTTACGATTCTTCTTATGTGATGGTTCCCTACTGAACTAGCCCTTTAACGTGTACTTTGCAATATAACCCCCTCTTAAAGAAGAATAATTTTGACAAACATATCTATCACTTTTAGTGTCCCCTTATGTAACTCTCTCTATTGATGGGTTCCAACTAACCCTTCTTTATTCAATGGACTATCCATTGTGCCTATGCTCAATCTCTACCATACAAGATCTCACTAAGAACCTTTTGGTGGCTTTTATTGGTGGATCCTTATATGTGATCCTTGAATAAATCTTCTTTCATTTGCCTATACACCAAGAACATATTGACATGTTATTTCTCATAACCACTTCATTATGGGTTACCACTCCACTGCCCCACTAGCTTTCATGGTTATTGTTCTAGTGGTTTGTTTCCCCTTTCTATTACTCTCACTTTGTCCGACAGATTTCTCAACCTGTTCACCGATACTTGCATTTTCCTTATGCGTGATTTTTCTAATTACCGTCCTAAACATTCTACCCCATGTTTAATGTCCCAATAAACTACCACGTGTTTAGTGTCCCTGCGGACTACCTTGCATTTATTGTCTCGACGAACTCTCTATACTACCATAGTCGAGCTATGGTCTTACCTAGTATATCCCATGTTTAATGTCCAGTGGTTTCCATAGCCGAGCCACAGTCTTACAGCTCGTAATCCCCTTGTTTATTATCCCAACCGACTACCCCGTAGGACCTTAACACCATCGTGGTGTTGCCCCATAAAGCATATTGGTCGCCTTCTCGGTGTTGCTCTATAGAAACTTAAAGTCATCAATATTGTTTTATACTGTATCCACCTTGATGCTTGAACATCGAAGTGTCCCCTTCGGTAAGGCTTGGAGATTCGCATATCAAGGTTTGCTCCCAATAATTTCGGATGGCAGAATCTTAACGGAATTCCAATTTCCTTATTCCTTCACCCATTACACCATTTCTCCATTCATATACCTTAATGCTCAAACACCGCAATGTCTCTTTCGCAAGGCCCGAAGCTTTACACATCACGACTTCCACACAGCAACACCGTATAGCAGTATCTAACAAGAATTCCCGTCCTCAAATCCTAGCTTCATCTATCTCGTCAATTATTTTCCCACCATTTTTATCATACAATATATGCATTTCACTTATATACTAACATGAAGTACACTATCCTCTTTAAACATGGATTTCTAACTATCTCATGCATACCGAACTACAAGACGGATACCATATATCAAATAAGTTTCATATAGGCTTATTATTCACAATCAATAGAGTTTATTCATCATCACAGATTGTAACACAAAACCATGCCAGCTATACAGCATTACAGGGATGGAGTATAGAAACTCACCTAACACTTATTTGTCTCTTCTCTCGCTTAGCTTTTTCAAATGCCAGAGCTATTGGAACATTTTCAAATATTTATAGTGTTCCAATAACTATAAATGAATAGGTGTAATTAATCAAAAAATTATATTGTTTGATTTTTGAAAAGAATTATAACTATTTAAATCATTTTATTTGAATAGTTATAATTAAATGAATAATTTTAAATACATTATTATTCAAAAAGACACCTATTGATGAAAGATGTCTCTATGAAGAGACATGAAAATTCCTATAAATAGGAATGAGATTTCATTTGGAAATCATACCATCAAATTCTAAGATTCTTTCTTTCCTTCCTTCGTTTTCTAATATTATTAGATTATTTTATAAAGTATTTCTACAAAATCCTTTATAGAAATTGAGTTTCTTGTCATATATTGCTCAATGTGTAGTGGACTATTCTCGTCAGTACAAAACGCAAATAGTCATTGGCTTCATTGTATCGTCGAGGTTAATTTGCTTGGAACTCATTTGCACACCGAAGATAAGTGGGGGCAAATATAACCTTAAAGATAGTGGCTTTAATACACGCCTTGGAGCCTTGTCCTATTTCTTCTTCTATTCGGGTTCTGTTCGTGTGTTTGAAATTTTCCTCACCGAAGTTTTTTACTAACAATTTTAAGGTTATATTTCATGATGACTACCACAACTCATGAAAGTGGAACACTAAGGGAGTTGGCTTCCAATTTTGTCAAACTTGATAGGTTTGACGGTGACAATTTTCGACGATGACAGAAAAAGATGCACTTCCTATTATCAACTTTGAAGATTACTTATGTTTTGGATACTCTAAGACCTGACGAGGTTGAAAATGAATCTGTTGCTGCAACCCGAGAAAGACAAAAATGGGACAATGTTGATTACATGTGCATGGGCCACATATTGAATGGTTTATCTGATGGTTTGTTCGACACCTACCAAAACAAGGTCACCGCTAAAGAATTATGGGACAAATTGGAGACAAGATACATGACCGAGGATGTTACAAGTAAGAAATTTATTGTCAGACGTTTCAATAATTATCAAATGGTTGATGGTTGTTCTGTTATGGAATAATTCCGTGATATTGAAAATATGCTGAATTAATTCAAGCAATATGATATGAAAATGGATGAAATGATTGTTGTATCTTCCATAATAGACAAACTTCCTCTATCTTGGAAAGACTTTAAAAGAAGTCTAAAACATAAGAAAGAGGAAATATCTTTTGAGGCTTTGGCAAATCATCTTCGTATTGAAGAAGAATATCGAAAGTAAGATCAGAATCTAAATTCTGAAAATGCCAAAGTGCATGTTATGGAGGAAGTACAGACTACTAAACCATTCAAGAGAAAGTTCAAACAAACTGATAGAGCACCTAAGTTCAAAAAGAAACAAAATGGCTCATGCTATCATTGTAGTAAGTCGGGACATTTCAAGAATGAATGTCGATTTTTAAAGAAGAAATCATCTTCTAAGGCTGATAATAACAAAAAGCTCATTGCAATGATATCTGAAATTAATATGGCTCAAGATGATAATACATGGTGGATTGATACCGGAGCAACTAAACATGTGTGCAAAGACAAAAGCATGTTCACAAAGTTCACACAATGTGAAAATGACAATGTCTTGTACATGGGAAATTCCTCCACCGTAGCAATCAAAGGCAAAGGGTCTGTTGAACTACAATTCACTTCTGGAAAGGTTTTAACCTTAAATGATGTATATTATGTACCAGAAGTTAGAAAGAATTTAGTGTCTGGAAGTCTGTTAAATAAGTTTGGTTTCAAACTTGTTTTTGAGGCAGGTAAGTTTATTTTGTCTAAGGGAGGAATTTTTATAGGGAAAGGGTATATGTATGAGAGTATGTTCAAACTAAATATTATTAATAAGAATAAAAATACTATTTCTGCTTATATGGTTGAGTCTTTTTGTTTATGGCATTATAGATTAGGTCATTTGAATGATAGGAAATTGAATTACATGTATAAGTTAGATTTAATTCCTGTTTTTAATAATAATATTGGAAAATGCAATACATGTATGTTGACTAAAATTACAAGAAACCCTTTCCCTAAGGTTGAAAGAAATACAAAATTGCTTGATTTGATACATAGTGATTTACGTGACATGCATAATATTCCTACATTAGGTGGAAAGAAATATTTTGTTACTTTTATTGATGATTGTTCTAGATATTGTTATGTATATTTATTGCATTCAAAAGATGAAGCACTTGATAAATTTAAAATTTATAAATCTGAAGTTCAACTTCAGTGTGAATCATTTATCAAGTGCTTAAGATCGAATAGAGGTAGAGAATACTATAATCCAAGTTATTTTGAATCCACTGGGATTATCCATCAAGTTTCAGCCCCCTACACACCACAACAAAATGGTGTAGCTGAAAGGAAAAATAGAGTCTTGACTGAAATGGTAAATTCAATGTTATCATATTCAGGTCTTGGACAAGGTTTTGGGGGAGAAGCTATTCTAACAGCTTGTCATCTATTAAATAGAGTTCCTAATAAGGAAACTAAAAGAACCCCCTATGAACAATGGAAGAAAAGAAAACCAAACCTTAATTATTTGAAGGTTTGGGGTTGTAGAGCTATTGTCAAAGTTCCAACACCTAAATGTAAAAAGTTAGGTGAAAGAGGAATTTGATGCATAGTTATAGGATACGCACATAATAGCAAGGCATATAGGTTCATGGTAATTGAACCAAATGATTCAATTTCAATTAATACTGTTATTGAATCAAGAGATGCTATTTATGATGAAAATAGATTTAATTCTATATCAAGATAATTACAGCCACAACAATTGATTCATTCTTCAAATGAGAATGAGATTCTATTGGAATAAATTGATAATAATGATGAATCTTGTCAAGAATTAAGAAGAAGTAAGAGTATTAAAAAGGTCAAAGATTTCGGACCAGATTTCATTATGTTTCTTGTAAAAGGAAAAGGTGAAAGTATATGCAATAAGATACCTTATTGTTACAATACAGAATCTGATCCTATGACATTTGAAGAGGCAATGAAATCTCAAGACTCTGCTTTTTGGAAAGAAGCAATAAATGATGAGATAGATTCAATAATGGGAAATCAAACTTGGATCTTAGTTGATCTTCCACCGGGTTCCAAACCAATAGGTTGTAAATGGATCTTCAAAAAGAAAATGAAGGTCGATGGAACCATTGATAAGTTTAAAGCAAGGTTGGTAACCAAAGGTTTTACACAAAAACAAGCTATTGATTACTTTGATACCTATGCTCCAATAGCAAGAATTGCTACAATTAGACTCTTAATATCACTTACCTCAATAATTTGGTTGTTCACCAAATGGATGTTAAAACTGCATTTTTAAATGGTGAATTGGAAGAGGAAGTGTACATGGAACAACCGGAAGGATTTGTTGTTCCAGAACAAAGCATAAGGTTTGTAAGCTTGCTAAATCTTTATATGGACTTAAACAAGCACCAAAATAGTGGCACCAAAAGTTTGACAATGTTGTTTTAGCTAATGGCTATAAAATAAATGAATCTAATAGGTGTATATATAGCAAATTTGAAAATGGAATAGGTGTCATAATTTGCTTATATGTAGATGACATGCTCATTTTTGGCACGAATTTAGAACAAATAGAAAACACAAAGAAATTCTTGTCAAACAACTTTGCTATGAAGGATATGGGTGTAGCAGATGTTATTCTTGTGATTAAAATTGTAACACCCCTTACCTGTTACCGTCGCCGGAACAGGATACAAGGTATTACCAGAACATAACACATACCATTAAGCATAACCGAGATATAAATATGTCATCCAATTTGATAGTGCATCGTATAACATATGTCTTGAACAATATTAGCCAACTTTAATGGCTTGTACAAAGTAGCTGGTCGAGTACTGTAACTAATATTTTAAACCTAGACAAATATGACACGTAACAAAATAATTAAGCCAACTATACATGCCATAATTCAAAACGTTTAGTTCAAATACCCTAAAGTATGATAGTACGGGTAGATCTTCACGATCCTTAACTCCTGAGCAAGCCGAAGGACACTATAAGACAAAAGAGAGAAACAAAGTGAGCTTATAGCTTAGTAAGTAAGTATGTAAATACTAATTAAAGAATCTAACATGTTTACACAACAATTCAAGTATATCTACTTTAACTTCACTATTCATTCCACTTTGATTAAGCTGTCTCTGCTGCGTCATATTCACTAAATAAATCATAAATCGAGTTAAAAAATTCGAAATTCAAATCCGTAAAATTTCCCTGAATCTAGACTCATAAAGCTTTTTGCTAATTTTTTTTTATAATTTTTGGTTCAGCCGATTAGTACAGTTTATTAGTTAAAGTTTCCCCTGTTACACTGCTCGACTGATCTGACCTCTGTTCACTACGAATTGAATTTCTCTCAGTACACAATTCAAACAACCCTGAAGTCTATTTCATTTAAAACTAGTCTCAATAAGGAATTTATGCATGTAAACTATATTTCTTAATTTTCTTTGTACAATTTTAATGATTTTTCAAAGTTGGAACAGGGATCACGTATTCATCCTGAGCAAGTCACATACAATTGTAAATATCTCAAAATATAGAATTCCTTTGCTTGCTCTGTTTCTTTTATATGAAAGTAGACTCATTAAACTTTAATTTCAAATCTCATTCAACCTCTAATTATATTCCTCCTATTTTTGGTGATTTTTCAAAATCACGTCACTGCTACCATCTAAAAACAGTTTTAATGCTAGTTTCACTCTTTCACACATTCTTTATGCTAACCTCATTTTATCTTATATATGTATATACCACAAATCATTTTCACCACATTTCATTCACCATAAGTGTAGGTCCAAACCACAATATCACCACAAAATAATCCCGTTGAACAATTTGGATCAATCCTCGATATTTAATGGTTTCAAAGACACATTTCCACCATCATACTTCGCTTAGTTCGGCTCTCTTGTACACATGGTGAACACTTAGTACCACTCATGCGACCTAACCGATTTGTCTCGTAGCTCTCTTGTCTACATGGTGTCCTTCACTTGGAATCATGCATGCGACCTAGCTACATTTATCTTTCACGTAGCTCTCTTGTCTACATGGTGTCCTTCACTTGGAATCACGCATGCGACCTAGCTACATTTATCTTTCACGTAGCTCTATTGTCTACATGGGATACATCTCGTATCACACATGTGACCTAGCTACTACAGGGTGTCTCGTAGCTTTCTTGTACACATGATGTGCACTCAGCATCATACATGTGACCTAGCTACGCTCCTCTATTTCATTCGATCTCTCCATTGTTCAACCGGGATCTCTCTCTATATTTATTTCCATTCTTCCAATAGTCGATTTACATTTTAACATCAGCTAGTATATTTATATAATAGGCTGAAATATAAGAATGTACATGAAATTATTGTAATATTTACATACAAACTTACCTTGGTGCAAAATGTGGAAATTTTGCAATTTAGTCCAAAACTTTTCCTTCCCGCTCAAGATCAATTCCGCGTCTTTCTTGATCTATAATAACACATTTAGCTCATTTAATACTCATAATATTTATTTCAATCCAAAAATCACATCATGGAAAAATTACATTTTGCCCCTAACTTTACAAAATTACAATTTTGCCCCTAGGCTCGGAATTTAATTTCATCCCTTATTCTTATGTTTTATGATATGCTGAACATTTTCTCTTCTACAACAACATCAAATTCTCACTCTATCATATAGTTATGAACAATAGGTATTTTTACCGATTATGCTGCTTTTACTCGCTTTCACTTAAAACCGAGTAGCACAAGTTATTTAACATAATTTAAAACCTAATATTCTATCATAAAACATCAAAATACACAAATTTCACCTATGGGTATTTTTCCAAATATGAACCCTAGGTTAAATTATTACTAGCATAAGCTTAATCGAGCTTCCGGATTCCAAAACGTAAAGAACATTAAAACGGGCTTGGAATCACTTACTATGGAGCTTGAAAATTGAAGAAACCCTAGCTATGGAGAGAGGGAGAATTCAGCAGCAACTAAGGAGGATGATGATCAATTTTGTGTTATTTTTCCCATTTTATTTCATTTAATATCCAAATGACCAAAATGCCCTCCTTACTAAACTTTCAAAATTCCTTCCATGTCCTAATTTTCTCCATGAACTTAAAATTGGTCAAATTGCTATTTAAGACCTCCTAATTAATATTCCAAAACAATTTCATACTAAAAACTTCCGGGATGCAAATTTTGCAACTTATTCGATTTAGTCCCTACTTTCAATTTAAGCACTTTAGGCATAGAATTTCATCACGAAATTTTCATAAAATCATGCAATCATATCATAAACCCCAAAATAATTATAAAACAATTATTTCTATCTCGGATTTAATGTCATGAAACCACTATTCCGATTAGGCCCTAATTCGGGTTGTCACAAAAATAACCCGAGATGAAAGCACTATAGCTTTATCACAATCACATTACATTAAAAAAGTGCTTAAAAAGTTTGATCTTTTCAACTGTATACCTGCATCTACACCCATGGATCCTCAAATAAAATTAGTATCTAATGTTGGTAGGAAAATTGATCAATTGACATATGCAAGTCTAATTGGTTGTCTTATGTACATAATGACTTGTACAATACCAGATATTGTATATGCTATTGGGAAATTGAGTAGGTACACAAGTAATCCAAATAGCTTGCATTGGCAAGCTTTGAATAGAGTACTTAGGTACTTAAAGAAAACTATTAACTATGGATTGTGTTATAATGGATATCCTCCAGTTTTAGAAGGGTATTCGGATGCTAGTTGGATTATAAGTTTGGAAGATCATGCATCTACTAGTGGTTGTATTTTCATTCTTGATGGAGGAGCCATTTCTTAAGGTTCCAAGAAACAAACATGTATTACTGATTCCACCATGGCAGCAGAATTTATTGCATTAGCCGCTGAATCTAAAGAAGCAGAATGGTTAAGAAATTTACTTTATGATGTACCTTTATGGCCTAAGCCAATGTCACCTATTTCTATCCGTTGTGATAGTGAGGCTACTCTAGCAAAGGCATATAGCCAAGTATATAATGGAAAGTCTAGACACATTGGATTAAGACATAGTTATGTCCACCAATTAATTTCTGATGGAGTGATCACTATTAATTATGTGAGGTCAAGTGAAAATTTGGCAGATCCTTTGACAAAAAGTCTTGCTAGAGATATAGTAAAAGGGACCTCAAAAGGGATGGGACTCAAGCCCATTAATTAGAGTCACCCATGATGGAAACTTGACTCAATGCTTGGTATAACATCAAGTCTTGAGTTTAATAAGATAAAGTACATCATTAGTATGTGACTGTTAGGACTGTAAATAAATCCATCCTAAGATTAAAGTGCTAGGTTCCCGTAATGATAAGGGAATGATGAGTAATGTACTATTAATGGACCCATAACATAAAATGTTAGAGTGTTATAATTACGGGAACACTCTTGATGGGATCTACCTATGTGAGTGGAAGTATGACCGCTTCTAGGAGCTCAAGGGCTTGGTTCTGATAGCACTCATGAAAAGAGGACACAGACACATGGCCATAATAGTGTCCCTAGACACTATGCATTGACTGATGTTGAAATCATTGTGTGAGATGTATTCAGTTAATCAAATGAAATAGTTGGTTCAAAGCTTAGTCTACCATGCAATTTCGATTAACTTTAACATGTTTTCACTAAGTGAAGGTTCAACCGTAAGATACCTTTCATTTATGCAAATTGATTTTCAAGAATATCAAAATCTAAAATATTTTGAAAATGGGGGGAGATTGTTGGAACATTTTCAAATATTTATAGTGTTCCAATAACTATAAATGAATAGGTGTAATTAATCAAAAGATTATATTGTTTGATTTTTGAAAAGAATTATAACTATTTAAATAATTTTATTTGAATATTTATAATTAAATGAATAATTCTAAATATATTATTATTCAGAAAGACACCTATTGATGAAAGATGTCTCTATGAAGAGACATGAAAATTCCTATAAATAGGAATGAGATTTCATTTGGAAATCATACCATCAAATTCTAAGATTCTTTCTTTCCTTCCTTCGCTTTTCTAATATTATTAGATTATTTTATAAAGTATTACTACAAAAATCCTTTATAGAAATTGAGTTTCTTGTCATATATTGCTCAATGTGTAGTGGACTATTCTCGTCAGTACAAAACGCAAATAGTCATTGGCTTCATTGTATCGTCGAGGTTAATTTGCTTGGAACTCATTTGCACACCGAAGATAAGTGGGGGCAAATATAACCTTAAAGATAGTGGCTTAATACACGCCTTGGAGCCTTGTCCTATTTCTTCTTCTATTCGGGTTCTGTTCGTGTGTTCGAAATTTTCCTCACCGAAGTTTTGTACTAACAAGAGCTTCCACTCTTCTGGAAGCAGCTTGCTGGATTCTTTACCTTTCGTATTTGAACCTGATGATCATTGTTCCATGCAGAGCTTCCCCTAACTATTTCTTCGGATCAACCAAGGAAAAAGATGAATAAGAGAAAAAAATGAAACAGATTTGAGAAGAAGTCTCTTTGGGAAGTCATTTCCCAGCTATTTATAACTCTTTCTTCACGATTTTCAATTGTTTAGAAACCATCCATTGGCAATCATTTTGTCTCTTACTAAGGGACCAGTTGGTTCTAATTCGATCGAACTAGAATTGGATCTCAACCTTGTCCAATTTTGTTCCTAACTTTTCCTGATTTTCCAGTAGAGACTACCAGTTTATGGCTTCTTTCAATTTAACCCTTCAATTATTTCTTAATTTTCGGACATAGAGGGAACTAGGTGTGACATAACCTGAAGATTTGAAGACTTATCCTAAATTTACTGAATATATTTTCCATGCTAATTATCTTGCATTATTGATGGGAAGATTGATTATAAATGATCTAGTATGTTAGTAAACCAAAACTAATTTAAATACTTGAGATTTGAGATTGTATAGGTTCTGTACTAAGATTTTTAGCACGTCTCTGTTTAGAAAGGAACTTATATTTGTTAGTGCATTGAGTGTGAAAACATGTGAATTACTTATTTTTAGCCTAAGAGTGATCTAGATCTTAAGTGAAAAAGTGAGTTTGCTAAATTGGAGAGTGTTAGAATTTGTAATCGCTTATTGTACAAGGTGTTAAGATAATGGGTTATCTCTTTGGCAAGGTCCTGAAAACGTAAGGAAACCGAACTGCGTAAACATATTGTAGTTTTCATCTTTGTTCTTCATTAGTGCTTGAAATAGTTGGCACTGCTCGCAACACTTTTTCTGCCACTATATTTTTCTAGCAATTATCATTCTAAGGTCTTTCACATTATAAAGTTTAAAATAAATATAAACTTCGAAGAAAATAATATAAAATTTTACATTAACATTTTAATCTAACCTTATTTAAAGAAAAATAAGAAATTAAACACTTTTAAAACTAATTAAATATTCAGTTTTATAAATCTTATATAGTCGAAACTCTAATATAATAAATAAATAAAAACTTAATCTCTTAAATAATCATTTTATGTAATACAAAACTCTGAAAACTTAGGACTAGAGAATAGCACTTAGTGGCTAAAGAGACCTCCAACGAATGCCACCCACTAGAGTCATATATCTAGTTCAACTCTCGAATAATTCTTCAAAATTGATCCAATGAATTTCCTATTTTTCAAAATGGATAGAAAGGAACTCTTTTTATTACTTACTATCTTTTACTCGTAATTATCAACGAAACCCCAATATTTTACCAAATAATAATTTTGCATTGTGAGGAACTGTACAACCCTCATCGGATACTACAAAACTTGGATCAAGGCTATTTTCTAAATTTGACAATTGTTGGTTTCAAAGGCCCACCTACCACCAAGCATACTTCCACCACATTATCATTAGTATCCGTTACGAAGCCCATCGCAACATCATTTTGCAGTGCCCATTTCTCAAACTCTCACATTGCCCATCACCCATTACCTCATTCCGGTTCAGTAAACTAACTAAGCCCAATACTTCATTCATTTCAGGGGCCCCTCTTTTACTTAGTTCTCGTTTTTCATTGCATTTGTAGTTTTGAAAGTGTATTTTCCAACAAAAGCAATGAAAGTGAAAATTATCAAAATATTTATTTATATTAATTATTGAAAAGGTTTATAAAATAGATTTATTTATATTTAATATATTATTTTATTTAAATATAATTTATTATGTTTAAGTTTAAAACATATTTTATGTATTTTTAATTTTATAAATAACTTATATTAATTAATTAAAAGATATTTAAAATTTATATTTCATGTATCATTATATTAAATTATTTAAATATCATATACCTTAAATAATTTTTAACTTTCCACTATCATAGTAAAAAAAAACATTTTATCTTTCAACCATATTTTTTTACAAGACTAGAGAACTCTAAAAACAATGAAGAATTAGCCCTTAACCTTAGTATGAATGCGAATTAGAAAAGTTAGAAAGGGTTTATGTGCAAAAAGAAAAGGGTAAACTATAGAATTAGTTACTCAACTATTAGTGTATTTCTGCTTTAGTCACCAAATTATGAATATTCTTAATTTAGTCACTAATGTTTTAGATTATTTGTATTTTGGTCACTCCCGTTTTATATCATTTCTATTTTGATCACTCTTCGTTAAATGGTTAACAAAAGTGATGACATGACCTTTTTCTAATTGGAATAATAACACATTTAATCTTCAATACATACACATTCTATCAATTTGATCTTAATTCTAAATAACTTAATAAATTTAACCCACCACATTTACAAATTCTATCAATTTGATCCTAAAACATATAATTAAATATAAATTATATACTATGAAAAAATACAAAATAAAAATTATTTATATATTCTTTTATAAATAATGTTATGTGTTTATTTTAATTATAATTATAATGCTCAAATATGCATTTAGCCTCGAACTATCACATTCTCCTAAGTTCGTACATTTTTTTTGTCCTAAGTTTGTACCGAATTTTCATTCATCAAGAGTTTTGGTACTTTTTGTAATGGTATTAAATATAAGACAAATGGAACTCTTAAGTTGTGACGCATAGCATTGGTGATGCCATAATCTATTTTTTATAAAAATAATTAAAATTTTAAAAGTAGTTTTATATAAAAATTATATAGTTTTTTAAAATATAAAAGAAATTATAAATTCAAAAAATATATGTATCTAAAAATTAAAGATGTTACAAAAATAATAAGAAATCTAAAACCCAAGTTAGGAAAATTGAAAACCCATAAAATTTACATCTTTTTCTAAATAAATTGCAAACAAATTAGATGAAAATAAATTTTACAATAAATTTTCTGCTTAGAGATGGGTACAAATTATTGTACGATTCTTAAAGTTGACAAGAATGTAAGATATGATGATTTAAAAAAGGCTTATAGGAAGCTTTTTCGCTTTTTTTATTTGTTAATTATTTGTTAGGTTTCATAAGAAAAAAATTTGGTTCCTCTGTTGAGAATGCTATTAGCAAATTAAGAATGATTGAGTTTTGGGAGGTTATGAGTTTTTGGGTTTATCAAAATCACAAGATTATTTATAAGTTTATCAAGATTTAATTATATGTATTTAAATATAATTATACTTATATTTAACTATATGTGTTTGAAGATCAAATTGGTAGAATTTCTAAATGTGAATGATTAAATTTATTGAATTCTTTAGAATTAGAATTAAATTGATAAAATATATAAGTATTGAAGACTAAATTTATTATTATACTAGTTAGAAAAACTACATCTTTACTTATGTTAACCATTTAACGGAAAATAACTAAAATATAAATAATCTAAAATATTAGTGACTAAATTGAAAATTTTGATAATGAGTAAGTCTATAGTTTACCATATATCTATATGTTTTTGCACTCATGCTCCTCGTTAATGCTTGGGAGATACATGGACAGCAATGTATAAATTTGTTAGATTTTCGGGTTTCGAGAGCTTTATTTTATTTTTGTTATGACACGTTTATAAAGCCCAAAAAACAATAGGGCCGAGAGAAACCCAAAGCAATTAGAATATATACAAAAGATAGCCAAGTACCAAGTAAACTTTTCCAAAGATTGAGTAGTTTATCTAGTTGGATAGTCTAGACATGGTTAGAGTCCAACTTGAATAATGAATTTTTATTTTGAGTCAGTCCAATTTGATTTGAATTTAATTTAAATGATAAAAATATTTTAAATTAAAATTTAATTATAAAAATATATAAAATAATAATTTTAAAAAGTTAATATATTTTTAAAAAATTTTAATAGTAAAACAAACATTTTAATGGATTAAGCCGACTCAAAAATATATATAAACTTGAAAATATTTTAGAATCAAGTTTTAATCATGTTCGGCCTAGCCCATAAACACTTTTAATCATCTAAATCACCCAAAGTACTTGACGAGTGTTAGGAGAATACAAAACTTTGTACATACAAAACTAGCAAAGAAAACAAATAGATAAAAGGAAAGAGTGAATCAATCTCAAGGCACTTTGGGCTCCAAAGATAACACGATAGTCACCTAAGAGACGAACGAGGTAAGCATAAAAAAAATTCTAAAAACCCTTATAAGGTAATTTTACGATTCATCATATTCATAAAAAAAGATCACACCTTCATTATTCATTTAAGTCTTGGAGAGCGACCGGAGTGTCAACTCTGACTTCCTTCTAGCTTATATTTCTTTTCATTATGCAAGCCTGAAACCAGGAGCAAAGGCAAGAAGGCAAGCAGTAACATTGACCCCTCATGATAGATTTTTCATTTAATTTTTAAAATTTTATAAAATTATATATTGGTATAATGATAAAATTACTTTTAATCCTTCAAAAATTCTCATTCATTATTTCTAATCCTAAAGCAATTTTCTTACTTCATCACTCCTCACAGCCAATTTTCAGCCCAAATCGTTACCAACTCCAACGTTGAAGTAAATTCGAAGTATGCATGAACAATGTTCATTTAGCCGTAGGATGTAAATTTGAAGATACAACAGAAAATCCAAATGAATATACATAAATTTTTTACTGATGTAAAAGCTCAAGAGCTTTTAACAAAGTGATTTTAAACCTATTGATGTCAAGGTTGACATCCTGTTTGTCCAAATACACTGCCTTGAATGTCAACCACCCCTGTTTCGAAATGGATAATGGATTTTTGAATACCTCATGATCTGCTGGGTATTGTTCTATCAAGCTACTCTCTTCTGCTTTAATCTTATAATCTAGATACCTTATGTTCATGTCCTTGGACGGCTCTCGAAAGGCGGCTCTTGCCGGCCATTCCACCCCACCGAAAGGAATCACCTGAATCAAAACTGCATTCTCAGGCAGAAAAACCATGTTGGTTAACCCAGCTCCATGCACTCCCATCATAACATCACACGAATTCACAATTTCAGCAAATCTTTGTATATTCCCATCAGCCTCAGCTACCCCTACTTCGTACCCCAAATTTCTTGCCATTCCAACGATTTCATCTGTATTTCTGAACGCTCTTGTCCGGTTTCTCGCAACAATGAGAAGCCGAGGTCTCGTCTTCCCATCATCGTCATCATCATCCTCGTCCTCGATTTTGATCGCCCTCACCTTGTTTAAGGAGTAGGCGGATCTCAGAAATTGCCTGAAATCTTTCATCGAATATGATGATTTTGAAGGATCGATACTCAGCTCTTGAGGAGCACGTTTGAGACCAACAACAACACTTGTAAAGCAATGTATGTTTTCTTCATTATCAATGTCGATGACTTCGTAATTAGACAGCTTCTGAACCAAGTTTCGGAACTTGTTAATCCACCATGGATTTGAGTTGGTAACAACAAACTTGACCTCTCCATTAAAGATTCGAGCAGTGGAATAGAGTGGGATAATGATGTCTGTAAAATCATGGTAATTGTTCCCTGAATATCCTCCAAGGGAAAACAAAATAGCTGGAACACTGTGAGCTTGACTACAATGGGGGATCACATTGCTTTCCATAACTGGTTTCACTAACCATTTCCTCACACTTTTCATTGCAATTTGGTCTTCTTTTCGAGAATAAGGTCCGATAAGAAGGGAGGTGTTGTTGTCTTCAAGGTCACGAATGCTTTGTTGGGATGAAGCAACGATAAAAACGGTAGAGGATTTTGCATCGATCCTTACATCTTCTCCATTGATCTCACAGTAATCTGATCTTTTTTCTGATTTGCACACCAAGTTCATTCTCTTTGGTACACTAGTACCCAAACCTTGAAAAACAAAACCCGACGTTGAAATATACAAATTAGTAACAATCAATCAATCAATGAGGATAACTGGACAAGAAACAAGAAAGGGTTTTGGGAACTCACGAATTGACTGAGGAGAAGAGTAAGGCATGAAAACAAGACAGAAGCTCAATGCAATTAACAAACAACCAATAAATGCTCCATATCCAAGTTTCTTTTGGTCAGATCGACTAAAGCTTCTAGCAAAAAATGTGTCGTACGTGATTTTCTCATCCATTTCTTGTTTCCAGGCAAGCAAACACAGCTCTCAACGTAATAGGAAAGCTCTAGCTCTGATTTAAAAGATGGAAACTATCGTAATGAAGGCCAGAGCCCAAGTTTATGCATTGTAATTTCAAAACACTAGTTTATGACAACTTAATTATTGTAATTAATTAAGACAATTATAATGGAGGAGGTTGGGGAGGAGTTTTCTTAATTTGAATTATTGCTCCCCAATGAACTCTAGCTGTGGGTTCTTGTAAAATAAAATATAAATTTATATTGTTGGCAGGGTTTGAAAAGGACCTTGTTTTTGACAAACATACATTTCAATCATTGGTTTGGTGATTTTCTAGCATGTAATGGGATATTGAGAATATAATATATTTATATGTAGTGTATATATCATAAGGAATCCACGTTGGGTAGGTTTCAACTTTGAATTCTAATCACCAACTAGAAGTTGGTAGTTTATTTTCTATTCAGAAAAGAAAATGGAGTATATGCCTTTGTTAAAATTAAGGCTGAGTATTTTGATGTTTATACATTTTGTATAGGATTTACATACTATTTGGTTTATATTATTATTTTCAATATTCAATTTGATACCTGTGTTTGGTTTCAATTTTTGTTTTGGTATTTAATATTTGAGTTTTATTTTGTTCTAATTAAGTATATGAGTTTGGCTTCACTATTTAATTTGGCATCTAAGCATTTTGTTATCATAATTACCTTTTTTTACTACAACGTTTGTCAGACATTCATTGAACCACGAGATGTTTTTTGGAATGGATACCAAATTGAACATTGAAGTCAAACTCAAGTTTCAAATTGAAAAAAAAAACTCAAGTACCAAGTTGAATATAAAAACTACACTTAAGTACCAAATGGTATATTAACTCTTTTATATAAAAACATAAAAGACAAAAATGCCTAATAATAATTGTTATTTTTCAAAAAAAAAAACTTTTACTATTTTTCCAACTAAATTATTTTCGATCAACCCATTAAATTAACTCAATCAAGCACTTAATAACAATATAGATTACTAGTTAATTTGGTGTTGTTTTAAAATTTGAAATACTACAAGCTCAAAAATTAAACGATAAAAAATATTAAAAATAATTATTAAATTTAAGATTTTTCTTATATCATTTAAAATTGAGTATGGAATATTATAAAACTATTGTATAAATGAAAATTTTAATTTTACAATTTTATCTTTTAGCATTTCAAGATATTTTAAATAAAGTTAAATTTTAAATGTGAAGTCTTAAAAGAATAATATAATGTTAAAAATAAAATAAATAGAAAAGGTTTTTCTTAAGGAATAAGTAGATGTTATATACTTATTATTTTGATATTTTTTATAAAAAACTTGAAAATATTAATATTTAGTTGATTTAGATTTTAAGTGGATGGTGAAACAAGGTGTGTGGTTGGAAGAAGAATTTTAACATTTTAAAAATTTGATTTATAATTGATTTGTTTGGATAAATAATTGTTTTAAAAAGATTAGGTTAATGGAATTTTACAAATTAAATAATAATTATAAAAGAAGAATAATTATATTAAAAATAAGGGTAAACTATACTGATAATCACTTAACTATAAAAATTTTTATTTTAGGCACTCAAAATAAAAAAAATTACAACAAGCACTCAAATTACATGGTTCGATTACTCCCATTAAAATAAAAATAACAAGTGACATGGTAGTTAAAAGAATAGGTATAATAACAAATTTAACCCTAAACTTTTACATATTATATCAATTTAATCTTAATTTTAAAAAATAACCCTTGAAATTTACATATTATCTCAAGTTGATCACACTTCTAAAAATTCAAAGAAATATATAAAATCCATAAATAATTTCAAAAAATATAATAGTAAATTTAAAATATATAACAAAAAAGATATTTTTCATAAGAAATAATAATATACAAAATAAATAAATGTTTCTTAAAAAATATAATAATAAATTTTAACACACTTGTCTTCGTTTGTCAATAATCACTCCTCCACCATGTCAGTCCAACAAAACTCCTATCAATGGTCGCCTCTTTTGTTTATCATTTTCTTATTCATCTTTGTTATTTCTATCAGAACTGTGAAAACAAGATCTAATATAAACTTAAAATTGTAAACCAAGATCTGTCACGTCAAATCATCAAGAATAAAACGATAACAGAACTAGATGCAAAAGGGTACCTGAATCCATGAATTTCTTAAAGTTTTTCGGATCTTAGGGATTTGATATTCCAAATTAGTACACAAGAAATTCAGAGAATATTTGCTCTCTCTTTCCTAAGGATGAAATATTGGAAAAGTTATCTTGTGTGTAACTTGGGAACCATAACCCTAATATATACAACTTTGGCATATTAGCCCTAATTTCTAATTAGCCCATCATCAATTAGAAATTAGTTATTAGAGTATCTACACATATTTGACCCATACTTTATTTAATAATTAAAGCCCAATAAACCTTAACCAAATTAGATCACTTTTAATTTGGGCTAGCCTATTATGATAGTAAATAATAACATGTAATTACCTTTATTGTATATGTGATGTCCATATTTTCCAACAATCTTCTACTTGGACCACATATATATACTAATTTCTCTATAATTACATGTCATTATATAACCTTATGATCTCAAAATTTTACTATCATATCCAAAATATATTCTGAACAATCTCTTCCATTAATTATGTTAACATAAAACCAAGGCAACTTTCGTAACATATATCGTAACTAAATCCATCCCTAATCATATATATTAACACAACCAAATGACATAGATCAAGTATGGATGTGTAGCATGGAAATTACATGCAATATGATCTAAACACGTCTATTTCCAACTGGTCTTCTTTAAACTTAAGTGAGGTCAGTCTCAAAATAACAAAATAGATTGAATAAATTGAATACTTCATTTCTGACCAAAAAATAACCAAATACATAAATGTCTAAAACAAACATTAAGTAAATAAAATACAATCTCCCACTAATTCATTGATATCCTTAAATAATGTAACACCCATATCAGCGGCGTGCTCATAAAAGACCTTGGGTGGCAAACCTTTTGTTGTTGGAATACAACACCGCTGGTTTATTGTCACAAAATAATTTGAGTGGTCTTTCCATATTCTCTAAAATGTGTAACCCAGTGACAAAGTTTTGCAACTATATTCCATGGTTTGATGCCTCATAGCATGCTACAAACTCCACTGCCATAGTGGAAGAAGTGACATTTGTCTATTTGACACTTTTCCAAGATATAGCTCTTTTAGCTAACATGTAAATATAGCCTGATGTAGATTTCCTGCTATCTTGGCACCCAACGAAATCAGATTCAGAATACCCTACAACCTCCAAATGATATAATCTCTTATAAGTGAGCATATAATCTTTTTTTTTTTAAAAATACCTCATAACCTTCTTGGTTGCTATCCAATGGTCCATACTAGTGTTGCTTAAATATTTGCCTAACATCCCAATAATGTACGCAATATTCGGGTGCGTACATACTTGAGCATACATGTAACATCCCGATTTTGGGCTTAGTCGGAACAGTGGTTTCAGGACCATAAATCCGATGAGGAAAATTTCATTTTTATTATATTTTTATGGTATACGATTTCACGGAATAAAATCGTACACCATAAAAATATAATAAAAATGAAATTTTCCTCATCGGATTTGTGGTCCTGAAACCACTGTTCCGACTAAGCCCAAAATCGGGATGTTACAATACATTAGACTCCCAACAACTGATGCATAAGAAATCTTTTGTATTTCTTGAATTTCAAGGTTACTTTTAGGGCATTGAGTAAGAATAAATTTTTCTCCTTTAACGCCAGGGGTGTCACCTGGTTTACAACTTTACATGCCAAACCTTTTGAGTGCTTTATTGATATAACTCTTTTGTGTCAATCCAAGAATACCTCAAGACCGGTCTCGATGTATTTGAATTCCTAAAACAAAAGAGGCGTCCCTAAATCTTTCATCTCAAAATACTTAGACAAAAACTTTTTGATTTCGTGCAATAAGCCTATATCATTAGTGACAAGCAAAATGTTATCGACATGTAGAACAAGAAATATGTACTTATTCTCACTAAATTTTTGATACACACAATTATCAACAATATTCATCTCAAAACCAAAGGAAACAATTACTTGATGAAATTTGTGGTACCATTGACGGGAAGCTTATTTGAGTTCATAGATGGATTTTTTCAATTTGCAACCCATATTCTTTGGGTCTTCTGACTCAAAGTTTTTTAGTTGTACCATATAAATTATTTCTTCAATGTCGCCATTGAGAAATGCAGTCTTAACATCCATCTGATGTAACTAAAGATCAAAATGAGCAACAAGCACCATGATTATCCTGAAAGAGTCTTTCGATGAAATTGGAGAGAAAGTCTCTGTAAAATCAATACTTCTTTCTAAGTATATCCTTTACCTACAAGACACATCTTATACCTCTCCACATTACTATTTGCATCTCTCTTGGTTTTAAATATCCATTTACAACCAATTAGTTTTGCACCTTTAGGTAATGGGACAAGTTTCCAAACCTTATTGTCTTGTATAGACTTATACTCATCTTTCATGTCATTAATCTACTTTTGAGAATTAGAACTTTTTATAGCCTGAAAAAATTTAATTGAATCATCTTCCATCATTCCATTATCATCTTCATGTTCTTGAAGAAATACAACATAATCGTCTAGAATAGCATTTCTCTTTTCTCTTGTGGACCTCCTTAATGACATTTGTTTTTAAGGTTATTGAGTTTGTTCTTTTGGAACAATTACCTCATCTTGAATAAGGAGTTGTTCAACGTTGTCTTGTTGAGGTTTTGGATTCACTTCTTGATCAATGATAGGTATGCGAACTTGAACATTGTTAAAGGTGATAGTAGGAACTGAGTTAAAATTCAATTCCTCCTTAAAAGCAATGTCTCTAGCCTTATTTCTCCCTTCAAACTCAACATCCTCAAAAAATGTTGCATTTCTCATCTCAAAAGTATTCCTTATTATGTGATCATAAAACTTATAGCCCCTAGATCGCTCAGAATAACCAATAAAGTAGTTGCTCATTATTTTGGGGTCCAATTTCTTTTCATGTGGCCTATAAGGCCTTGCGTCAACTGGACATCCCTAAATGTGAAAGTGCTTTAGACTAGGCTTTTGACCTGTCTAAAGCTCATAAGATGTTTTTGCAACTACTTTAGTGGGTATTCTATTGAGAATATAAGTTGCTGTCTTTAATGCTTATCCCTAGAAGGACTCAAATAAGGTAGAATGAGCAATAATGCTCATTACCATATCCTTAAGAGTCATGTTTTGTCTTTCAACTACACTATTCATATCGGGTGATCCTGGCATGGTGTACTGTGGGACAATATTACATTTTTCTAGGAATTTCACAAATGGTCCTGGACATTGTTCATTTGAGCCATCATATCTACTATAGTACTCACCATCATGATTAGATCTGGTTGATTTAGTGATAAATAGTTATTCATTAGTTTGGTTCATCAAATCCTTCATTCAATGAAATCTCATTCATCTCTTATTCCACCTTCTCTCGTAATGGCCATTCCCCACCAAGCCTAAGTAATAGCACTATATAGCCTCCACTAAATAAACAAAAAAAACATAACCTCCCATTCTTGCCCTTTACCATTCTACCTTAGCAAACACCTCAAGCCACCATACCCCCAGCCTTATCTCCTCATTCCGTTATTCTCATCCTACGATGACCATCGATAGATATCTCGATATTGTAAAAAGCTTCCTTAAAGTTCAGATGAGTAAGGTGTTTATTACCTTCAATCTCACTTCCATTGTGAGAATTTCATCTCTTTGCTTCTTTGCTTGTATTTCACTAGTAGGGAGCTATGAAAAAAAAATGAGTTTTTAAAAAACAATTTGGTCGATTGGTTGATCCGATTGTTTTAGGGCAATTTAGGGTTAAAAGTATAAGCTTTTTTTTTAATTACATTTTGTTTTTATGGGCATTTTTGTTTATTACAAGGGATTTCAGGTTGCTTGTCTCAATAGTAAGGGATTTCAATTTCAAATTGAGATATGTTGTTTATGGTAAATAAGTAGTTAGGGTTTGGATTTTGAGCTTTGAATCAGTTATAGAGTTTTTGAGCAAGAAAAATAAAAATAAAATAAAGACAGGAGAGATGAGAAAATCGTTCAAGGATTCTCTCAAGGCTTTTGAAGTAGATATTCATTTCACTAATACCCTATAATTTCTTCTTTCTTTTTCTCTTCCTTGATGTTCTGTAAATGAGCATGGCCAGTACTGGTTCATCATGATTTTTTTTTTATCTGTAGATAGCAAGGGATTTTAATTTCAAGTTGGGATTTGTTGGGATTGTATCTGCAAAGACTACAATTTTCTTCTATTCGCTAATTGCTCTATTAGTGCGTTAGTGATTTCTCTTTGGGTTCTTCTTTTGATTTAGGCTTTTTTTTTTTTTAAGTTTAATTTTTTTTATTTTGGCTTTTTTTTTGTTTTGGGTTTGAAGTTAAATTTTAACAGTAGTGAAGTTCATTACTTTACTGCTTGAATTTACTTGTTTACATATTTGGTAGAACGTAAAATGTTTGATCATTTGCCTTAATAAAAATTAAACATTATTTAACTAGGTAATTTTTATATTCCTGTTAAACCCAAGTTTTTTTTTTAATTAATCTCAATTTTTTAAAATTTTAAAATTTGATTATTGGGTTTCTGGTTAAGTAAAGCCTCATTTTTTTGGAAAACATAAGTTTTAGTTTCCTATTTGTGTTGTTTATGTGACTTTGCCTTATGCTATAAATTTTTGTACTAGTTCTAAATTAGAAGATTTAAAACCATAGTGGAATTGCTTGAAAGGGTTTAACACTTGAGGCTTTATAAGATGCTTAGTTCTCACTTCATGCAAGCATTTGTTTTTTTTCTTGTTATGTTGCAGATAATGGAATGGATAGGAAATGTGATCATTGGCATACAATAATTTTATATGTAATTATAAATATTTCTAAATCTACTGCCTTATGCATGATATGAGATTGTCTAATTCTAATATAGGAGAATAGGTGGAAATCTTGGGTTTTACAGTATGAGATTTAACTGTGGTCAATCACACATCTTTCAACTATATTTGTTTGCATAATATGAGTTATATACATACACACACTCACAAAAGAGATCATAGTCTAAGATAAGAGATTACATATACAGGGATTCAAACTTGAGATTTGTTGAATGTCATAATGTAAAACATGAATCAACTAAGTTGGAACACCGAATTTCACGATGAGATATTTAACTGCAATTCTTGATTATGTGTAACACCCCTTACCCATTACCGTCGCCGGAACAGGATACAAGGTATTACCAGAACATAACACATACCATTAAACATAACCGAGATATAAATATGTCATCCAATTTGATAGTGCATCGTATAACATATGTCTTGAACAATATTAGCCAACTTTAATGGCTTGTACAAAGTAGCTGGTCGAGTACTGTAACTAATATTTTAAACCTAGACAATAAGACAATATGCCATAATTCAAAACGTTTAATTCAAATACCCTAAAGTATGATAGTGTGGGTAGATCTTCACGATCCTTAACTCCTGAGCAAGCCGGAGGACACTATAAGACAAAAGAGAGAAACAAAGTAAGCTTATAGCTTAGTAAGTAAGTATGTAAATACTAATTAAAGAATCTAACATGTTTACACAACAATTCAAGTATATCTACTTATTCATTCCACTTTGATTAAGCTGTCTCTGTTGCATCATATTCACTAAATAAATCATAACTCGAGTTACAAAACTCAAAATTCAAATCCGTAAAATTTCCCTGAATCTAGACTCATAAAGGTTTTTTATAATTTTTTTCTATAATTTTCGGTTCAGCCGATTAGTACAGTTTATTAGTTAAAGTTTCCCCTGTTACACAGCTCGACTGATCTGACCTCTGTTCACTACGAATTGAATTTCTCTCAGTACACAATTCAAACAACCCTGAAGTCTGTTTCATTTAAAACTAGTCTCAATAAGGAATTTATGCATGTAAACTATATTTCTTAATTTGCTTTGTATAGTTTTTAATGATTTTTCAAAGTTGGAACAGGGGATCACGTATTCATCCTGAGCAAGTCACATACAATTGTAAATATCTCAAAATATAGAATTCCTTTGCTTGCTCTGTTTCTTTTATATGAAAGTAGACTCATTAAACTTTAATTTCACATCTCATTAAACCTCTAATTATATTCCTCCTATTTTTGGTGATTTTTCAAAATCATGTCACTGCTACCATCTAAAACAGTTTTAATGCTAATTTCACTCTTTCACACATTCTTTATGCTAACCTCATTTTATCTTATATATGTATATACCACAAATCATTTTCACCACATTTCATTCACCATAAGTGTAGGTCCAAACCACAATATCACCACAAAACCATCCCGTTGAACAATTCGGATCAATCCTCGATATTTAATGGTTTCAACTGCACACCCCACCATCATACTTCGTTTAGTTCTAGCTCTCTTGTACACATGGTGAACACTTAGTACCACTCATGCGACCTAACCGATTTGTCTCGTAGCTCTCTTGTCTGCATGGTGTCCTTCACTTGGAATCACGCATGCGACCTAGCTACATTTATCTTTCACGTAGCTCTCTTGTCTACATGGTGTCCTTCACTTGGAATCACGCATGCGACCTAGGTACATTTATCTTTCACGTAGCTCTCTTGCCTACATGGGATACATCTCGTATCACACATGTGACCTAGCTACTACAGGGTGTCTCGTAGCTTTCTTGTACACATGATGTGCACTCAGCATCATACATGTGACCTAGCTACGCTCCCTCTATTTCATTCGATCTCTCCGAATGTTCAATCGGGATCTCTCTCTCTATATTTATTTCCATTCTTCCAATAGTCGATTTATATTTTAACATCAGCTAGTATATTTATATAATAGGCTGAAATATAAGAATGTACATGAAATCATTGTAATATTTACATACAAACTTACCTTGGTGCAAAATGTGGAAATTTTGCAATTTAGTCCAAAACTTTTCCTTCCCAGCTCGAGATCAATTCGCGTCTTTCTTGATCAATAATAACACATTTAGCTCATTTAATACTCATACTATTTATTTCAATCCAAAATCACATCATGGAAAAATTACATTTTGCCCCTAACTTTACAAAATTACAATTTTGCCCCTAGGCTCGGAATTTAATTTCAGCCCTTATTCTTATGTTTTATGATATGCTGAACATTTTCTCTTCTACAACAACATCAAATTCTCACTCTATCATATGGTTATGAACAATAGGTATTTTTACTGATTATCTTGCTTTTACTCGTTTTCACTTAAAACCGAGTAGCACAAGTTATTTAACATAATTTAAAACCTCATATCTATCATAAAACATCAAAATACACAAATTTCACCTATGGGTATTTTTCCCAATATGAACCCTAGGTTAAATTATTACTAGCATAAGCTTAATCGAGCTTAGGGATTCCAAAACGTAAAGAACATTAAAAGCGGGCTTGAAATCACTTACTATGGAGCTTGAAAATTGAAGAAACCCTAGCTATGGAGAGAGGAGAATTCGGCAGCAACTAAGGAGGATGATGATCAATTTTGTGTTATTTTTCCCATTTTATTTCATTTAATATCCAAATGACCAAAATGCCCTCCTTACTAAACTTTCAAAATTCCTTCCATGTCCTAATTTTGTCCATGAACTTAAAATTGGTCAAATTGCTATTTAAGACCTCCTAATTAATATTCCAAAACAATTTCATACTAAAACTTCCGGGATGCAAATTTTGCAACTTATTCGATTTAGTCCCTACTTTCAATTTAAGCACTTTAGGCATAGAATTTCATCACGAAATTTTCACACAATCATGCAATCATATCATAAACCCCAAAATAATTATAAAACAATTATTTCTATCTCGGATTTGTGGTCACGAAACCACTATTTCGATTAGGCCCTAATTCGGGTTGTCACAATTCTCCCCTTTTGAGATTTTCGTCCCAGAAAATCTTACCCGATAAGAGGTTTGGGTCTTGTTTCCTCATAGCTTCCTCGGGTTCCCACGTAGCCTCTTCTATCCCATGTCGTGCCACAATACTTTCACTAAGGCTATACTTTTATTTCTTAACTGCTTAACTTCTCGAGCCAAAATCTTTATTGGTTCCTCCTCATAGGTCATATCCGATCGAATCTCAATTTCGTTAGGAAATCACATGTGAAGGATCGAACGATAACGTCATAACATTGATACATGAAACACGTTATGAATTCTTTCTAACTCTGCGGTAAGGCCAACCGATATGCCATGGTCCAATTCTCTCAAGAATCTCAGACGGCCCAATAAAACGCGGACTCAACTTGCCTTTTCGACTAAATCTCGAATCTTTTTCCATGGTGACACCTTCAATAACACTTTATCACCCACCGAAATTCAATCTCTTTTCTTTTTAAATCGCATATGACTTTTGTCGATCTGAAGCGACTTTCAAGCAATCCGAATTACTTTTATTTTCTCTTGGGTTTCTTTAACTAGATCAACTCCGTGAATCTGCTTTCTCACTAAGCTCGGTCCAATATAAAGGAGTCCGACACTTACGACCATACAAGGCTTCGTGCGGTGCCATTTGTATACTTGATTGATAAGCATTATTGTAGGCAAACTCAATCAAAGATAGATATTTCTCCCAACTACCTCCAAATTCTAAAACACAACATCTAAGCATATCTTCGAGTACACGGATTACTCTTTCCGTTTGACCATCTGTTTGTGGATGAAATGCGGTACTAAAGTTCAATTTTGTACCCAAAGCTTCTTGTAACTTTTTCCAAAATCTCGAGGTAAATCTTGGATCTCTATCGATATTATAGACATAGGTACTCCGTGCAACTTCACAATTTCAAAGAATATATAATTCGCTAATTTATCAAGTGAGTAATCGGTACGTACTGGTATAAAGTGGGCTGACTTTGTTAATCTATCAACCACATACCGGTTACAAAATCCATGGTAATCTTGTCCCATTTCCACTCAGGCACCATTACCGGTTGAAGTAATCCTGGCCACCAATACAGCTTCTTTAAATCATTATACATTTTTGTGCTACCAGGATGAACTGATAAACAGCCATTGTGCGCCTCATGTAATATTTTTTGAATCAATTTATCATTTTTCGGCACACATATCCTGTCTCAAAACATCAAACAGTCATCTGGTCCAAATCGAAAATCTGAGTCGTAACCTGATTCGCATTGAGTTCTCTTGATCCGTAACTCATTATCATTCTTTTGAGCATCACAAATCAACTGGAGAAATAATGGTTTAGCTCTCATCTCTGCTAAGATTGACCCATCATCAGACAATGCTAACCCCGTGTTCATGGCTCTCAAAGTAAAAAGAAATTTTACGCTCAAGGCGCCAAGAACTACATTTGCTTTTCCGGATGATAATCAATCACTAGATCATAATCCTTTAATAATTCAAGCCATCTTCATTGTCGAGATTCAGATCCTTTTGATTCATCAAGTACTTCAAACTTTTGTGATCGGTAAAAATTCGGCATTTTCACCGTACAAATAATGTCGCCAAATTTTCAAGGCAAAAACAACAATGCCGATTCCAAATCATGTGTAGGATAGTTCTTCTCATGCGGTTTTAACTGTCTCGAAGCATAAGCTACCACTTTACCCTCTTGTATCAACACACATCCAAGGCACATCAACGATGCATCACTATAAATTACGAACTCCTTTCCGACTCGGTCAGTACTAAAATTGGTGCTTCATCAATCGTGCTTTCAACTTTTCAAAACTTTGTTGACATTTATCAGTCCATTCAAACTTAACATTCTTTTGCAACAACTTAGTCATAGGAGAGGCAATCATCGAAAATCCTTCAACAAAACGTCTATAATACCGGCTAAGCCTAAAAGCTTCTAACCTCGGATACATTCTTGGCGGTTTCCAATCAACGATCGCGAAATCTTGCTTGGATCCACCGAATACCATCACCGAGACTATATGTCCCAAAATCCAACTTCACGAAGCGAACTCACTTTTACTAAACTTGGCAAACAGTTTCTTTTCTCTCAAGATCTGCAATATAGTTCTCAAGTGTTCGGCATGTTCAGACTCATCTCGAGAATAAATTAAAATGTCATCTATAAACACTACTACAAACTTATCCAAATATGGCGGAAGATCCGATTCATTAAGTCCATAAATATAGTGGAGCATTTGTTAAGCGAAAGGCATCACAAGAAACTCATAATGTCCATACCTTGTCCTAAAGGTGTTTTGACATCCGACTCCTTAACTCTCAATTTGGTAGTAACCGGACCTCAAATCAATCTTTGAAAACACTGTGGCCCCTTTAACCGATCGAATAAATCATCAATCCTCGGCAATGGGTACTTATTCTTTATAGTCACCTTATTGTCGACGGTAATCAATGCAAAGTCTCATTGAACCATCCTTCTTCTTCTGAATAATACAGAGCACCCAGGAGAGAAACTCGGTCTCACAAATCCTTTGTCATTAACTCCTGAATCGAGCCTTCAATTCTTTTAATTCAATGAGAGCCATTCTATATGGAGCAATCGAGATCGGTCGATGCAAGCAACAAATCAATGGCAAAATCTATCTCTCTGTTCGGAGGCAACCCAAGCAATTCCTCCGAAATACATCCGAAACTCACGGACTATCGATGATCGATTCAAATTTCATTGAGGCAACTCAATATTCATTACATAAGCGGATAAGCTTCACACCCTTTTCTCATGTATTTACATGCGGACATGTGCGAAATCACCATAGGCAATTTATTTGATTCATCTGTTTTAACCCACGAATTTCTCCATTTTCACATTTCAACTCTAGTGTCTTTTGTTTACAATCTACCTTAGCATCATACAATGTTAACCGGTCCATTCCCAAGATAACGTCAAACTCACCAAATGGTAACAGATCAAGTTGGCGGAAAAGCAGTGACCTTGAATCATTAATGGGCAATTCTTGCAAACCTTGTCAACTAGCACATATTGGCCTAAGGGTTCGACACTTTAATCGTAAACTCAAGAAATTCAACAGCAACTTTTTATTGGATACTAAATTCATGCAAATATAGGAATGAGTGGACCGGGATCAATCAATGCAATAACAATAGTATCATAGAGAGAAATGTAGTAATGACATCGGAGATGATGCATCTTCTCGGCACGTATAGCATAAGCTCTAGCAGTGCTCTAGCTTCGATCTTGCCGTTAAATCTTTCATCACAGTTTACTACTAGTCCAACC